>NW_026623404.1:1367674-1583762 GCF_030028575.1 Malurus melanocephalus
CCCGCCCGGGGCCATGTAAAGCGCCAGCGGCCGGTGGGAGCCGAACCGAGCTCGAGCAGAGAAGCCGCCGCTGCCGGCCGGGGAGGCCCCGCAGTGGGGATCATGGCGACGTCTAATCTCTTAAAGGTGAGAGCGGGGCCCGGCCGAGTCCTGCGAGAGGAGGGGGGAGGCGGCGGGGCCCGGCGGCCCTGCGGGTGGCCGGACCGGGCAGGGCGGCGGGAACGGGGGCAGGGGCAGAGTTGGGCCGCGGGTGTCGCTGCCTGGAGTTGCCGCTCTCAGGGCCCTCCCGCAGGTGAGAGGCCTTGGGCCGGCGGCCTCGGCCCGGCCCGGCTCTGCCGGCCGCTCCTGCCAGCTGCCAGCACCGCGCTCCCTCCCCCCGGCTCTCCCCAAACACGCCTCGTTGGGAAACAGCGTTGCGTCGTGCGGATAGACAGGGCACGGTGTCTTCTCTTTGTTTATTTAAGAAAACCCGGCTGTATGGAGAATGAGTTTTAAGTTGAACAAAGAGTTGGAAAATGACTTCGCTGAGGGCAGGTGCCGTTATTGGGCTGGCCACCGTGTTCCAGTTTTTTTGTTAACCTAAGTTTTCCTGCAAAGGAAAACTCCCAGAGGCCTTWCGCTTATGTTAAGCAGCTTTGGTTTTGTAGTCATATGTTTTCAAGCACTTTCCCGGCGTTTGATGGCAGATGTCAGTCACCCCAAGCYGCTGCAGGTTGAAGATTTGAGTGGGACAGTCCAGTGTTTGAGCTCAGGACTGCCCATTCTGATATTTGCGGTATGTATGAGGAGAACACTGTGTGTGGCCTCTGAAGCCATGCCGGCACAGGGAAGATGGGCCTACTTGAAACACTATTATTAATGCCTCCAGTAAGTGTTTCTACACCACCAGGTAACTGCRGTGGTGAGATAGGCCTAAGAAAGGCTTTCTGCTTAACTTGAGGCATTAGCAAATGAAGATCTATATGAATATAGGCATAAACATGTGTTAAGCGCTGTGTATTATAGTTCAGTGTGGTCCTGAAAAAGTGCTGCTTGCATTTTAGCAACCTGACCCAATTTGGATCTATAGATCTAGCCTGAATCTGCTGGTTTTATTTATTACTCTGAGACATTGAATGTGAAGAAATGAGAAATAATTAATCCCTTATTTCTTCCTGATTTTTAAAAAAACTCCATATTAAAAAGATATGTTTAAAAAATGTTCCTTGAAATTGAAATATAATTGAAATTATTTTAAAGTAATTCCTGTATATTTTTATGTCTGTAAGATTAGAGGAAGCCAAGAACATGGGCAAAAAAAAAATAATGTCCCATAAGAAGCCATTTTGTGGAAAAGCATGTGTTCAGAGAGTTTTGTCCACTTGTTAATGTTTTAGACCATCTCCTGCTGTATATTTGAGAATTTCTGGAAAGTCYGACAACTGCTTTGATGATACACATGTTGGGATGGCTCACAGCAGATAGGGGAAACATAGACCTGTAAGATTTGTCAGCATTCTCTTCAGCTATTTTGAAAGGGTAATAAATGTTCAGTACAGAGTCGAAGGCCTCGACTTGGTGAGATGGCTCTTGCCAAACGGAAGTCTTTGTGTTAACTAGTCATGTTTTTGTCACTGATCTTTGAGTCATCAGTGTTTTGTATTGACAACAAAATATATATGCACAGTGTGTTTTAATAAAAATGGTGTAGAGCTATTTCTTCTAAAATAGGACTTTCTGGTCACTCAAAGTGTTTTTAAGTGCTTAACTTACTAATTAGTGAGTTTTCCAGTGACAGTAAAGGATAATTCCCACATTACAGAAGGARAAATTATACAGTGATTTGATTTTGTTTATAATGGCAAATAAACTAGTGTGAGAATTAGAACTCAGAAATTACCTTAGAAAGGTAAGGTCCTTCGTTCCCCAATTTCACTCATCAGAGTGCTCTTGGAGAAGCCAACTGTTGATTCCAGGTCAGTATTGCCTGGCAGTGCTTTGTGCCATCTGAGTYTGTCCAACATATTTCTGCTTTCATCTTTGAGGGGGAAAAAACAATGTCTGGGCACAGTAAAAATCCCAGGATAAGTAAGTCAGGTGTTAAAATCTGCAATTTTTTTCCCTATCTTTTCCAAATAAGCCTTCATAATCAAATCTGATTTGAGTATAGATAGGTCTTGATTTTGCCAGCATGAACAGGAACTGAGCATTTTCTTTTGTTTTCCCCCATTGTGGTTCAGCTTTCCGCCTTCAGAAAATGAAGTGAAATATTCCTTTCATATTCTATTAACAGATACTAGCTGGATCCAAATCTGACTGGCTGTCATAATTTTAAAGGGCATCATTTAAACTTCACTAGTGCATAATTTTCCTAATTGTCAATTCTTTCTTTTAGTGAGAAGCATGTTCTTGGAGAACCTTCTTTAAATGCACAATTAGAATGACCAATCGTGTTGAATAGTGGTGAGACAGAACAAACTGTAATATGATGGAAATACTGCAGTACYTAGCAAGAGCCATTACAGGGTCAGCTGGTGTCTGCCCCACCTGTAGCAGAGCCACTCTCCCTCCTTGAGGCAGTGGTTTTCTGCTAGGTGACCAAGCCATTTCCAGCAGTCTGCTAGAGTTTTTTGTCTCGACACATGTGATGCATATGACGCATTTAAAGTGGGGTACTTCACTTCAGGGGCCCTGTTGGACTTGTAACTTGTTCTCTTTGCAGTGGTGATATAGTCTAAACCAATTCACTCACATGACATGAAGACACTTGAGTTTTTCTACAGTTTCTGGAGCAGAAAGCACCTCAGCTTATTGTAGCACAAAGAAAACCTGTAGCTGTATCCAGGCTGGCAGATCTTTATACTATTATAGAGCCTTACTGGAGCTGCCAGCAAATGCAGGAGTCTATCATTGCAAGATGAACTGCAGCGTGAGCCTGATCTTAGGAAAGAAGCAGCAAAGGAAGCAACAGTTTTTTTCTATGGACTTAAGTGTGAATTATTATTTACCTTTGCATGTTTGTCACTGATAACTAGAAACACATTTGAAGTTTTTAAAATTTTCGACATRAAGTGCAAGTTTCCAGAGCTGTGTTTCAGGTTTATCTGTCTCTTCCTGGCTGCTTCCATTTAGGATATCCTTAAGAAGCTAGTGAGTGTTGCAGGCTRGTTAGTTACATACAAACGCTTTTCTTGTGGCTACTTTTCTGCTTTGAGTACTTGCTACAAGCATTACACTGATTTACAGCTACTTGTAGCAGAAATCAATCAGACAGTGTTTGTTTCCGCGTAGGGCATCATATTTCCTAGTTTATCCCTCTGTGAACTGGCTTTGGTATAAATACTGTCTGAAAACAGTGAGGCTGTCAAAGGTGAAGATGTTACTCATATATAGATCAGATGTACAGTAAGACCTAGAGGAGTCTGCTTTTCTAAAGTACTGTTTGGAGGATCTGGCAGAGATGAGATCTGAATTTCTGTGTGTCTTGAAATACAGAGAGTAGACAGCAAAGAGGAGCTCCAGATAGACATTTTGAGGTTCAGGGGGAGAGTAGCATGAAGGTGTCRGTGTATTGCTTTGCCTTGTTATATGTATTAGGTTTACATGCTAATGCATAGAATTGAACAGGGGAAAATATGATGCGTAAAGTACTATGTATTTCAGGTAAAGTTTAGTGTTAAAATGGAACTTTAATCTTTAGGAACAATTTTAATCAAGTGACTTTTGAAACAAATTATTTCATAAGTAGAGCTATTTTTCAAAGCATTAAAATTTAAACTCTAGAATGGCTACTTAGCCAGAGTATGGCTATCAGCTATAGTCCATGTTTTCAGAGAAGATTTGATAAGTGGAGTAATTTTATTTCATCAAAGGTGTGCYTTACTGTCCTGCTTATCTTTCGTTCAGAGCTGTGGTTGGAAGCAAGCTAGAAAAGAAAAATTGCCCAGGAAATACTGCTCAGAAATTGCATGGGTGACTTTGGTGACAACTATGAATTGCCACTATTTGACTTCTTCTATGAAATTTGTTTTCTCTTGTGCACTAATAGGGATGGAATTAATGAATGTCAATGATCCATGATAGGTAGTATTTAACGCACCATTTTTTCCTATAATTACTCTACAAAATTGTAATGTTATGGAAGTCTGAATCTACCTAGATGATGATGATGTAATATTTTTGGTTTTCAGTAAAGCTTTCCCTACTGTCTCTCAGAGTRTCCTTCTGGACAAAATGTCCAGCATTTGGCTGCATAAACACATCRTGTGATAAGTGGGCAATTTGTTCTTTATAGGGAATTGGGTGACATCAGACTGGAGACTTGTCACTAGTGGGGTTCCATAGGACTCTGTCTTAGGCCCTGTGTTTTCTTCAGCATCTTCATACATGGCTTGGACACAGGACTCAAAAGGATACTGGCAAGTTTGCAGATGATACAAACCTGGGAGGAGCTGCTGACTCCCTCAAAGGCACGGCGACCCTGCAGAGAGACCTGGACAAATCAGAGGAGTGGGCAACAACCAACTGTATGAAGTCCAAGATAGGGAATTGCTGGATTCTGCACCTTGGGTGGGGCAACCCTGGATGTATGGACTGACTGGGGACTGAGATACTGGAGAGCAGTGCTGGGGAAAGGGACCTGGGGGTCCTGGCTGATGACAAGTTGAACATGAGCCAGCAGTGCCCTGGCAGCCAGGAGGGCCAAGCGTGTCCTGGGGGGCATCAGGCACAGCATTGGCAGCYGGACAAGGGAGGGGATTGTCCCACTCTACTCTGACCTGGGGCAGCCTCACCTCAAGTGCTGGGGGCAGTTTTGGGTGCCACAATATAAGAAAGATATAAAGCAATTAGAGAGTGTCCAAAGGAGGRCAACAAAGATKGTGAAGAACCTTGAGGGGAAGCTGAATGAGGAATGKCTGAGGTCRCTTGGAGTGTTCAGCMTGGAGGAGACTGAAGGGAGATCTCTTTGCAGTCCACAKCTTCCTTGTGAGGGGAAGAAGAGGGGCAGGCACTGATCTCTTCTCTGTGGTGAGCAGTGACAGGACCCGAGGGAAKGGTCTGAAGCTGAGTCACGGTTAGTTTAGTTTGGATATTAGAAAAAGATTCTTCACCCAGGGGGTGGCTGGGCACTGGAACAGGCTTTCTGTGAAGTGGTCACAGCACCAGCCTGRCAGAGTTCAAGAACTACRTGGACTATGTGCTSGGGCACATGGTGTGATTCTTGGGGTCGTCCTGTACAYGGCCAGGAGTTGGACTTGATTGTCGTGGGTCCCTTTCAACTCAGCTTAACCTGTAATTCTGTGAATTGTTTGTTGAACTTAAAGAATAATTTAGTTGAGTAGGATTTTTCATCAATTAATTTCATTTCATCTTTGATTTAATGAAATCATAAAGGAGAAAATGTGAAAAAAAATTGCTCCTATGTATAGGAAACAAAGTTCTAAACTTCTCTGATGGCATTTCAGGACCAGTTTTATTTGATGAATTCTTGTTTTAAAAGTAGGCAGATACTGGTTATGAGTGGACATACMGTTTTTACAACAGAAGTTGTTTTGTTTGTGCTTCTTAGATTTAAATAGGTAATCACAATCTCAATCATACAAACAGTTGTGTTTGTAATCCTCGTCCTCCTCACGTTGTACAGTGAAACTGATCTTCTTCACAAAGATAGAATATTCAGGTTTTATCTTCAGCTGTTGTTGCAGAACAGATTTTTTTAACTCTTCTAGAAAACTTAAGGGGTCTTCTCTGAAATTCCAAAGGAAAACTTTTGAGGAAGTTGTTTGTATTTTCTTTCAAATGTCTTTTCTGGAACTTCTGGAACATCTGTTCAGTAGCTGGTCTTTTTAGTTCGTTATCCTTCAAAGAGGGACTTGGAACAGAAGTATCTGCAAGTAGAAGCTAACAATATTTGTGGGACTAGGAAAAATTAGAGCAACGCATCAAATTTTAGGATTTAAGATTTTCAAAGATGATGCATTAAATTATTTTTTTCAGTGAGAAAGAATAGGTTAAACTGTCTCTGATTTGACAAACAATTTATTATTCTATTCTTTATATTGAAAGATTTATAGGCTTTAACAACAGGGGCTGATTCCATGAAAGCCGTGCTCACTACCTGTCAATGGTGTGATAATCCTGTGAGGCCTCCAGGTGCTGTTGCTGTAAAAACAGTTACTGTGGTGTCTGTTGCATCTTTATAGCTTGAATATGAGGTATCTTTGCACTTAAGAACACCGGGGGGGGGGGGGGGGGGGGGGGGGGGGGGTGGGAGGGGGGGGGGGGTGCACAGAGGGGTATGGTTGCCAACCTGTGCTTCTTCTGAATACTAAACAAATTTAACTGTAAATTTCCATGTAGAAATTAATCAAAATGAGTGATTGAGGGAACATGGTGTGCTGCTTGTGGTTGTTTATCTGAAGAGATGTTAGTAGCAGAACAGTGCACTTGTCAGAATTTCAAGTAGTTGGACTGTATTAGTTGCTGTATTTGAAGTGAATTGTGTCAAGTGTAGTGTTTCTAGCCAAGATAATAATCTGTTCAAAAGTAAACAGTGCACTGGAACATAACCCTGCAGATAACCAGTTAGCGTGGTCTTTCTGCCACAAAACTTTAAATCAGYATATTCTTTTAATTGCAGGCTTTTCTTTTTAAAATGTGGAACTTTAAGCCAGTTGAATCATAACATATGCAGTAAAACTGCTTTTTTTCTCTTCAAGYCACTGTGTTATTTGGGGTTTTTTTAATAATGCAAGTTAGCCTGTATACTGTGATGAGATTTTTCAGAATAATCCGAATTATATGGGAGCACTTCATTTCTTTAGCTTTCCTCTTAATTTGTATTGTWAGTTTGAAAAATCCACCTTGGATTAGATTTTTCAACATGCTGTAAATAATTTTTATCTGCACCAGGTGTAGTCTTGGCCTTCAGACTGCATGTGGCCAGTTAAGCCACAGGAAGGGAGTCTATGATACAGCAGCTCCTCTACGTTATGCTGCTTCCTTCCTCCCTGTTTGCTGCTGATGCCAAAGGCATAGTGAGAGAAAAAAGGTACATGGTAGCATCAACAATACAATTCCTGATTCCTAGCTGCCATTTTGATCAGGGTAATTTATTCAATACAGGTTTGCAGCTGCCTCCTGACTTTCATTGCATGTATCTTGGTTGGGACTGTGAAGCTTACCCAAGTGCCATTCCTGTTGTCTGTGTGTAATTCCATCAACAACTGAAAAACACTTGCTAGAACTTGTTGCACTGTAACTAATGCAGTGATTAAATGAAGAATTTGGCAGTCTCTTTGAAACAAGAAATATCTCTGTCATTTTTAAAAATAATACTTACTGTGAGCAGTGTTCAGCTGTGGTGGAGTGGCTTAAATGCTAGCTTATGAGGGATACCTGAGAAAGTATTTTTTTTCTGTTAACTGTAGAAACTGCAATCCTTAAAGATAACTTAAGATAGTGGTTTATTAAAAATATTTTTTGTTGTCCATTTTAGAATAAAGGTTCACTTCAGTTTGAAGACAAATGGGATTTCATGCGCCCAATCGTTCTGAAACTTCTTCGTCAGGAGTCTGTTACAAAACAGCAATGGTTTGATCTGTTTTCGTAAGTAATTTTTTAGTATCTTACATCCTTCTGCATGATGGGAATACAGTTACTGAACTACTCCTCATACAAAAGTTACTGTGACACAGATAGTGTAGAAACACTGAACAAAAATGCTAGTTGAAGTTTTATTAAGTGGTAAGTGTGCCARCATCACTGTAAATGTGCAAGTCGAGCTTTGCTGAAATTCACATCTTTGCAAACAGGATGGAGAAAGAACAGCAGAGCTTTTGACTTAAGCTGATCATAGTAAACAGGTTTTATACCTGCCCACAATTTTTTTAGAATTAGAGAGAAAATATTTACTGCTGTGTCAGTAAATTCACTTAAAGGCAGTTTGCTAAATGTTACAGTATTTGATTTGAATGGCTTTCTTCTAAAATAAGTGAAGTAACAGTGTGGTGCAGTTTTACTGGTATAATTTGAATAGTTTTGTACCCTAAGAATGAAATGTAATAGTTTTCAGACAATGTTTTCATTAATGTGCTTTCTATAAACCCTGCCATTTTCTTCTCTCCTAAAAGCCAGAAATTGCTTTGCTGAAAGTTTTAGATGATGATTTTTTTGTGGCATGCATTGTGTGATTTTTGCAAACATGATATGAAAGTGAGTCACAAAAGATTTATCAGAATATATCTAAAATTATCTTTGTCTCAATGGGGTTATTTTCTCTCGGATGTAGTTGTAATTTAAATCTCGTTTGCTTTTTAAGATCTGTCACAACAGATAAAAAAATATTTTTTTCTCAAATGCAGTCTTGTTGCACTCTGTCTTTATTGCTGTTTTTGATGAGGACAATGTAGTGATTSTTCTTACACTGAGTTTAATGCACCTGTCACCTTTTTCTGCCAGCCAAGGGGAAAGGTAGTCTAACATGTAATGGGTTTTAATATCTTATGATGTCTCTGCAGTAGTAGTTGCCAGAAACATGGTATGGTTAAGGTACAAATTCAGTTCTGAGTCATCACTTTAATTTTTAATAACTAGTTCAATAATTCTGCATTGCAACTGAAACTTCATATTTATTTTTTTTTTTTTCTTGTCGCTGAGTTATTGAATAGAGCTTAAGTAACTTCATGGTTAAATTAAAGCTGTTGAGGGAAAGGATCCCACTTCCCTAGGTTTATATTTTTGGACAATGCTCTTTGTTAAGCTTCTTAATAAAAATGCAAAATCTGTAGGTGTCTTCTATGTACCTTTTGAGTATAATTATCCAGTACTGCTTTTTTGCACTGCTGTCAGAAAACGATGACATTCTAAATGCAGTAACACCTTTTCTACCATGAATGTTGTGTGAGTCTCACCGGTTAGGTTAGACCTCTGTAAACCGTGGGCCAGCACCTTTAATCTGTGTCAAAGCAACTTGTAAGTTTTGTCTTTTCAATTTTTTTGTCTTTTAAACTAAAATTGCTGGCTTTGTATTGAAATAACTGTGTTCCTTTAATAGGAGCAAAGTAATAGCTTTAGACTACGTAGGTGCTTTTCTGCAAAGATGTGGCCTTGCTACTGAATAGTGGAAGAAGAATCAGAGGATGGTAGTGAGTCAAAGGCTTGTTAAGCCATGTTATGTATGATGTATGGTTATGAGTGTAACTCGCTTTATTTAGTCTTCAGTGTGGAAAGAATAGGAGTTAAGTTACACTTGGTGGGCTGTCAGCTAGGGAAAATTTCATTTGAGTGTTGACTAAAACTCAGTAATAGAATTTTGCTTTGCAATGCTGTTTAGTAGCTTTTCTCCAGTAACAAATCACTTGAAAATGCTACCATTGCCATGAAATGTTTGAGTGATCTTATTAAACTAATTAAATAGTCTTTAAAATTATCTGATCCCTCTGGGTTCAAATTTCTCATGAGGAAGGTCTGTTTCCTTTATAGGATGTTGTAGTGCTTGGATTGTGAAACTCTCGGGGAAGGCTGCATGTTAATAGTATTTTAGAATTGCATGGGCTGAGTAGTAATGCTGCTACTGTTAAGTGATTTCTGTCTTTGTTGAAGAAAAGCTTTAAAAAATGTCCTTAATTAAATAAGGATTATTGAATAGATACTGAAAACAGAATTGTCTTACACATTTTCTTGACCATAGCCTTCTCCTAGATATGTTGCAGTTACTTGCTTCCAGGACTTTTCTTAAAGCTTYGGTCTCTTCCCCAAACATGTTTTCTCCCATTTATCACGGGGATCTAACTGTGTATTGTTTAACAATGGCAGATAAAAAGTATATTAATTTCTTAGACATACTGAAATTATGACTGTTAAGGCCTCATACGTTGCAGCATTAAATTTTRAATAGCTATTACTGAAAGGTGGATAAATTGTTTTCTAGAGATGTACATGCAGTTTGCTTGTGGGATGATAAAGGTCCAGCAAAAATCCATCAGGCTCTGAAGGAAGACATCCTTGATTTTATTAAACAGGCACAAGCAGTAAGTACTTAACATTTCATAACTTCTATTCACATTGCTAGAAAAATAGCCAAATAATTCTGACTTTTATTGAATYTAAATGCATTGCTTTTTGTTTGAAATATTGTGATGTTCTGGATATCATAGTTACCCTACAAACTTCTTTTGACAAAAAAAAGAGCCTTGAGCATTTGCCTTGATTCACTGCTTTCTCACAGTGCTTGAAGATGGGATGGGCAGTGATTTTTTTTGTTATATTAAAAACCAAAGCAGCATTATTTTTGTTTATCCAACAGTACTTACAGAATTTTCTTCCACTTGAAAACTTCTAAAGGCAGAATTTTCCATAAGAAATTACTCTCTGAAAAAACATAAGTTTGTATAGCTTCAGTGCTATTTTGACATGTTCATGCATAGCTTTAAAATAAGCCATATGTACAGCATTCTACAAATATCCATGCTATTGACTGAGGAAACTTCGCTATCCGGTTTTACGGGCTTCCCTCCAAATGGGTGGAGCTGTCAATAGACTCAAAGGAAATTCTTGTGTTTGTAAATACATGCTACAGAAAACATCTTTTGCTGTGGGGGATTTAAAAGAGGGAGTTGTGAAATTTAAAACAAAAAAATTAAAGTATCCCATGACAAAAGTTTTGAAAGATTTATATGCTKTATTTTTTCCTTTCTGTAGTGAAGTGATTTACACCACTAAGACTTTGCTTCAAGGAAAATAGTTTTTTAGAGAGACCTTTAAATAACACGGCATAAAAATGTTGATTTTTAAGTTCCAGAGCTAACCTGCTTACATGTATGAATGCCATGAGGCCTTTTGATGTGGTCTGTGTTAGCTATTATTTGCCAGACAGTTTTTTTGGCATTAGGATAGTCATTGTACAGTATAGCTAAGTTTTCAGGCTACAGTAGAATATACATGTTAACTATCTGTCTGGGTCTAATGAACAGTTAGTAGATACCATTGAATCAAAACTTGTCACTGTGTAGAACATAGCGTAGTCCTTACAGGTTTATGTTACTTTAATTTTTTTTAATATGATTGTACCAGTACATGCCTTTAGACCAAAGGTTTAAATTTTTGCCTGCAGATGACTTAAAAGGAGAAGAAAAAAGTTTAATTTGTAAAATTTGGACTTACTGAGTGCTTGTTTGCTGTTCTCTTTCTTTGCCCTTTCGAAATGACCCATATGACATGGGTTAATAACTATCTCAGGAAAGTAAATGGCACTTCAGTATRTAGACTTTCTTAGTCTGATATATATTAGAGTTTTATATGGGGAGTTATTTTCAGCATAAACTAAGTCAGCCCATATTTCATGCAAAAATTGATTTATATATTACCTCCTCTGCTCCCCCCACCTGCAGAGAGTGCTGAGTCACCAGGATGATACAGCCCTCCTCAAAGCCTACATCGTGGAGTGGCGCAAGTTCTTCACGCAGTGCGACATTTTGCCCAAGCCATTCTGTCAGTTGGAGATCACTCTGATGGGCAAGCAGGGCAGCAACAAGAAGTCCAACGTGGAGGACAGCATTGTTCGAAAGGTGAGTGAGTGTTACTGCCAGAGGGCTTTGTTKCACAGCTTCAGTAACAGCACCGAGGGGATTCTGGAGCTCAGGATGATATTGCACCAATCATGCAGTGTGATGCATCGTCTGGCTTTGGGAAGGTCAGGGTTTTTTTTTTCCTTGTCCACAATAGTTTGACTTTGTTTCTCCAGTTTTGCTTTGGCCATTAACACAGATGGGGCTTCCACTGTGCCTCTTTGGGGCTGGACCAGAGGCTCCAGGCTCCATTGGGTGAGTGTGGAGCAGTGCACCACCCCAGCCTCACAGAGCTTGCCCTACCCACCCTCCCCAAACACATTCTTTAGTTGTTTTGAGCTATTAATCATTTCTCCATTCCCATTCACCCTCCTATTTTGGCATTTTGTCCTCTATACCTCTTGAAGACCAGGAAGAGAGARCAGCAGCAGCAAGGGATTGCTGCCTCAGATTACCATTTTAGTTTTCATTGTTTGTTGGAGAAAGCATTTGGCAGAGCATTTGGCAAACTTGAAATCTGCTTTTTGCAGAAGGTAGGAGAACTAAGAAATTAAAGAAGAAACAAGGTGGAGTGGACAGAGTAGTGAGGAGAATCTGAGAGAAAGAACTGGTTTCTAACAATTCAGGTTTTAGTCAGGACTGACGCTGATGGGGGCGTCTTGTCTCTCATATGTCCCGTTAGGATCAGTCCATGGTTGGGACATGAATGCCCAGAGTCTCTAACCTATGTCATTATTTCATATTCACTGCTGAAGGTCCTCTTGTTYATGGCATCATTCTCTGTAGTTTTCTAAAAAGTCCCTTGTGGAAACTCTTCCCTAGCTTGAGAAGTTCTTCATATAGTCACGCAAAGTGACGTGTGTTTTCCTTCAAATATCTCTGTAAAATTTCCCTATCCATAACATTTGGAAGCATTCTGACCATGAGAAAGCTGTTAATATGCCTGCCAGGTTGCTTGATGTTTTCACTGTTTCTTCTCCAGTTTTCATTCACTTCAGGTCTTTTAAACAGTGCAATATATTGTGTATATCAATAAAGTTAAAATACTGAAAATATTAGTTGAGGAAGTGYTATCAAATAAAGCTTTGCTTCTACAAATGTTGATGTGTTTTAAATATTCTCTTCCAACACAGAATACTTAAGTGTCAGAAATGAAAATTTAGGTGAAATTGAGAGACACTTATGGAGAATTAAGAGGGAAGCATAGTAAACTTAGGTCTCTTGAAATCTGACTTACTAGGTGCTAGCTGTWTTTAAAATTTACAAAGCAATAATGGAATAAGATCATCTAATCTTTACTATTAACTTTGTCACACAATGGTGTGTGGTGTGAAGTCATCTTCAGCATTTTTTTAGTAAACTTATACATARTTGTGAGGTGAAGCTTGAATTAGTAAATTTTATGATTCCAACCTGCTTTTCTGTGTTTGTGTAGACATACAAATATGCTTAAATTACTTTCATACAAGTTACTGTGAAGTTTGTAGATACTTTAGGTTTGAGCTTTCTTCTAAAGCAATGAACTGGCCTGACTTGGATAAAAAAAGTAACATTATCTTTTAAGCTTTGGCATAATTTTGTTGGGTATTCAGTGCCATATAGAAAAAGCCGGACCCAGTGTCTAAGGGCAAAAACTAAGATTTTAACAAACGTATAGCATACATCAAGTATTTACTAGTGAACTGTTAAAATGGCTTAGTTGGGCACAGGTATGGTGGTCAGGTGTAATGCAGTGCATTTACAGCAGCATCAGTAACAATCACCGAAAATAATAATTCACATAATGGAATATAAAGGGTCACATTGAGTGATGAGGATTTTGAGAAGCACCTTTCCATAGCTAGTTTTGAAACATCGCTGTGCTTAAATGAGATTTGGGGGTTTTTATGAATTATATATGCAATTACTTGCATACTGAACTTTCTTGTTGGATAAATACAATCTAAACCCATCAGTTCTTTTTTTCACATAACTGTGGTGTCAGTTGAGTTTTTAGTTTTGTCTACGATTGCACCTGCCAAACAGTGAACTGTATTTGGGTGTTTGCCGCAAAAGTATCCCCTGATATTGCATCTCCTGACACACTGTGTTGCTGAAAAAGTTGAKTGATTATCAAGAAATGTGGAAATGATACAGAATATGGAATGAATACATGCATTCAAGACTTATTCCCCTAGTGTCCAGTTACATAAATTAAATTGATGTGAACTGAATATGACTTCTATAACAAATTCAGAGCAAGATCAAGTTCTAACATAGCTGAACTGCTGTATATGACTTGAAAATTACATTAAAAATTGCTTGATTTGTTTCTGATTTCTTGTATTTTTTTTCACAAACTTAGGTCTGCATGTACCTTTCTGACAGGATTTTTTTTTCTTCCTGATATGCAGCTCATGCTAGATACATGGAATGAATCCATATTTTCAAATATTAAAAATAGACTTCAGGACAGTGCAATGAAGCTAGTTCATGCTGAAAGACTAGGAGAAGCTTTTGACTCCCAGCTCGTTATTGGAGTTCGAGAATCATATGGTAGGTCTTGTACACTGGTCTGTTTCCTCCTCACTTTAAWGAATTTTCTTGATAAAAAGTTGCCAGTCATGGTGGCAGGGTTAATAATCTCAGTATTTTGCATTGATTTTTTTGGTGTGCTTGTAGTTACATGAAATCAAATAAATTTTGTWTATGGTCTTTATCTTCTAAGTGATTTACCTGTGTATCAATTACTGCAAAATCAATCATTTCAAAGAGGAGAGTGCTTTTTATCTTTTTGTAGTTGCAGACATAACTTACTTTGTACCCCTCTACATACTGTTTCTGATTCTTTAGACAGTTTGAAGAAGAAAAGCTAAACAGGCTGCGTTCAGTACTTTGTCTTTTTCTTCATCACAGAACAGATATCTATACCTGAAACTTCTTAGATGTTTCACCATTGACTGCTACTTTTGATACTTTCCAGCCTTTTCCAGCTTTTAGATAGCCTAAACTTGTGGCTAATACTCTCTGAGATGACTTTTTATTGAAGTCCAGTTCTRTCTTTTTTAAACATATTCCATTTAATGACTATTTATTTCTCTGTAACAGTTGAGAGGAAAGTGGAAACTGTTCTTCAAATAATGCAAAGCACTGCAGTAAGCTTACTGTCTCCATTCTTGTAAAACAGGAAAGAGAGTCTAAAATGGAGACACTGTGATCCTGGGAACAGTATCTAAGATAAGCTTTTTGTTCAGTCAGGTGGAGAACTTTTCACTTTATTAGACATTATGCTGAGCTCTTTTATTTCTTCCTTACAGTTTTGCAGTTGTATGTGTATTTATGGCTACTATGTTCAAATGTCTGAAGTGCTGGAGCTAAGTATGAAGTTATTTCCAGTTTCCCATAGTTGATCTGAATGTTTTTGGGAGCAAAGATTGACCAGATTTGGTTATCTTTGTGATCAGAGTCTGTTTATCAGATATTTCAAATTGTTCAATGCAACCTTTTAATACAAATCTCACTCTCTCATTGAGATTTGCTTATTATTAGCAATATAACTTTTTAAGACTTGAGAGTAAGTTTGGACTTTCTCTTTGCAGTTAACCTTTGTTCTAATCCTGAAGATAAACTTCAGATATATCGGGATAACTTTGAAAAGGCATATTTGGATTCAACAGAGAGATTTTATAGAACACAGGCTCCTTCTTATTTACAGCAAAATGGTGTACAGAATTATATGAAATATGTAAGTAAAAATTATGTTGTAACTTTGTACTGRAAGTGTTAGTACTTAAAATGATTGCTGTTCTACTTTTGCACAGGCAGATGCTAAACTAAAAGAAGAGGAGAAAAGAGCACTACGATATTTAGAAACAAGACGTGAATGTAACTCTGTAGAAGCAGTGAGTATAATGTGTAGAAAAAATATGTATTTGATATTGATGTAATATTATACTGCAGTTTTTAGTTTTGTGTTACAGTATTATTTGGTAGCAATAAATTGAAACTTCATATTTTATGCTTTTTTAATCATAAATTACTAGTTGCAAGAACATGCATTGCTTTCCAATCTGGTAATCTACAATTTCTGCAGATGTTTTAATCGTACATGTAGACGTGTAGATGAAAAGTTCARAGTGAAGGGCAGGTTTCTATTCATATTGTTTTTTGTTTTTTCATTTTGAGTTAAGTATGGTGGGCTTTTTTCCTATGCTTAATAGTGGATGAGAATCATGTTTGAAAATGAACTGGCAAATCTGTTTGACAAAGGTTTTYTAGTGCTCATTTAGAATACCTGAAGGAGTTATTGTTCATTGCAATCAAAAGGAGCAATAGAAATTTCAATATAGCTGTAATATATATGTCCTCTTTGGCTGAAATATGGCCATTTGATATAAAAGATGGGTTTTCTTCTTTCCTCTTCTTCCCTCTTTACCCTTTTTTTACACAGTTCAGTTTCTAGAGGAAGATTTAACTACAATGAACAGTTCATAGTTGTCTGTGTTGAAATTAGTTCAGGAAACAGTTTATTTTAGATAAACACCTTTAAAATCTGATTTTTTTGCAGTGGATCAAAATGTGCTTTATGCCTTTTGTTAAGTTGTGAATCATTCRTTTTGCACAGCTACAAATCGTAGCCCATATGAAGAGGCTGACAAAAGACTGTGCAGGCAGTTTCTGTTCTAGAGCTAATGCCTTATTCAGGCCATCCAGCCTGGTCCAAATAGGGTATGTTGGGAATGAGAACTATTCTTAGCTCTTGGATGTATACTTGGAAATGAAGTAGGATAGTTACTGTTCCAGAAGTGGTGGCTCCCTTGAGAGTAAAGAGTCGACAGAAATACTAAGCTCATTAATGCTTTGGAGGAGACTTTACCACATTTACTAACCTACCCTATTAACTAATTTGAAGAAATTTGGTTCCTGTATAGAATTTATTCAAACTGCACATAGTTTTATGAATCAATGAATGACTTAATTATTTTATAGAACATACTGTTGAGAATAGGTTAGATTATGTGTCATGGCAAATTTGGGACACATCAGACCCTTCAGATGACTACTTGAGCTAATCCTGTGTTTCATATATTTCAGCTCATGGAATGCTGCGTCAATGCCCTGGTGACATCTTTTAAAGAGACTATTTTAGCTGAATGCCAAGGCATGATCAAACGAAATGAAACAGAAAGTAAGTGAAGCTTCAATAACAGTGCAGGGTGAACCCCACATGAACTGCATAAAAATAGATTTGTGTGTAGATATATCAAATTACTGTTTTTAATAGATGGTGGCAGTGTTTCATATAAAAATACTATTGCACATGAACAATCCCACAAAAATTTTCTGTCATTGCTTTATATTCTTTTCTATCACTTTTGAAATCTGTATGCACAACACCCTAATTTGAATGAGTGGATAGCTCTCATCTTGCTTGAAAGAAAATATTTTGTGCCCTGTTTTCTTTATTTTTTCCTACACTTACTTTCATCAAGTTGACTGACTCTGGTATGTGTGTCCTATTTGAATACATCAGATAMAAACATTTCCTCTTCCTTTCACCTCACTATCTTTTTTCACACCTGGAAAAAAAGTCAAGTATCTTTTTAAAAAGCTTTTTTTTTTCTGAAAGGCAGGAAGAAATTTTTATTATTCTCATTATTGGTGCAGGACCAGCAGGTCAAATAGACAAGATTTCTGCAAGCTATTCATGTGGTTTTATAGCCTGTATGAGTATTGAAAGTTAGCTCTGCATGCCTTTCGAAAGTTACAGAAGTTTTTTTTAACTCTGCTACCAGAAGTTGAGAGGTTACTGTGATTCAGAAGTCTTGTGTTCTGAGTCTTTCAGACACATAAGTATTGTGTCTGTATGATAAATCAACCTAGATTATGTCATTAAAATGTTATAATTCAGGTAGGAAAAATGAGAAAAATAAAAGCTGAGATCACAGGTTAATTTTTCTTTGAAGTCTTGGTATCCTGCAGCCTGGGAATATTTACTAATGTCTTACGAGGTTTTCATTTCTATGGAAATGAGAAAACTGTTTTATGACTTAGAATATTATAGAAAATACTTCTAAAGCCATCATTTAAGAAAATATTTGACTTCAAAACTATGTCATACTGATCTCTTCATCTAGCAGCATGATTTGTGGCAATAGTCCAGAGCTAAATGTGGAAAGCCGTGAGACTTCTTACGAGGATATGTTACAGCGTTTGAGAGACTGCAGGAGGCTTATGTAAATGCAGAGCTTCAGAAGGGTTCATCTGCAGGCACTAAGCGATCTTTCTTTAGAAACCTGTTGAAATRTTCACACAGCCCTCTCTTGTGGCTGTGTCTGTCCTGTGACCGCGCTTGGTTGCAGAGCACTTCCATTTCATTTGTAAGAACGGTTTAAAATGCTTAAATGAGGAATGCATGTGCAGGTGACTGAAACATAATTAAAGACTGGAGCTATACATAGTGATGTATACATCTGATAGTGTCGCCTGCTGTGCTTCGCTTATGCATGTGACTTTTCCCAAAGTTTTCTTTATTAAACATTACTGGCAAAAAAGGGCTTTTTTCATGGGGTTTTTTGGCTATGAGCTGGGCACTACTGTAAAATACTCTTGTTGTATTAAGTAATATTTACATGCTGTTCAAAGACAGAAAGGAGTAATATTTTCCAGCTAAAAACTATCAAAAATGTCGTAGCTCACAAAGACTTCAGAACTGATGTATTGTATTTTTGTTTGCCTGTAGTATTGGAGAAGAGAAGCCTAAATTTTACGCTCAGAGTGCAACAGAAATAAAAAGTACTATTGGCTTTTACAAATACCAAATGAAAGCAGACTTTAAGTACCCCAAGAAGTACAGTATGGATTTCTTTACTCTTCAGTGTCATAGTGTATTCTGAGAGAAATTCCAGTGAAATACTCTCGGTTACTTTGAAATCTGTCTTTGAAAAGTTTATGGGATTTTTGCGCCCTGCAGTCTTAGGGGTGTACCTGGAGTCCTTCTTTGCTACTGATTCTTAAAAGAAACCACTGATTGTTTTTCTTTAATTATTTATGCCATTACTACTGCACAGAAAYAGATGTAGAGCCCTACAACTTTTTGTTTCTCTTTTTCTGCCATCTCTTCCTCCCTCCTACTCTTTTCAAAAGCCCAGATTAAAAGATCCAGTAAAAGTTGAGCGAGCTTTTTGTAAAACAGTGCTACCATTTCTTACAGTAGGTCTRAATAGCACTGAGAATGCTTCTGACTAATTTTTTTTTTTCTGGTTCCTGAAATTCTGTCATTCAGCCCATTATGAGTTGATTCTAATATCACTGCAGGTTCTTATTCATGGTTGTTTGTAGTTTCTATTCTCTAATTTGCATTGTTATGTTTTAAAAGRATTTTTTTTCTTCTCTGCTTTTCTGTTTGCTTCTGCAGCAGCTATTGAGATACAGATGATGTTAGCGTATTTCACCCTCAGTGGTGAKGGGATCTTGATGTTTGCTGCTGACAAAAGTAATGCAGAAGAGAAGGCAAAGGCAGGGCCTCTGACTTTTCCTCTTTCACAGGCATAACATGGAGGAACTAAGTGAATCTATAATTTTTTTTCCTGTCAAAAAAAGAATCAGGGCACATTTGTTCTACTTTATGGAGTACTTTGCCCTGTTGAGTTCAAATCTCTATGGTCTCCTTACAGCAATCTGGTGACCTTAATCTCAGTGTTGTTTGTGGACAGCRTTGTCAAGATGATTACTGATGTTTCAGAATCWTTTTTTTTCCTAAGAAGTGTTCAAATATCTCCACAAAAAATAGACAAATAAAGCACATCACGTTTGAACTGGCAACTTTCAGAAAAACTAAAACTTTGGGAAAAGGAGTTCCCTCTTTGCATTAGTCAGTTTTGGCTGCTTCAGAACTTTGTTTTTAAACAAAAACAAAGCATTGTAAGTGGTATTGAAAGATACACAAAGAAAGATGTGTTTGGCTTTAATTTGAARTTTAAAAATGTCTTGAATCCATACAATTTCCTGCATAAACTCCTGTAGGCTTCCAACTGAGAGACATTTTTGCCAGGAATTTGAGGGCAGTTAGAACCTGGACTTAAACCAAATTGTCACTGGTTTTATGGGGGTCTTATTCAAGCTTGTGATTCTGTTAGCATAAGCATACTATGTAAGATAGAAGCATACGATATGCATAAGCAAGTATTACATGGCAATACTTTCTTTGCTTCCAAAAGAATCTTCTTGTGAAACCAGACTTAGAACAGTACTCAAGATATCTTTCTTTTAAAGAGATTAATTGGGTTATTCACGTATTTAATGTTCTGCTTGAGACATGCCTRGGAAAAATGCAGTGTATTTGGGGTTTATACGGGTCTTTGACTGGTGGCTTCATCGGTACTTATATCTTTCAGAGTTGCATTTAATGTTTTCCCTGATGGATAAAGTTCCGAATGGCATAGAGCCTATGCTGAAGGATTTGGAAGAACATATTGTTAGTGCTGGACTTGCAGACATGGTAGCAGCTGCTGAAACTATTACTACTGTAAGTGTATTGGTCTTTAGTAAAATAACAGGAAAACAACTTGCAGAAGTTAAATATTCTTTATTTGTGAGACAAATGTGTGAATGGAAATAATTTTATAAGATTTTTGTGATTAGAGATCAAATTTTGGTCCACTGAAAGTTGTAAATGTCTTTAGGTTAACTTTTTRTTCTTTATGTTTTCAGTTGTAGCTCTAAAAAGTTAATCTAATTTGCAATAAAGGTTATAAATTAAGTGCATGGGATGYTCATACAATACAATTGTGTTATAATCTTAATTTAAAAAGCCTAATCAATTTTTCTAGAATTCTAACTTCCTGATGAAATTTGAAATTTGCTTTCAGTCTAAGAGTGGTTGTTCAGCGTGAAATTATAAGGTTTTTTCCCCCACTGTATTTTTTCAGCTTCTTACAATCTTTTTTTCTCTGGGTCTAGGAGGGCTAGGTGTCTGCGTAATTAGGATGTGGTGCGTTTTTCTAATTGGACCTTGAAAATTTCCTTTAAAATAAAATGTTATTGTATAATATTTGAAAGTTACAGATTTTTTTATGTGTATTAGAAATACTATCCTGAAAGTCTATGTTTAGGCTTACTAACATGTTGTTACTTACTTAACAATATAACTAACTCTACATGCTATAGAGCTGTTCAATACAGAGACTCTAGATAAAATGTGCATTCATAGTATGCAGGCTTTTGAGGATACAGCATTTTTACAGATTAGGGAATTACACATATGCTTCCACTGAATTCTGTGTAGCTTTGGTTTTTTATCTGATTTTTGTCTCTTTAGGATTCTGAGAAGTATGTAGAGCAATTGCTCACRCTATTTAATCGGTTTAGCAAGTTGGTTAAAGAAGCTTTTCAAGATGATCCAAGATTTCTTACTGCAAGAGATAAGGTATGTGTTTCTACAGGTCTTTTGTTCACTGTAAGAATTGTTGTGATTTGTGTTACGTCGTCTCCAAAACCCTTGTGCCTATTCACTGTCAAATTTAGAAGCTTCTATTACTGTATTAAATATGCAAACTAAAATATTGATGAAACTTACTACTGAGTAGCTTTTAATTTCTGTTGTAGTCCTGCATAAAGTTGCATGTGTTCAGCTTTGTTGTGTTGTAGATCATATTAGAGGACCTTTGTATTGAGAATCTTAATGTGTGATTCAGCAATAATTTGTGTTTAGACTTAACTATGTATTTGTCTCATGACTTCAGACGTGCAACCTGCTCCATGTAATCCCTTCCTAAATTCTTGTTTAAAGGAAAACTCATATGGTAGTGAAAAAGAGGAAGACACAATCCATCAGTTTATTGGGAAATTGAGTCATAGAATTTGAACTCTCGGATTGAAAATGGAATCTGCAGGCTTTGGGATAATAAAAAAATTGAATTAATTTAATGTTACAGTAGTGTAAAAAGARATAACATCTTTGTAATTTATATCAGAGAGAAATTGAGTGAAACACCAATTTAATTATTTTTCAGGCATACAAAGCAGTTGTGAATGATGCTACAATATTTAAACTTGAATTGCCATTGAAGCAAAAGGGGTAAGCCATGTAAACTTTATGTAATCAAGGTTTTAAAAATATCTCTTCAAAAAGTAATGCTGTTTTTAAAAGGGCTTTGTGTTATTTGCATTATGGAATTTCAGGTTGCTTATTGATCTCTGGTAAGACTCTTCGTGTGGAAGCAGATCACTGAAAAGCAGCCTGGTTCAACTTAAATTTATCTGTAGTAATTGGGGATCTATTATCTTATAGTATGAGTCAGTTTGTTAGCTGAAGTTCCTAATGGATTCCTGGATTATTAATTTCAAAAACCTCRGCTGTATAACTCTGCCACAACTTCAGCAAAGGTCCCGGGGGAAAAAATGAGGCTATAATCTTCATGGGAATAATTGTGGCTGAAAAAGGTATAACCATCCACAAGCTGTTTTCCACCTCCTCTTGTGCCAGTTGTGAGTGTGACCTGTGCAGCTGTTGCATTTTTGTTTCAGTGCAGGATTAACCAGGTTAGTTTAAACAGCTTCCAGTAGATTAGGCAGACCTGCGTGACTCAAGAAGAAGGACCATGCTTACAGTGCCTGCTCTGCTAACTCAGCCAAGAGAAGGTAGCAGTCAGTTAATTGATTGTTAACATTTACCATGTGATGTGCCACTTGAGTAGGAATTTGTATATATTTAGGTGCTTGGGATTGCTTATATATAGTTTGTCATCTGATTTATTGTGGAAAYAAAGCTTATGTAGCTAGGCTGCCAGCTTCCCTTTCCAATTGCTTCTGGTTAGGGTTGGATGGTTATAAATCTCTGTCCAGCATCTTAGTTTGTATTCCGGGTTTGGTTTCGGACTAATGGCAAGACTGAATAGTCTTGCCATTTTTTTTAATGTATTTTATTTATTGGAGGAATGCTGTCACAAAAGACTGGATCCCTGCTTTCTATACTTTGCATAGATGTAGGTAAGGTAGAAGAGTTTTTTAGGTATCTTCTAATGTTTTCCTTTCCCCTGGGACCATCCAGATCAATACCTCATTCAAACTGTTTCACTTCTAAAGTGAAACCTGCCTAATGGTTTCTTAGAARCCACTGTGATTATGATGGTCTTCTGTTCAGCATTCTTCTTCCCCAGCTCTTTGAAGTTGTCAAGATATGCAGCCTGGTTTGAGTAAAGTGAAACTTCATCTTGCTTAGTCTTTTGTAAAAGCCAAAAGACTTGTGATCTGCTTATACTTCAAATGATCTTTAGGAGGGCAGAAGACACTAGTCTGCAAGCTACTTCACAAATTAAAAAAAAAGAAGGACAAGGAGTCTGAAGTGCTTTAGCTCTGTCTGTACAAATTGATGAGAGGGTGAAATAATGAACAAGAAAACTGGATTCCTGAGCTTGCTTTGGACCTTTCAGAGTAGCGGTCAAATTGGTGCCATCTGACTCTAGGAATAGGGATTGGTCCTTGCTGTTTAGTTTTATTCACTGTCTAGACACAGGTTCCGAACATGACCTGTGCTTGATGAATTTTGAAGAACCACAGTCTGTCTACTGTAGMATCTTGTTCAACTGTAGTCTGCATTTAATCTCCAGGCTGTTAGTCCATTCTTTATAGCTGTGATGAAATTTTATCCTGTTGCTATGTGGTAGATTTGTTGAGTTTTGCAGTCTGTGAAGCGTGGTGCAGGAGGCTGTTCTTGAGATCTCATTACAGCATACTGAGGAGATGAATGGAACATTTCACAGTAGCATTTGTTAATTCTTTACTGGAATACCTCTCGTGCATTATTTAGTTGTTTCAAATAGTAGTTCACCTGTATCCTGTAGTTCACCTATATCCTTCATTGTTACAGTTCTAAAATTATAATTAGTTCAAATGATGAACCTATAGGAGCTGTCTGAAAGTGTTTGGCAGTATTTATTCTTTCAAGAAGAAAGGGTGTTATCCCTAATTTTTCATTAGTTTAACAAGGATATAAATTCAGCACCAGGATCCTTGCCAAAGGGATCAGGAGAGAGTGGYCGGTCTTGTTAACAATGTTACTACTCCAGAATAGCAGGATTCTGTATGGTTTGAAGATATACTGTTGTTCTTTTATCTAGTGTTGGATTGAAAACACAGCCTGAATCCAAATGCCCTGAGCTCCTTGCTAATTATTGTGACATGTTGCTAAGAAAAACACCACTAAGCAAAAAACTAACCTCTGAAGAGATTGAAGCAAAGCTTAAAGAAGTGGTATGTTTTTTCCTTCTATTTCTYAGTTGTTCTGAAGAATGAATGTTTTATTTCCTTGTGTGGGTCCAGACCTTGATCTTCAAAAACAGCTATGGAAGGTGTAATAGTAGAGAAAAGAGTTTATTATGTTATTAAGTGTATGTGTGTGTGTGTGCATGTTAAAATACTGTAAATCATTTAGTGTTTCATGTCTTCTGTCAGTTAACAAAAATGGTATACTAAATTAAGGCCTATATGAGACTGTAATATATTACAATAACTAATATTTGCCTAGAAAATAATAAGGAGATTTTTACATACCAGTGTCAGTGGGGTTTATTTTAATGTAAGAGAATTTCTTGTTTGACAAATGAAATTGAAGGTGTGATATTTTTATTATGAAACATTCATTGCTGATGCCTTTGGTACTGTTAACACAATTGCTCTTAAGGCAAAGTCAAGTAGCCTTTTTCWAGTCATAGTCTTCAGTGCCTTTAGATCAGCATTCAAAGACTTACTTGGTTGACAATGCAAATAAATATATTATACTCTATTTGTGACAGCTTTTGGTACTTAAATATGTACAGAATAAAGATGTTTTCATGCGATATCACAAAGCTCACTTAACAAGACGTCTGATATTGGATATATCAGCTGATAGTGAAATTGAAGAGAATATGGTGGAATGGCTCAGAGTAAGTAGCGTCACATCTTTCTTGCTTGTGCCTCATGCTTGTGGTTAATTAATATTCCACTCTTGAACTTAAATATCATTCTTGCTTGGGTGAGTTWTATCTTAAATAGCAGGCAACTCAGRGCATCTTATACTTCCCTTCTATCACAGTACTTCATTAATGTAAAACAGTTGAGCTCTTCTCTATAGTGGAAGTGATAGATTTTAAAATGTTTCACATACAATTATCTAAAGGCTTCACAGATTCCATATGCAAATGAGTTAAATGCAATGTACTTGTTTAGGCATGTCAATCATTTGAGAGGAATTCTAATTTTTCAATTTTATATAAATTAGAATATTATTTTTATGCCTTAAACGTTCCTTCAAAACTGAGAACTCATGGATTCCTTAATGATATGGTCTTCAGCACTTGAGTTTCTTTAAAAGAATCATCATATGCCCTTAAGGGATAACTACTTATGATCCATGCAAAAAACCTTTTATATTGCATTGCGGGTTCACTGTTACTGTAAAGTGATCATACCTGTGTATACTTTTATGCTCTTCATTTATTTGAGCTTATTATTTTAAAAATTAAGCTTTTTGTTGATAGTTTTATGTGTCWTATTTACTGTTCTCTTTGTTTATGTAGGAAGTGGGAATGCCAGCAGACTATGTAAACAAGCTGGCTAGAATGTTTCAGGATATCAAAGTATCTGAAGACTTGAACCAAGCCTTCAAAGAAATGCACAAAAATAATAAACTTGCTTTACCAGGTATTGTCTTATAATTATTTGCTGTTTTTCCTTTCTGTTAGTGAAAAGTAGCTCTGTTAAATCTCAAGTYAAAAATTATATCAACTGCAGGTTGAACACAGTCTTCATGGTATAGTTGCTCCTAGATTGGAAGTGTCTGTAGACTGCTTTCTCCTGCAGTTGATGCTAGAGCTATATCACTCTCTGAATTGTTGTGGGTTTTCCTTATGAGCAATCTTGTAGATACAGATTCCCTGCTCTTGTGGACAAATTGCAAGCAGGGGCTTGAATTGGCATCAGCCAGGTGAATGCCTGAGCTACCTCCTTCTTTTATGCCCTCATCATTCTTCAAATGCTCCAAGCTGTGCTCCTTCTTTAGCTGCCAGCAGGAGAGCTAGATGTGTGCTATGAAGAGCTTAAATCACATTCTGAGATTGTTTCACTGATGAGAGAGGCTGAGGGACATAAAATATTGAACCTGCCCCTGCTGAAAACCTTAAGGAGTGCTTATAAGCATCAGCTGTAAAGCTGCACCAGAGTTTAAGGAGCTCTGCAGTAGCAAGCCAAAAAAACAGGTTTCAATCAGTGCAGCTGGCAGAAAGCCAACGGTGCATAAATAGATTACCTTAATGTTCGAGTTGGTAGACATGCTGCAACTTTCGAAAAATTCAATCCTCCAAAATTGTGTTCAGAGTAGGAAAAAGCCCCAAAACATTTTCGTTTATATGTGGAGTTTCGTATAATCCAATATCATCTTACAGCTGACTCTGTGAATATTAAAATTTTAAATGCTGGCGCCTGGTCCCGAAGTTCTGAAAAAGTGTTTGTCTCGCTGCCCACCGAATTAGAAGATCTCATCCCAGAGGTCGAAGAATTTTATAAAAAGAATCACAGTGGTAGAAAACTCCACTGGCACCACCTCATGTCCAATGGAATTGTAAGTGTAGTTTTTGGTGTATCAGTCTCAATGATTGTACTCCGTGTGTGTTTATAACCATAAGAAAGCTTGTTGTCCAGACAGGCTTATAAGTAAAATTTTCATCCCCTTCACAGATAACATTTAAGAACGAGGTTGGCCAGTATGACTTGGAGGTAACAACATTTCAGTTGGCTGTGCTGTTTGCGTGGAACCAAAGACCCAGAGAGAAGATCAGCTTTGAAAATCTTAAACTGGCAACTGAGCTCCCTGATGCAGAACTTAGGAGGACTTTATGGGTATATCCCTTTCTCTTGAAACAAATTACTTTTTAATTTTTGTGCTCTGAAATACTGGATTAGTATTTTTCTGCACTTTCTGATAACACTGAAATATGAACGCCTTTCTTGGTGATTAATCAGTTGTAATGCTGACTCCTTGCACTATTGCTGAGCACACATAGTCTTTACATTCTCTACCCAGTATCACTTCACAAACTTTTGGAAACTGCAAGAATTTTTAGACCATATGCTACCTAAAGCAAAGTGTTATGATTGTGTTTTGTCAAGTGGGTCTGGTCTAATTCTGGTAAATTAGTGACACCTGATAAATATATYTTGCTTAAAAATAACTGCATTGTTTGCTTTAGCAAACTTCTAAGTATTTAGCTCACAAATAAAGAGAGAGATCACAAAGTCTGACTTTAAACTCATAGCTACAGTAGTGGTGTTATGTACTTTACTACTTTGTATGATTTTGCTTATGCTAACCCATTTTGGAAGGAGATTTAGTAAACTGTATCCCCTCTCAGATTTTACTATTCCTAAACAAGGCTATATGGGTCCCTCACCACTGTCTGCACAGCAGTGAATTATGGTCTTAGAAAGTAGTTGTTTCCATTCGGAAAATCTGGTGTTTTATTTTCATTCTTTCTCCCCCTCCCCTTTTCTCTGTAGTCTCTTGTAGCATTTCCAAAGCTGAAACGTCAGGTTTTATTATATGAACCTCAAGTCAATTCACCCAAAGACTTTACAGAAGGAACCCTCTTCTCGGTGAACCAGGAGTTCAGTTTAATGTAAGATGATGTTTGAAAAGTAAAATGACAATGTACTATTTCATAACTAAAGGAGTTCACTTTAACTTAACCTTTGTTCTTTAAGTTTTCAAAATTAAGCTAGACACATGCTTTGCTGCCCTGTCCTCACTGACTTTTGGCAATAGTCATGCTTGCTTCAAGTAGGTGATTGAACTAGATGACCTGCAGCAACTCCTTCACACAAATGTTTCTGTAATTCTAATTTATGTGAAATTAAATTTCTCCCACACTTAGGGATGAGGTGCAAAATTGGAGGCTTTACTATGTTCCAGTTAGCAATGAGTCCATAAAATTTCATGGAAGATAGGCTGTAATCAGAGCACTACTTCTGTAYAGATTATCACACACACACACAGTTTCAAAAACAGAGTGGTAAGTTGAAAAAAGGAAGTGAAACTGCTTAATAGTATGGTGGGCTGTCAAAAGCCAGGATTTTTGGTGTGGCTCTCACCAGAGAACAGTGTCTTTATTTCTGTGAGAATTGCAGTGCTCTTTTACTGATACTTTGAAATCATTTGAGCACAAGATAACACAAAGAGATAATGGTACATACTACATTCAGCACGTTTTTCTTGTGCTTCTGCCTGACAATGTTGTCAGTGACTGTGATGAGAACTGGCTCCTTGCTAGTAACCTCAAATTCTGTGCCTGATTCTCAATAGCAGCTGAACATCAGGATCTGTAAAGAAAGAGATGAGCAACCAGTCTGCTTTCTTGGGGCTTAGGTTTCTTGCCCAGGGTCATAATGTTTATTCTTATCATCAGGATTCTGAGGTTTGAGAAATGATGAGAGGATGTGACATACGATACAGGCTGTAGAGAAAGTTTGTGGGTGACCACTGACAAATGCCATCAGCTTCTTTTGTTGCAGTAGCTGGGTTTTGTCCCAGACAGTTCTTTCATAGAATATTAACTAGTCAAATTTGCTGAACTTTGTTGTAAAAACTTCCTCCAAAGACCCCTACATTTATGTAATTAAATTGAAATATATTTTTCTGAAATTTTATTGTTTCAGCTGCTGGATTTACTTGTAATGCTTTCTAGCATTATTTAGGTTTCATTGTGAGGAGATGTTTGCATTGAGTTTTGATTTGTCAGTCAGCTCTCTCGCTCCTGTAATGCTAATAACCTATAAATATCTGATCTGTCATTGTAGTTCTTGCTGCTGTAATATGAATTTAACAGGAATTCTGTAATTGAAAGGGTATTTTTTTTGCTCACTTTCATGCAATACAATTTCTTTCAGAAAAAACGCTAAAGTTCAGAAAAGGGGCAAGATAAATTTGATTGGTCGATTGCAACTTACTACAGAAAGAATGCGAGAAGAGGAGAATGAAGGAATAGTCCAGCTAAGAATATTGCGAACCCAGGCAAGTAACCTGCCAGAGGAATACAAAATTCCCCTATTTCTTTCAGTATATTATCATTACTGTAATTTGTTGTGTTATAATTATGTGCCATCCACAGTTGGATGTTGATGTATGAAATGCGTGTTTTTGAATCCCATTGGAAGTTCCTTTTGCTATATGAGTGTAGATCCTTGTGAATACCTGATTTTGCATGTATGTTCGTGCACTTGTAATTATCAGCCTCCTATTCTGAAGTACCGGGTCGTCATCTTCAAAGAGGACAAAGCAGATATTGAGCAAGTGGTGAAGGCAAAGTGTGCTGGTGGGTGACAGTAGCAGATTGATGAAGTTGACTGACACTGGCTACCACCATGRACAAACAACATTGTTGATCTTGAGATCTCTCTGGTCTGTGTGAAGAGAATAATCTCGGGGATGGGATCACACTGTAGTAACAGCACTATGACTTTGGATAGGTCTTCTCCTTAGAGGAAAAGTTGAAGTCCATCTTAGCTGTACGAACTGCAGCTTCCTGCCTTGCGGTTGATTGTCCATCAGTCAAACTACTTATGTCACACCTTTTGAGCTGACAGTTTTAGAAAAGTATGATTTTTTCTGGCATCAGGAATCACTACCTACATTGGAGTCTGAAAAATCCCATTTTATCTGCGAGTTTCAGGTCAGTTCCATCAGTCAGGTTGGATTGCAGGCCATGCACATGGTGAATTGTACCACTTGATGTAACATATTACAGGATCACACTGGCAGCAGCAGGATTAATGCCTAGTTGTACTTACAAAATGAGTGAGGTATTCACAAGATATATCACAAGTCACATAGGGAACTGTAACTTCTGCTCAGGGAGTGAATGAACATTTGGTTTTAGTGAGTAATTCACACTCTAGGTATAGGATCTAACTGCTCCTTTGACTGGAATTGTCACATATATCTTTCACCTTGCTAGTGCTTCATWGTTTTCCTTTATCAGCTTCTTTGTAAAAGCAGTTCTAGATCTACACAGGCTTAAAAAATGCAGCATATTTCTGGTTWCTAAGGAAAAATACAGATTCCTTTGCTGTCTTGCCTTACCAGGAGCCTCCTGTTAATGCTCTGTTAATTTTGTCACTTCACCCAGGTATTTAATTTTTTTTTTGCTTCTTGTCCCCCACCAGGAGGCTATCATCCAAATAATGAAAATGCGGAAGAAAATTACTAATGCCCAGCTTCAGACTGAACTGGTAGAAATATTGAAAAACATGTTCTTACCACAAAAGAAAATGATAAAAGAGCAAATCGAATGGCTTATAGAGCACAAATATATCAGAAGAGATGAATCGGATATCAACACCTTTATATACATGGCATAATTGGAGGACTCTGCAGGATGCTGAGAGAACATAAATGGAAGGGTGCTTGGACAGACAGCTGCAACATTTGTGCTGCAGGAGGACTTGTTTTGACTTTCGTTACRTATTAAAATCCCTGCCTTACCTTACAGAGGACTATATTTTGCCAATCTCATTCAGCTAGCATGATGGCATTCCCTTCATGTTGCACACTTTTAACAGCATGCTGTTTTGTGGGAAACTTGCATTCATGAGGAGCCCATTGTGAACTTTTTAAAGTAGATTTGATTTACACCCACCAGGAAGAATACAGGTTTGGGTTTTTAGATGACCAGTACTTGCACAAGGAAAAAATACTCAAATAGTCATGCACTGAGGAACTGCTATTAGTTTTGTTTTGGGTTTGTTTTTTGTTTTGTTTGGTTTTTGGTTTTTTTTTTTTTTAATGCAATTAGGACTAGAAGTAGCACTTTCAGTTTTGTGTTTTGGATCAACAGAGTAATGTAYTGTCCACCTCTGATCCTTTCATGTAATAACATTTGAGAGACACAAACACATGCATCACARCTGATATGTATTTGTTACAGTTAAAACCTGTTGGCTAGAGCAGTGCTTCAATCTAGTAACTGGATTTTAATAATTGACCCATTAAGTGACACAAAAGGAATTCCAAGTCATGGGTGATATTTTTCCCTAAGCAAGAGATTATTTTTTTTTAATTGCTTCCTGTAAACAAGTGGATATGTTGTTACCTTATTTGGATGGATGATTTGCTACAATCCTTTTTGACAAGRTAAAGGTTTCTTGAATGATACTTCACTCTAAAAGCAGTTTTAATAGGTGGGTCTGCTATATGAACAGAAATATTAAGTGTATTTTCTTGTACATTTAATATTTATATTCCAAATATTTCAGTATGACTACATGTTTCGAGTTGCATTAAAAGAATAATTTATGCACAACTCCCCCAGAAAGAGAATAACACTTGAAGATCCCTGTAGTATTTCCTCAGTGGTAACTTTTATATACACACAAGGTAAATCCAATTGGACTAGTCAACATCTTTATATGAAAAATCCTCTGCTTTTTATTTGGTAACTGGTAGGGTAGGAAATACACCTCTAACGAAAATGATAAAATTCTAAGGAAAAATACCTTGTTTAGCATATGCAGAGAGAGTGCCAAACACACATCAGGAATTTTGACTTCTTAATGTTACCTCTTCCATTCTCAATCATCTGAAGTAGTCATTTGGCACTGCCCTACTCTCTGCTGTTCTGAAATGTCCCAGCATGTACTGGAGCGATACCATGAGTCATAGGAGCAGAGTGCCTGTCTTAGGACAAAGGTAAGTTGCGCTTTAYTCAGTTCTGTATGAATATTTCTTCTATAAAACACAAGTGTGCGAAGTTTCTTTTTTAATTAACCAGTTGAACTACAACATCTAAAGGCCTCATCTTCTTTGATGATGAAAGGGGGAAGATGATACAATTATCTTTAATCAAAAAAGAATGCCTTCCAGTAAGTAAAGAGGAGAAGTTTTACTTTCACATGGTTACAGTAAAGTATGCAGTTAAGAGTGGTTTAAAAGCAAACTCTCCAAGGATGGCTGTTTGCACCCTTAAGCAGGCTGTGTGCTCTGTTACTAATGTGAATGCCAATGTGACTGCCTGAGAACAGTGTGTACTTGGACATCTGTTTGAGTAAGAAATTTTTGGTAGTGAGGGTTTCATGACCAAGAGATGGAGAGAAAWCAAAGCCTGGCCAATTACAATTGATTGAAATCCTACAGCTTGTGTTACATGCTTTTATTGATACTCAAAAGTAGATGCTGTTTCAAAATATTGCATCTTTTATGTTGGCCCTGTRGTATTGCAGTTCAGAATCAAAAGCAAGTGGTGCTCTGTGTAGTTAACCAATGAAACTATTTGAACATTAGAAAACAAAATTCTAATAAAAAAAATTTGTGCTGCAAGACTTCCAGTCTTTGTAACTTAAAAGTAATAAATGCTTACTTGGGATAATGGGGGAGAGCATGACAGTCTAAGCACACTCTTCAACATGAAAAATTCCAACYCCTAACCAGAGAACAGGTGTGAAATGGTCACGTGGAAAGATCTACAAGGGGATAATGCTAATTTTGAAGCCATTGGTTTAGATTGGAGAGAGAAGTTGAAGAGACTGAGTCTCACATACAACACTTTAGGAAGCTGGAGTGTATGCAGAAAGCGAAAAGTTGCTAAAAGCTAAGGAGCTGTGTGTTTCCTCAACTAATGCAGTACAACCTAATTGTTACCTGTATATTTCTCAAAATCTGGGATGGACATAGAATTGGTAATGTGCCTATGACATGGTCATTTTTCTTTAAATGTATACCAGAAACAGATGTTGGTTTTTTTACGAAATCTGAGACAGACACCAGCAGATTTGTTAAAGATGCAGAATCACGTTTAGTATCCTTCATCAGGTCATTTCACCAATATGCACTTAAAACTAGCATCACCTGGGGCACAGGGAGATACCTAGGGTAAGCTGTTCTTTTGGGGAGGGTAAAATTCAGATCTAAATGAAAACTATTCTTCACTTGCAATATGGCAACAATGCACTTTTAAGGCTGCAATTTTTAGCTATGAATAAATATGTCCAAAGACCTAGTTTAAGGAGGTGCTGCATCTGAAAAACACGTTGCCACACACTCTGCCACGGTGAATAGCTACGGAATGAAACCTGGTATAGAAGGGGCGGGGGGGAAAATCACTTTTCATGCGTTTAATTAAGAAATACTGTTAAGTCTTTCTCTGTCCCAACAACTTGATGAGAATCTCAGTTTCAATTCTGAAGTCTTCCATTTTCCTCTTTCCACAGTTGGTGTTCCTAGCTTCTATTTTTACTCATTTATCTCTCATTTGTTACGACTGTAATGCAGATACATTTCCAAATGACAGTGTGACTTTTTCACCTTTTTAAAATTAATATAAATGTTCTGAATGTTCACATCTTGCATTTATCTGCATTGGGATGCCATTGTCCTGTAAAGTGCAAATTTTAAAAATACAATTGGCAAAAAGATTTGATAGTTTTACAGAAAGATTTGCTATCTCAAACTGTTTTCTATTTTCATCTAAATGACTGGGATGCTATCTTTGTAATTCTTTGAGGTCATGTTCGTGAAATAAACAATACATGAAAGCTTTCCTGTCATATACACACTATATGTAGTCTGGAGTGTTGAGCGAACTCGAGTTCCTGAGTTGTAATAACTATCTCCGTATGGTATTTACAATTTTGAATGTGTGCCACTACCAAGATAATAATGCTGTACAATTTTGAATGGTGGTAGTTTCTGTATGGCAGTCCAGCTGAACTATTTTGATGTACTGCTTAATTTTTGAATTTTATTTTTTAAGTTGTATAATTTATTTTCTTGCAAAATAAAAATGTAATTTAAAAGACTACTCATTTAGCAAGGTATTTTGATGTCTCACTCTGCAAAATTCAAAAGTTGAATTCAGGTTCTGCTCCTAAAAAATGCCACTGTATGAAATTTGCCTGACTTCAAATCTTAACATCTGTTAAGATCAGAATACTTCTTTAAAAAAGTGGAGACTTCCAATTCTTGTTACAATTTTTTAAGTACTTAAGGTTATATGTAGAGCTATTTAGTCTTGCAAATTCTATTTAAAGATGAGCTGTAGTCTTGCAATTTCAGTGTATCGAAGCCATGTGCCATGCCAAAAGTGGCTGGGAATGCCTGACTTGGTTTATGGCATTTGTAAAAAGGGTTATGTCTCTGTGCAACTTACTGGGATGAACTTGGATTGCTGAATATTTTGATTGATTCRTCTCTGAAGTTATTTACAGTAACTTGTATGCCACTGAAAGTTATTGGTGTTGCCACTAGATAGTTGGGACCTTCAGGTAGCTGATCCTGCAGTAAATGTGATGTGGGATCCTGTCATGTGGGAACAGTTGCTTGCCTGAAGGAGTGCTTTTAATGTAATAGCTTTCCCTCTCTGGTTGTCTTTGCCTTTTAATGTGTATCTCTTTTTACATTCCAGCTCCTTTCTTTAGGCTCACCAGCTAACMTCAGTGTTTTGTGCTTTCTGGTACATACTGTGTTTTGAACTATTTGTGTGGAATGAACAGCTGTGTTTGGGTGACTGTTCAGTACTACACATGGCAATTGGCAGTTCTTGCAGGCAGAAMCTTGGTGGCAGGTTGCCATTATTTCCAAACTTTTTTCCCTTTGTTAGGGCAACAAAGTCTTTCATAATGGTTTTCCAGGAGGAGTTCTCTAAAAAGTAGTTATCACAGGAGTTCTTTGGCTGAATCAACTCCTACCACTGTAAATTAATCACAGTTTAATTAGAATTATTGACCTAAATACAAAAGGCTTTAAATCTGGTTCAYTCTTCTGATAAAGTGAGAATGTGGTTTTATTTTCTTTGCTTTACCTGTCAACATAGAATCACAGAATCCTTTAGGTTGGAAAAGACCCTTAAGATCCTTAAGTCCAACCATTAAACCAGCACTGCCAAGTGCACCACTAAACCATGTCCAACAGTGCCACAACAACATGTCTCTTAAATAAGGCCAGGGATGGTGACTCACTGCCCTGGGCAGCCTTGTTCATGAAACATTTCACCCTTAACATGAAAAAAAAAATTCTTAATATCCAATTTAAACCTTTCCTGACACAACCTGAGACCATTATTTTGTTACTTGGTAGAAGAGACCAACCCCACCCCTCTCGACTACAATCTCCTTTCAGGTAGAGTTATAAGATCCCCCCTGAACCTCCTTTTCTCCAGGCTAAACAACCCCAGCTCCCTCAGATGGTCCTCATAGGACTTGTTCTCTTGATACTATCCCTGGACCTGTCAAAATCTCCAGGTAGACATGGTGTCTTGAATTTGATCCTCATTTATTTTAGTGATGGAGATCCACTATGGAAATTCAAGTGGATAACTGTGCTTCAGCTCCTGTATGCAACCTGAAACACCTGGAAGAAAAAACAGCTGTAGGCACGAATGGCAGCATCCCTCTGCTGATCTGGGGCACGGCCAAAGCAAATACCACTTTCTGAGCTAAGGAAGAGTAGCACAAGTGTGACTGTTTTTAATTGTCACTGAACACAAAAATTAGTGACTTTGAAATTAGCACATTATAGGTTTTCTTGGTGAGAAGAGGTGCTGAAAAAATTAAGGGAATGCAGTGTGGGTTTCTTCTACTTTTAAGACCATGGTCTAATATTATGTACATACAGCTCAGGATTTGTCATCTACATCATTGRCTTCTACTACTGAAGACATCGAGGAAAAGAACACACCTCCTGCCTTTCTTGGAGCAGGCATTTGGAAGCTAYTTCAAACGCTGGGCTCGAGCTGGCATCAGTCGTTCTGTGAAGGCAGCTGCCGAGACCGTTCTCAGCCGGGTTTGAATTCTGAGATAGCAGTGTTACGGGTTTRTGCCATGGCCAGGCAGGGAGGAGTTTAAGGGAATTAAGTTGCTGGCTCTCGTGGAAACAGCACGTAGCTACAGCACAAGGGCACGCCAGACACAAAGTGCCCCGGGCTCAGCCAATAATAATCGGCACCTGCATCCCCACCGCCCTTGTCGTGCGCAGGCTGTTTCCGACACGGGTTCCACGTGGGGATTAAATGTCCRCGGCTCAGGTCCGCTTAACCCGCAGCGTGTGCGGGCGAGGGCCGGACCGAGGAGGGGCGGAGCGCAGCCTCCATGCTGGAGAGGACACACCCCCGAGGGCTGGCTCTTTTTCCGCAAGGATCTTCCACGCTGTCTCCATACGGTTCGCCACCAGGGATTTTCCTTCTCCGAGCGGCATCCCAGGCTGCGCGCCCCGGGGCCGTCCCCCGCACCCCCTGTCCCTCTCCCCGCCCCGTGTGGCCCTCGAGCGGCAGCACCGCCGSCGAAARGAACGYGCCTGGMGTTGCGGAATYACAGAATCACAAAATCARTTAGGTTGGAAAAGACCTCTGGGATCATCGAGTCCAAMCGGTGGCCTAACACCGCCATTCTAACCAGACCATGGCACTGCGTCCCACGCCCACTCCTTCTTTAAACACCTCCAGGGACAATGACTCCACCGCCTCTCTGGGCAGTCTACTGCAGTGTCTAATCACCCTTCCTGTGAAGAAATTCCTCCTCATGTCCAGTCCAACGCGGTTCCCGGGGTACGCAAGTTCTGCGCTCGCGGCAGCAGCGGCCCCTCAGACCCCCGCCCCTCCCAGCCCAGCCCCTCTGACGCCGCCACCCGCCTTCCGCAGCAGCCAATGGCGGGGCGGGCGTGGCACCGCCCCGGGCCGCGGGACCAATGGCAGCGGGGAGGGGGCGTGGCCCCGCCGGCTGCAGGCGGTGGTGGGGGTGGCGGTGAAGGTGACGGGGGCGCCGGCGGGAACATGGCGGCGGCAGCGGGGGCTATGCTTTGCGGGCGGCGTCCGGCCGCGGGGCTGCTGCGGGTGAGGCRACCCCGGCCTTCCCTTCTCCTTCCCTGCGCAGTCCCGACCCAGCCGCCGGGTCGGAAAGGCTCCGCCAAGGTCACACCGCCCCTGCGGATGGGCCGGCTGCGCCCCATCCCCTCACCTTTGCGGGACCCCCGGCCCAGGGAGGGAGCCGAGGGGAGGGAGAGGGTCCCGGGCCGGGTGGGGGGTGAGGTGAAGCCGCTGCTGGGTGAAGGGCGGTCTGTCCCGCCCTCGCACGCCCGGGCCCCGCAGTAAGCACGGCGGAACCTTTATCCGCGATCCAGAGCGCGGCTTTTTCCACTGTSGGCGCCGGGAGTGCCGAGCCCTCTCCCGGCGCTCCAGCGCCTTCSTGCGCAGTCAGCTGCCCCATCCAGCGCCCTTGGACCATCCGGCACTCGCTGCAGCCATAGGGATGCGCAGCAGCTGTCTCCAGGCGGGACAGGAAGCGCGTTGGAGTTCTCTAATTAAGCAATATAAATATATAAAATTGCACCTGTAGGTATTGTTTCTCAGCTGGGCGCTGGGATGCAGCTGCYGGCTGTGCCTGCCTTGCCTGGGGCGCTGGTGTTCGACGCGGCGGCAGAAAGCTGTGCTGAGAAGAAAAGGAGGGCAGGTGGATCGCATCCGAATTGCCATATGCAAAGCTGAAGGTTGCATTTTACCAGCTGTAGAAATGGGGCGCTGCTGCTTTTTTTTTGACTTTTTTTTTTTTTTTTTTTTAAGTAATCTGTAATCGACAACGGGGCATGAGCACTCCTAGCAGAACACTTCTAAGCCAGTTGCACTTGGTAAACAATTATCTGGTTTGCCCGGTTTAAAATTCAGACGTTGTGCAGTAAGGGTATTTTTCGGTAGTATAGGTATTTATTTTGCTCGGCAGGGTTTTTGTTTGGCTATGTTTTTTTGACAYTAACTATTGAAAGCACTGCTGTCAAAAGCCCTGTAGGAACATAATTCCTTTTCAGGGAGAAGTTTAATTTAAAACTTCCTGCTGCCTATTATAACCTGAGCTAGGGAGAAAAAAAAAGACRAACAAAAGTCCCCAAACCTGTAAACAAAACAATAATCAAACAACAATTAGTCTTTGGTTAGTTGAAGTTGTTAAATGATTAGGAGAAACAGACTAAACTTTCGTGTTGCGGGCACAACCAGAAGGCATTCTCTAATTTATAAAAATGGTGGTGTTCTTGTGGTGTCCTTAAGCATTTGTTTTTAATTAGTATTTGTTTAGTTGTAATACAGTAATGACCAGAAGTTTTCAGTGTGCTGGAATGTTGTCTGAGGAAATGGCTGAAGAAAGTGGTTTAAACCACTRATGGAAAGATCATTCTGTTAATATACGAAACTGTGCCTGCAGATATAATTTTGTATCTTTGCACTGCTTGATTAGATGGAGCTACTAGCTGGTGAATTAGACTGCTCAAATAATCCCTTTTTCTTGGTTTTATTATCCTATTTTGGTGTGATGTTCTGAATTCATTATCSTCATTTTGGTTCATGGAAGACCRAGGGAATGGAAACTGKAGATGCAAACTGCCACTGTTTGAAAAGCAGTGGAGTTAATGACAGGAATGAATGACCCAAAGTCCAGGGAAGCAAGCAGAGGGGCTAGTTAACTTTTTCAAGATAACACCASTCACATATGCTGTAGCTGTAGATAACACACTTGGACAGAACGAATTGGGTTTTGTTTTTGAAGGAGTATGGGTTATTTTTCGGAAAACATTTTATCACAGATGTTACGGTGGGACTGTATTATACTACACTTCTTTTAAAAGTCATGTTACGATTTTTTTAATATTTTTTCAGTGTTTCTTAGATATTAATGACTTCTATGAAAATGGTACATTACTGAAACATCATGGCATTGGCTTTCTTCATATGAATTTCTGAGCATTTTCTTATTTTCAGGCTCTGAAATACACAAGCCGTGGCTATGCATCACAGCGTACTTTAAATGTAAGTATAAAGCACTATCTGACTAATAAAATGCTATTTAAAATTTGTTTGTTAATCACTGACATTTTTAAGAAAATCACAAAAGAACTGCTTTAAAGTCAATGTCACTTGTGTTCAAGCCACATTTTACTGAGAAAACTGTAATAGAAGTCAGATTGCCATTTTTATTTTCATTTGCCAAGTGTTTGATAGTGTGGGACAAAAATAGAAATTTTGTCAGCTGACGTAAGCTTCATGTAACTATGGACCCAGAATGGGAAAAGACWGGAGATATAAACTGATCCCTTTGAAATTGTTYGTGTTACCCTGCAACTTGCTGTTACAACATAAAAGATGAGGGCAAGTATGTTACTRTCACTGAAGTCAATCATGGTGAAGGTGTTACAGTAATAGGCATCCCTTCTTAGTTTTAAACAAGTATCATTTGTCTTTGTTTATTTTTTTTCTAGTGTTTTCTTTCTTTGTCTGTCTGTCTAAATGACAAAACCTCACGACCAAACCCTGTAAAGTTTTATGCTTAACTTCCCCTGAAACCAATACAGATGGAGAAACCAATACATTGCTGCTGCCCGGGGCAGCCAGAGGTCTGACATGTTCTTGTGCTACTCACTCTCAAGTAGACATGTGGCTGCAACACTAAAGCTAAGAGATTAAGAGTTATTTGTTYTGAGGGGCTACTAGTATAGGGCTGAACATCATACAGTGTCGTAAAGTACTGCTGATTTGTTCTGCTGGGACCTGGGAACTTCTCCGAGCGGAGAAGTGTTTCCTTATGTTCAGTGGGAGCTCCTTTGTATCAGTTTGTGCCCACTGGTCCTGTCACTTGGCACYGCTGAAAAGAGTTTGGCTCTGCCTTCTTTGCACCCTCTCTCCAGTATTCATATACCTGGATGAGGTGCCCCTGTTGAAGTTTTCTGTGTGGCAGCACAATACTCTGGTGTATCAGCTGTTCCTCCCAGCTTGGTGTCACCAGCAAACCTGCTGAGGGTGCTCTGTACCATCATCCGCTTCATTAATGAAGATGTTAAACAGGACTGGGCCCAGTACTGACCCCGGGGGCACATCACTGGTAACTTATCTCCAGCCAGACTTTGTGCCACTATCACTWCTCCCAGGCTGGCCATTCAGCCATTTTCTATCCACCTCACTCTGCTTATCCAGCCCATACTTCATTGGCTTCTGTGTGAGAATCTTATGGGAGACAGTGGTGAAGGTTCACTGTGGTCTAGRCAGACAATGTCTGCTCTCCCCTCATCTACCAAACCAGTCACTTCACTGTAGAAGGTTTGGTAGTTTGTCTGAGCCTGGCTGCCCTGGTGAATCCATGCTGATGACTCCTRATGATTTTCTTGTTTGTGTTCATGTAAAAAATGGTTTTCACTATTAGTTGTTTTGTCACCTTTCCAGGGCTTAGGGTGAGGCTGACTAACCTGTWGTTCCCTGGGTCCTTTTTCTTACTCTCCTTGGGGATAGGAGTGCTGCTTGGCTTTTCTCCAGTCCTTGGACACCTGTCACAATTGCTGTGACCATTCCAACACTATTGAGAGTGACCTTAAAAAGTCACTTGCCAGCTCCTGCAGCACTCATGGGCAAATCTGATCAGAGACCATGGATTTATGTAGGTCCAGTTTGCCCTGAYTTGTTCCTCTTCCACTAAGCGTACACCTTCCTTTCTCCATGCTCTCCCCAGTTTCTGGGGTCTGGGATTTYTGAAGGCTGGTCTTAGTACTTGAAGAATGAGGCAAAGAAGGCATTCAGTACTTCAGCTTTGTCCTTTGTCACCATGTCCTGTGCTCTGTTCAGCAGCAGGCTCATATTTTCCACGCTTCTTAGTGCTCATGGAAGCTCTTCCTGTTGCCTTTGACATCCMTTGCCAGATTCAATTCTTGGCTTTCATAACCTCATCCCTGCATGCTCAGCCCATRTGCCAGATTTGCAGTCCCCATTTCCATCTCCTGTATGGTTCATTTTTGTGTATGAGTTTTGGTGTCYATCCTGCTGTTTTTACCTGACTTAACTGCTTGCTGSAATGGACTGCTCTGGAGCTTGGAAGGAGTAATCTTTGGACATTAACCAGCTTTCCCCCTTTGCTCCAGGGTGYTTGRGATTCTYGCAAACATCATCGAGTCCAAGGCTRAGCTCAATGYACTYCAGCTGTTCTGTCACATAAAGGGCAAGCCTCCTCCTCTTCCCCTCCTTCTTTGTCATCTTGGCCTGTCCTTCCTAAAAAGCCCTTATCCYTGCATGCAATGCTCCAGCCATTGGAGCCATGTCACCACAGCTCCATGATCCTGAGGTTGTAGTGCTGTGGCTGCACACTGATTTTACATTTACTCTCCATGCTGCATGCATTAATAAAGATTTGAGTGCTCTGAAACACTTGGAGCATAAAAGAGAAGCTGTGACATCAATGAAAGAATGAGTGGATACATTAAAAAATAGTGGTATATGTGTGCAATTGTGAGAGAGACTGACTTTTACTCCATTCTTCTGCCCTTAGGAGGTGGTGATAGCAAGTGCTGTGAGGACACCAATTGGATCTTTCCAAGGATCCCTTTCATCTTTGCCAGCTGCCAAACTTGGTTCCATTGCAATTAAAGGAGCAATTGACAGAGCAGGTATGTATATTCATTTTTTATCCTGTGACGAAGAAAACCTCAAGTGGCTCAGAACAGCATTATTCTGTATCTTTTTCAATTGCTTGGTAATGTAAAAAAAACCAGAATGTCCTGTGTTTTTTTTCTCCTGTGGCATTTTTAAGTCTATCCACAAATGTCATTCAGGTAAAGTTGACTGTCAGGCTTTGGTTCAATCTGAATTAAGTGCTGCCTCTAGGTGTACAATATTACCTAGGGATATCTGAGCTAGTCCAAATATGATTGAAAYATGCTAATTGTTTTTTTGGGATGAGCTTTTATGACATGTGTAAGCTGATGCAAAAGCTACTTGTTGTTGAGACCAGTGGCCTTTCCTTTCCCTGTCCGTTTTTAATGTGGGCACATGCACTCAAAGGACAGCCTTATGAGTCTTTTGATGGTTTCAATCTAGAAATCAAAAAAGTCTTTTTCGGAGAGAGGAGGGTTAGTATCACAAGAATTTGGACACCAGTGGTGTTGCAAGAGATGCAGCAGGAGARCAGGCCTCTTCTCTCTGGTGGCAACTTGTTGTGGCCTTGGCTTGCCCTTACTAAACAAACAAACGACCAACTCTCTTTAGACACAATTGAAGCACATAAAAGGTTTTGTGTATTTAAAATGAAATGAAAATTTAGCTTCTCAGTGGTTACTGAGACTTGGAAACGCTGACTTTAGTGAACTAACTGTAGCTTGTTCTGCAGGGTGCTAAGGAAATTCTCTTCTCTGAGGGCTGCCAGTTTACTATATTCTGTGAATATGGGTAGAGGGTAGAGATCTGGGATGCACCCACAGGAGCCTGAGTGCTGTTAGAACATGAGTTGGATGTGGCAAGTTTCACTAGTCTTTGATRAAAAACTTCTGTGGGAACCTTTGTCAAAAGGATCCTGAATTAAAACAATTTTGTTTTATAGGTATMCCTGCAGAGGAAGTGAAAGAGGCCTATATGGGCAATGTCCTGCAGGCTGGACAAGGACAAGCTCCAGCAAGACAGGCAGTCTTGGGTGCAGGTATTCATTCTCTTGACACTGAGGGTGAAGGCTTTCTGTCCTTACGTAGCTGGAGTGTGTTTTGCTGTGAGTTAAAGCAGAGTGGTGGGCAGCCTTGTCAGGACCATGTGTGTACGCTTTTTTCCATGTGGTGGGTGAAGGATGCATGCTGCTCTCACGTAARCAGGATGCTACTGCCTACAGTGTTTGCAGAACCTGGAGAAGACTAYTGGAGACCAGGGTGGTAATTCTGCAGTACTTTACATTAATGGTGTATGCTGTTCTGAATCTTTTACCAAACAGCCTTTTTTTGGTTCAGTATATAATTTTTCTTAGATCTTACTGGATAAGGAGTYACTGAGTTTCCTTCAACTCAATGTATGCCATTACACTCTTCTGTTTTCTGTGAGGATGAGATTCCATACCTAAGCATGTTTCTAGAAAAGCCTATGGGGTCAGGGAAGAACTGTATACTTTCTTGGCCCTGTCCCTGTATATTTTTGAGGGAGAAGTAACTGCTTCCTTGTAAGGCAAAGTGATAARTATGGTTCTTTTCTTTCACAGAATTGTGGAGTTATTTGGGTTGGAAGGGACCTTAAAGATCTACTTCCAAGTCCACTGCTGTGGGCAGGAACACCTTCCACTAGATCAGGTTGCTCAGAGCCCTGCCCAGCCTGGTCCGTGGTCTGTCTTGTTACCAGTTGCTAAATTCTGCAGCTTCTTAATGCTTTTTCAGCCTTGGAAGCTTCTTAGAGGCAGGGATCGGGGTTTTGGGAACAGGAGTAGTACTGCAGTGCCTTCCTTGATTTTCCATTTCCTTGCTTTCCCCTTTATCACAAGTCAGTTGCTGGAAGGCGTGAAACAACAGGAGTCTCCAAGAAGGATGGTAACTATGGAGAAGGGTAGATAAACTGCCCTGGCAGGCTAAATAGTGCAAGCTGGACRTCCTGGGCTTAGATAAAAATTGGTGCCATATGAAATGTTGCTGAAACACCAATRAAATATTAAGTGTCTACCCTTTAAATAACACAGTTGTTCAAACAACTTCTTTGACTCAGGTCTGCCAATCGCCACACCTACTACAACTGTCAATAAAGTCTGTGCTTCAGGGATGAAATCCATCATGATGGCAGCACAAAGCCTGATGTGTGGGAGTCAGGTATGTGGATTTTAGTGCTGTTCTGTGGAAAAAMCACACAGTTAATGTTCTAGATCCTGTCCTACCAATGACTGTGCTCTTTGATTTGGGATTGTGTTTTGGCTTGGGATAATAAATAATTAGCAAGGGTTTGTTTTGTTTATGCAACCCTAATTTTGTAGTCATTTAAGTATGTTTTCGTTTAAACCAGAAAAAATACATATTCTAAYTGGAAAATTGTCAAATATGTTTTAGAGCTGATAAACAGGGTGGATTCTTTTGGGGGGTATTCACATCATCTCTCTACTGCTCTACCTCCACCCCACCTACCAATTCAGCCCCCAAAATATAATGAAAGGAATTTTCAAGCTTTCAGTTTTGAAAATCGGAAGAAATTTTTATAGACCTGACTTTCAGATACTTTTAACACTGAAATGAATTCAGTACACCTGTTCAAGCAATGTTGTTTCCAAGTACACTAAAGATTTTTCAGGCTTTTTATATAGTTTTAGAAGAAAAGGAATTTATTGTTGCTGAATAAGTATTCATTAAAGAGCTTGATGAAGGGGAATTGCTCATCTCTGTTAACTTTTTTCCAATATTTTCTATACAATGGGAAAAATACTATCACTTGATGGGAGGATAAGAGAATGCATCATTTGCAGTAAGTCATTAAATACTGTGCAGCAAAGAATGTGGGAGAAGTGTGAATGTGGAGGAAGACATTTCAGTTTTGTTTTTAATTCCATACCCAAAGCATTTTGGTAGCATCTTTGGTTCTGGAAGTGAAAATATAATCAGTTCAATATATATTTTTGGCTTACAAAGTGGCTCATAAATGAGGAGTACTTTTATGTGTGTGTTTGGAGCAAAAGTTAAAATATTTAGGTTCTGGTGTCCCTTCTATGGAAATCACAGTGTAACTGGAGTTAAGCAACTGCTATATTGCTTTGGCCTTGCCCTGCAGAGAGCAGCRCTTTATCTGGGGCCTGATGAAATTGGTGGAAATCTTGTCACCAGACTTTGAACCTGGTCCAGCATGTCTTTGTAAACAGCTACATTTGGATTTAGTCATTTATATCCAATGACTCTGAGAGTGGTTGTGCCTTAGGTTGGTTTGACAGATGTAGGCCATGAGCTCTGAATAGAACTGGAGTTTTCAGCTGAATTAATCATATGAGCTGTGCTGCCAATCTCAGCAAAAGCAGAGACTCAGCCAGTTTTAGTGTCTTAGAGTAATAAATTAGGGGAGGGGAGTTCATATTGGTTTGTTTTTCCTGGCTGTGAACTGTGAGGTATCTGTGGAATGACAGTCAGTGATGGTTCCCAGTGTCTTGAGTCAGTGTACACCACTRTATAAACAATTGTATTGGCTCCCTCTCCAGTTCTTTCCAATTTATCTTGCTTTTCAGTTTTGTCTCCAGCCTTCTTTCTCTTCTTTATTGCTTCATATCACTGTTCCTAGACATAGTTTATAATCTGTTCTGAATTAAGCCATTGTTTCTCTGAGTCTTAACTTGAAAAAAAACAAAAAAGTTTTCATCTTCTTACTGTTTTGTGTAAAATGTTTTTTAGTTTACATGAATAGCACTGTGGAACTCTTAAGGACTTGCACTTCTATGTATTTTTCTTATATTTATTTGTATTTCAAATATGCCATTAAAYACCACTGTGTCTATTCTTCACATCCTGAAATCCTAGGGATTTTGGGGCAATAGTCTGATGAACAGTGGCTATAGTCCCTATAGCTTTCCTGTTTCCACTGTTTTCCACTGTTCTGTTTGCTTTGTTTAACTTGAAAAGTACARTAACTTATAAATGCCCATAATTATTCAAGTTATGTAATCATTAAATACTAATGTGTCTTTTTTTTGTGGCCTTTTCAGATGATAAAACCATATTGTAAGACATCTGTTTTTACATAGTAAGATGAAACAGTATTATGTAAGACTGCAGGTACTTGTAAATCTCCTGTCTCTTCATATTCTGACTAYTGTTTGTTCCAAAGGGATATGGATCTTGGAATGAAGAAGAAAAATTAGAAACTTTCAGGAAAAAAAGAACCTATAAAAATAAAATTTCTAATTTGATCTTTTGAATCTTTTGACATAAGAGTCTAAGAGATCAACGTGGGTCTTGCTGCTTTCAACAGCTGCATACCACACGGCAGTCCACTTGTGCTGCCAGGGTAGATTACAAACTTCAGTTACTCCTGCTGTTAGCTTTTTAAATGCTTAAAAGGTTTCTTTTCCTTTCTCTAAGACTCCTCAGAAATATGAAACACCCATGCTTAAACCTTTGCTAGTATTTTTTCCTACAAGTCTTGGAAAACACATTGCAAGATTGTTAATTTTGGCTTGTTTCCTTTGGGCAGGATGTCATGGTTGCTGGTGGAATGGAGAGCATGTCTAATGTTCCCTATACGATGAGCAGAGGGGCAACACCTTATGGAGGAGTAAAGCTGGAAGACCTGATAGTGAAAGATGGGCTGACAGATGCTTACAACCATATCCATATGGTAAATATTCCTGCACAGTGCCAATATATCAACTACAGACCTGATGAAGCTCTGAGGAGCTTGCTTGTAGTTGCTAAGAAGCTGCTTCATCAAGCAAGCCTGGAAATGAGGAGGAAAAAGTCTTCYATTTCCAGGTTTCCTGCAGTAGCTGTAATGGAGGGGCTGGACACCAAAATAGCACAGCAATTTGTGTGTTAGTATTTACCTCTCTCTGAAGTCTGAATATCCTAAAGCAGGGATTAAGAGAAAAAATAATTCTGCTACTGATGGATTGCTATTGCTGTATCTGAGGAAGAGAGCATTAAAGTTACTTGGCATCTTGGAGAGTACCTGCTCTGTAGGATCCAGCAGGCTCATGTTTTTTCCCTCCCCCAATGTACATATCTCATATCTTCTGTGGGAAGATTTCAGTCATCTGGTGTGCTTACTCATCAGCAGGGTAACTTAAATTGCACAGACAAGAGCAAACTTAGGATGGGTTTAGAAAACAACTGATGCAAAGATAGTCAAGAATAATCACCAGGGAAGAAAAGTTTGAAAAGAGAATAGCTACTTTCAGCTTATGAATATTTCTGACCTTTACCAATGGTAATTGACAACTGTAGGGCATTATTGATTGATCAGTTWGTGTTCTTGATGGGGTACAGGATAACATGTCATGAAGAATTTTTACTTTGACCCATAGATTTGATACAGACCTTACTTGTGTGTATTTATTCAGATCTATTCTTTTTGTACTGTAGTGCTTAGGCTATTGGTAGAAACTCATTCCCACATTTCAGCTAAAATGGATTTTGAATTGTGAAGATTTTATGGGAATCTAAACGGCGGCTTTGATAGTTCCCTTATGTGAGGAAAAACTTTAGTAGTTGGTTGTAATACATAAAGTTTTAGTAGACTGGGACAGTATTTTGGAGCCTTTTGTCTTTCTTATAGCTCCTGTAGGTTTTTTAGAAAGCCTTAACAGTCCGTGTGAGAATCTATGAGAAAGTCCATAGGATGGCCTTAGGAACTCACTCTTGTCAGTGTTTTGCAATAGTCTTGAGTTGCTGATGCTAGGAAGGGAAGACTTTAAATTCAATAATTACACAGAAGGGATTATTTTTAAAARATGTTGTCATTGGATATTTAGTGTTGATAATGAATAGTGTGTGTATAAATACAATCATGGTTTACCCATATATAAAATTATTYGGTTATTGCATTCTACTGATTTCATTCGTTATTATGCAAAAGGGATGCATACTTCTATTTCTACAGTTTTTATAGATTCTGAAGGCTAATTAAGCTCTGTGTGTTGACCTATTCTTGTAATCTTTGGAATAGGCAAGGTAATAACAGAGTGAAAACACTAGGAAAATGATGTCACCAATGTCTGTAAGCACTTTAAAACTTACTTTTGCATGCAGTTTTTTAATTGGAGAAAAGAAAAGCACTTGTAAGGGAGAAAACTTGTAAGGGAAATTCCTCTATGACTTTGATCATCTGGATCCAGAAAACATTTGCTAAATCTGAAGATATTTCAAAACCAGAGGTTACTATTTGATCATGACTGTGTAAATCAGAAACGGACACCAAATATTAGTCAYATTCAGTTCTAGAAATCTGCTGGTTGAGTCTTTTTCTGTTGTAGTTGTGCTTTGCATCTTCAGAAATACCAAACCTAACAGGCCTGGTTTTCCCCAAGGGCAACTGTGCTGAGAATACTGCAAAAAAGTTCACTATTTCCCGGGAGGAACAAGACATTTACGCCATAGGATCTTACACCAAAAGCAAAACAGCCTGGGACTCAGGAGTATTGAAAAATGAAATAGTTCCTGTCACTATTTCCAAAAAAGGTATTGTGGAAAGGTGTGTTCAGTGCAAATTGTGTTGTTTAAACATGCAAATCTCAGGAACGTTAATTTTGATCACCTAAGAATTTTCTTTTGTTCACCAGATTTTCTGGTGAACAGAAGTCAGTGACCTGTAGTCTGGYTTTTGTTTTTCAATTTTTCCTTAATGTTACACGCTGTATCTTCTTTCTTTTTTGKCTAAGTGAAAGATGAGCTATTGAATTCAGTTACAGCTTAAGGACATCTGTGTTTTAATTTACATTAAAGATATGCTCTTCGTCCCTTTTGTTCAGCCACTGGGAAATAAAAATGGATTTGCTGTGAGTAAATTTAATTAAGGAATAGTTTTTTTTTTTCAGTTTTTGTCAACATCTGTCTTGATGAGCATTTTACGTTCATTTGCACTTTTTTACTGAAGTAAGTTATTTATATAAGGCAGCATTTAGTCAAAGTACCCTGTTAGACTGTCCTAAGAATGTTCTGTAAAATACCAAACCAAATCTGAATTTCAGGAAAGCCAGATACTGAAGTGAAAGAAGATGAAGAATACAAACGTGTCGATTTCAGTAAGGTTCCGAAGCTGAAGACTGTTTTCCAAAAAGAAAATGGTAAATATCGTTAAACGAACTTAATTTTCTGCTAAGTGCAAGGATACTTTGTCAGGGTCAGGTGTACTGTTCACAAGAGCTTGAATGCCCAACAATAGACCCTTTATTTTTAAATGTCTGCTGAGATAAAGAAATATTCTGTACAACAGCATGGATTGGATTAAAAGAACCTTAAACCAGTGGGTACCTCTGTTTGGGATATCCATTAAAAAACGACTGACCCAGACTGGTTTTGCCCTTGGCTTAGGCAAGTAGAGGCTCTTGTTGCAGTGGCAGCTATGTTGCCTTTAGAGTGGCCATTGCTTCCTGAATCTGTAATTGATAAACCTTCCTGGCTAACTCACAGTTGCCCCTCTGAGCTGGAATTCAAACAACCCCTTCTGAGCTGGAATTCAGTGAAAATGCCAGCAATGCAGCTGCCATGGAAGGCATGATCTAAATTAGCACTGGGATAAGGATACAAATACCTGTGGCTGTGCTTGTTTAAATCAAACAGGTATCAAAAACTACCTCATTTTTAGTTGACTCAGTGCAACAGGTGTCACCATATGATTGAGACTTCATGTTCATTGAACTCAGGGAAAAATAATCCTTAACAGAATAAATACAGGCTGTTTTGTGTAACACTTTCACCTCTGTCTAAGGAATGTTTTACCTTTTCTAGGAACTGTTACAGCTGCTAATGCCAGTACTCTAAATGATGGAGCAGCTGCTTTGGTGCTGATGACRACAGAGGCAGCCAAGAGACTGAAAGTCAAACCATTGGCTAAGATAGTAGGTATGATCTTTCTYATCTCTGGGACAGTCCTGGAAAATGTTCCCAGTGAGCTCACAGACTGGGAGTCCTGTTTGGCTCATTACCTGACATTATGCTGCATCTGCTCGGTACAATCCTTGTAATTTCAAGTGTTACACTAGCAGACTTTTGACCATAAACAGAATTTCCTATATATAGTAAAACTAAAAATCTGAAAATATTATTGTGTCCTTACTTTTAGGGCACTAAATTTTTGATGCATCTATTTCATGGACCATGGTACTCAGAATTTTTCTATCTTGGCAGGGTTTGCTGCTTGCATGAAAGAATTAATGGATGGTAAAAAACACGAGGTCTTTAAACACTTTTTATTATTTTTTTTCAGCTTTCGCAGATGCTGCTGTCGATCCTATTGACTTTCCAATTGCACCTGCATACGCTGTTCCCAAGGTAAGAATAAAACTGAATGGGTTTAAAAAAAAAAAAAGAAAAACTTCCCTAGCATTCCACTGTTGGTTTATCCCTCAGTGGGCCTTCATGAATTAAGATTGACATTATAATAATATCATAAATACRAAGAACCGATGTTTTTCAGAGGATCAAGGCTGGAATGCAGATGTTCAGAGCTAACATTTCTCACAGCTATTTTGAAAGAGAGTATTATTCTATACTGCTTTTAGCAACTTTGGGCATGTTTACACCTTTGAAGGTTTGCAGCTTATATGGCTAAAAAGCAAAATAAATACGGTTATGCAAGGATAGACTCGTCCTAAAAGGAACTGAAGAGAAGCATATGGTGTGAGGCAGTACTGTGTCAGTTTAAACTGACTTACTGTAGCAGCAATCTTGGTGTGTGATGGAAATGTATCCTTGGTATGGGCTACTCTCTGCTGCTTCTTTGGTGAAAACTCAAATTTGTGCTGCAGTCTCTCAGTTTTGCTTTTTCCCATCTGRCAGAGGTTCCAAAATGTGAATTTGTGAAACAGAGTATGAGCAGCCTGAGTTATTGACTTCAAAACAGACCAATTATTTGTATAATTAGTTTCCTAATTTTTTTCATAGTAGTAATTATTTTTTGTTATTTCTAGATTTTAAGTCAGACAGGCCTGAAAAAAGAAGATATTGCAATGTGGGAAATTAACGAAGCATTCAGTGTCGTAGTGCTGGCCAATATTAAAATGCTGGACATTGATCCACAGAAAGTAAATGTTAATGGAGGTGCTGTCTCTCTTGGACATCCAATAGGGTAAGCAAAATAAGCACTGTGTTTTGCTTTGCACAGAGCTTTAAGCAAATAGGAGTATGTTTGAATTTAATAATTATTATAGATTTGGTTGTGGGAGATGTATTCCCTCCTTTGAAAGAGCTTTGCTCGATGTAGAAATACTTCGTAACATACACGCTGACACAGAGGTAATTTCTTTCTCCTGAAGAAATTTTAGATACACATACACAAAACTCGGTGTTTAAGAACCTTTGTGTTTATTCCTCTCTAGCTCCAGTACTTCCTCTGTATCACATATGCCTGTAGATGAAAGGGTTGGGCCTTCTTGTTGGTACTATATTCTGCCAACTGCCCTGTGTGGGTCAAACTAAGAATTTCCCTTAAACTAAGCGATGTCCTTTCCTTTTCCTTGTATTTAGAATGTCTGGAGCAAGAATCGTTGTTCACATGGCCCATGCTTTGAAAGCGGGACAATATGGTCTTGCAGGGATCTGCAATGGAGGAGGAGGTGCTTCTGCAATACTGATACAGAAGCTGTAGCCCAAGGAGCATCAGAAACACAGCCTTAAATGCTCTCTGATCAAAATTATGAGTGGTAGCTGTTACTGCATTCATCCACTGATTGATAAGTAAGATGTAACTGCTATTCTAAAATTTCCTGAAGCATCATGATTACTGATCCAGACAACTGGGCTTTTATTGCTTTATCAGTGCAAGTTTTTATACAGTACAAATAAAAAATGTTGAATTATAATTCTGGCTTGAAACCTGACAATAAAGAATGTTAACTGTGGCTCCCTCTATCACTGATGTGTCATTTCTACAGGGCCCTTGAAAAGGAAATCTCTTGGTAACTTACAGAGTGCTGCTACTTGAAAATGGCTGTTTTCTCCCAAAAATTATTAACTGTGTGAGAGCAGCTTGCTACTGAGGATAGGTTTTTCCTATGAAAGTGAACTGATAATTCACATCTTCAGTAGGACCYGGGCCTAAGCTGAAAGACTCAACTTATGGTGGGTATTGGATGTCCCATGTAAGAGTTACATTAGGTCYCAAACAGCAAATTCTTTCTAAATGTCACCATCACTATTAAGCACTTTATGCTTAAGGCAGTTTGTCCTTGCCTGCCCTAGTGCCCCTGCAACTGCTATTAGAACTTAGTCTCTAATAGTGGACTCTTTGTCTTCAAAAACAACTGACCAACATGATTTTTCTACACAATATCTGCAAAGCTGCTTAGTGCACTTAAAAACATTAAGCAAGACACACGACTTTTAATARAAACAAAAATATTTATTCAAGCTGTAAATGCTATGCAGTATTTAGTTAYTGGATGGGTTTAATATAAACATCTACTGCATAATCTTGGTTCCTTAGGAATCTGTATTCTGTCTGAAACATTGCCTTGTTGCTGTACAGATCTCTTACAAGAAAACTTGCCTTTTTTTTTTTTTTAAGAAGACCTCAACAATGTGAGAACAAAGGAAGAAATACCAGCGGAGAAATTTCTGCAGTTCTGGAGCTAGGTGTGCTCATTCAGTACAATGTAGGCTGAGCTTCTCCTGCACCCCTTTTGGAGAGAGTTTGTCTAATAGCTATGACAACCTCTATGTTAAACAGAAAAATCAGATGCAAATTTTTCCATGTCTGGCTAAAAATGTAGGAGACAGATAGTAACAAACTTTTCAGCAGTACAAATGAAAGGTGAGAAAACTGACTTTTGCAATAGAAGACACTAATTCTTGTTTAGCTGTTGCTTCAGTTAAAGTATTCATACTGATGCATGACCCCACACAAAAGTACATTGCTTGAAAACAGCTTCTGCATTCAAATAACATCTGATGCAGCAAATAGTGTAAAAACGGAGCCCTGTCCAGATTAATGTTCTTGTCTGAATGACTGGCTGGGAAAACTTCAWTAGATGAAAAATGCTTTTTGAGGTTTTATTTGCCTTATGTTTAGCTATCGGTATTTTTGTTATTTCATTCAAAGCCTTACATGGTGAGTTTGACAGGTACGAGACGAAGAGTGTGAGTACAAGGCAGTTAGATCTGAATATTTCAGTCCCTTTCAGATTTGGCAAGACAATGAAAAATGGCCAAGGTAGCTGCCCATGTCTTACAACGGYGAGTGAAAAACACCACCTCTTCCCAGACTGACTGAGCCGTTCAGAGGGGTAAGTAGAGAAAGCAGCAGAACACAGACAACGTGGTCTAACAGAAAATGTACAATCTTTCTTACATTTCCTTTATACAAATTTACAATTTTGCAAATTAAATGGCTCTATAATTACGCAAGTGCTTTTTCAAAAATAAACATATAGCAACTCAATGATATGTACATTTTGCAACCTGCTTCAGAAACAGCACGACTTCGCTATAAAGTGAAACTTCAGTGCACTGAAAGTGCAACTTGCCCTTTAGAGTGAACTTCCCATGCAAAACCTCAGCACTGCTCCACTGAGTTTCAGATGGTCCCACTTCAACTTCTTTTTGTTCATTCATCATAATGCAAAGACAACAAAAACTTGTCCACATCCATTCCTGCTGGAAAAGAATTTGGGAGCTTCTTTTTCTGTAGGAGAGGAAAGCAACAACAGTGTTAAATAAAAAGAATCTGGGGTAACTGAGGACCCTGTAAGTATTCCTTTCTTACTCATCCTTCCATCCACCTTGTAGGTGTTCCTGCACAAAGCTTCCCCACAACTCAGACACTGCCATGTGCCCTTCATGTGTGCACCCCCTCTGTGGAACAGAGCGTTTTTCAGTTACGGTGTTTCAGGAAAATGCTAGAACTAAGTATGGGAATGACAAAGTTATCCTCCTTTTTGGTTATTTACATTTATCACCTTTTTGTGTCTCAAACCTTGGCCATTTGCCCTGAAATCCTCAAGTCAAAGGCACAGTGCTGCACACTACAGAGACTGGGAGTACCAGTCATGGTGATAAACAAGGATGCAAGAACAGTTTAAACTCTTGTAAGGTAGACTTTGAGTTTAGCCCAATTCCTACATGGCACCTAGAAACTTAGTTACAATTTAGGAACTCATTCATGTTTTAAGAGAAATAATGTAGTCTGCACAGGTGTGTATTTAGAGAGTTGGTAGAGTTACTCGTGTGTATCCGAGGACTTAAAACAATCTTAAGGAAACTTAGTTCAGAGTATGTTCAAGAGGCAAATTTAGAAAAACTGACAAATATAAATTGGATGTCAGGGATTTGCACTAGCATCTCTGAACGATTCCATTACAAATAGTATATATGTAGATGCATGTAATTTAAAATAAAAGAAGTAAATGCTTGTACTTGCCTTTATTTTCTTTTTCTTGGATGGTGTTGGAGAGCTCTGAAGGTCTTTTCTATTTGCAGAACGAGAATTTTTCTCACCCTCATTCAAGTCCTCTAGTTTCCTTTTCTTTACAGTGCTCCTCAAAGCCCTGAACTGCTGGGTGTTGTCCTTGAGGGGGGTTGCAGTGCTAGTCCTTGCGATGGCCGCCCGGGACAGGATCATGAGGGTGTGGGCAGCCATGCTGACGCTGTTCTCGCTGCCCGTCTCGCTGGCCGGGCTGCAGGCAGGCAGGTCTGGTGTGGCYGGGGGCACCATGATACGGGGGGTGGTGCTGTCCTCGTTGAAGCGCCGACAGGTCGGGGTTCGGACGCTGTCTGTGGTGTCATCTGTGTGCCTGTCCCCAACTCCTGATGGTGTCCGGGGTACTGGCAAGTCTCCGTTTTCAGCTGTCTTTCCAGTGGGGCTTTGCCACTGCATGTCCTGCAGCATTTCCACACACTGTTTGCTGAACGGGCTGGACAGGCTGATGCCTTGAGTGGAAGCTTTAGCAGCTTCTCGCTTCGGCTCCTTCGAGGACAAAGAAACGGACACTAATGATTTACTGTTGCCAGCCCCATTTGACAGCGACCCCTGCTTTTTGTTCAGCTCTTGTACTGAAGGAACTGTCTTCTCATTCCACAAACCAACGCTTTGTTGGCCATTTGAGAGTCTGGCAGTGTCCTGGCTCTTCTGCTTTTCATCGGTGTCCCTTTGTAACTCATTCTCTTTGTTTGCTGTAGTCTTGTGGAAGGGATCTAATGAAAGCCCTGCAGTTGCCACCTTCCGCTCGGGCTGTGGCTCCTTTGCAGATACRCCTCTATTGCTACCAACTTCGGGCTTACACAGAATTCTGGGCAATGTTTTGTCTTTCTCTCTCTTTGGTACCTGTGCCTTAGCAGAGGAGGATGAAGAGTCAACAGCAAATAAAGGGCTTTCATTTCTTTCTTTCTGGAATGAACTCTTACTAGTCTGAATTTGGGTGTTTACCCCTGCAGTGGGAAGGAGGTTATCAAAGCAAAGCACCCTCCTATGACTCTCACTCTGTCTTGAATTTGAACTTGTACTCTCTAATGGTGCAACAGGTAAGTTCTCTTCTGCTTTCCTTCCTACTTCTGCACAGGTAAGCTTGTCCCAATTTCCAGTCCTGAAAACAAGATGAAAACATTTCAACAACATGTTTATTCTTGCTAGGCAAGTTAATTTCAGCTGGCTGGAAGTCCCCACCCATCCCTTAACAAAGCTCTCTCCATCCTACAGAAAGCTCAGAGAAGGCTTTCTTAACAAAAAGGTATGAGAGTCTGTACACTGACCAATTAGGTAGACTGGGGCTCTTCTTCCTGGAAAAAGACATCACTGAGGGGAAATGCAACAAAGGTCTATAAAGAAAGCCCCCCAAAAGGAAACTATTTCCTGTATCTTCCAGTCAAAAAAAATGGGCATCACGTAAAACTGGTATTGAGTTCAAAACACAACAAGAAGATCTGGATCCTATATGTAACYGAGCAGGTAACTCAGTCTGGGACTTATTTTTTACCTTGGGATTTTTGTGGATGCTGGTAATTTATTTGACTTTGAAAAGAAACGAGCACATTCATGACAGGACAGCCYATCCCAGAATACTACTTAGGGCTCTGGAAGTCCTTGGAGCTGAAATTCCTAAGAGGCAGCCAGAATACTTTGGACAACATAATCATGTGCATGCCTTGTACTCTGCCCTGCGCATTTGCTGTGGGTGGTGAGATACTGAGCAAGACAAAAAGCTTCCAGCAGGCATCTGGACAACATCCAACTCCCTGGGGTGTGGTTTCCACCTGACAACCAGCACCATTCAAATGAAAAAGCCACCACTGCCCTCTAGCAATGTGGAATGAAAAATACTGCTGCTCGGTCAGCTCATACCACTGTTCTGTCTGTGCTCTCTGCCTGGCTTACACTGCATTTCCAAAAGAAACTTCTGCATCATTCATCTGTGCCTGKAAGACTCTCCCTGCACATAAACCTCTATTACTTCTAAGAGGGAAAGTCAAATTTTTGTCATGGTACCTTTGAAACAGTACAAAACGTCTGACTGGTAGCAGTTCATTTACCAGTTTAAAACTGGTAGCAGTTTTATTCCCACAAAATTTGAGATGAGACAGAGGATAGAAAGTAAAAATAAGAAATTACACCTCTCTGGAGGGAACAATTTGCACTCTTTGCTATGCAAAATATATACCTAGAGATCAATTAAAGTTAACAGAAAGCTGAATTATCGAAGTGGTATYATCCCAAGATCTTGTTTCTGTGGTTTTTTAAGAAACAGTACTTTTTGAAGGCATGTAGAGTGTACAACTTGGAATATGGTTTAGTTTTATAGTAAGTTAACTTTAATGTTTCTGTTTTCTCTCCACTTTTCCAACATCTTAACTGAGTTCTGAATAGGCAGATTTTTTTTAAARTATGTGCTATTTTTACAATAAAAGATCATTTCACCTCTAATACTTAAATTGAACTTCTGATCTCCTCCTACACTTTTGCTCGTTCCAACATCCTTTTGTTTCTGAAGTCCATTAATGATAAGGAAAGTTACTACTGCAGCCTTGCTTCCTTCTCTCATTTGCCCAACAGAAAACTAGTACCTACCCTAACAAGAAATTAAACTACGTTCATCAGTATAAAGTTAGCATCTGYTGTTCTTGCCATCTTAGCATTCAGTTCTCACTTTTTAAATGACTAAGCAGTGTTCCAATCCACACATCTGAAACATAGATGCAAAACCCAATCTAATAAACTCTGTTGGACCTGGGTCAGAGAATGGTAAAGGCAATGAGGCTACACTACAAAACCATGGGTWCCACTCTTCTGAATAGAAAAAACCAAGGTTTTAGTCATTTAAATCTCCTAGTAAACGTAACAGGCAATTCTCCTAGCTTAGACTCTGCTCAAACAGTTTTTATTTGACAATTGAGACAGGAAAAAATTAAGACAAAGCCATACAAAATTAACACAGGAACAGTAACAAGACAATTCTAGCACAGGCTGCACCAGTACCAGCACACATTTGTATCAATACTCTTGGCAGACAAGCAKCAAGAAAGGTGTTACTGCTTATGCCACTATTAAAAAAAGCTCCTCTCTTCACCAATACTGAATGAAGAAATTCATGACAGGAAAAAGAAAGCAAGTTTCAATACCTAGCACTACTGACCTCTGTGTTCGAGTATTTGTATGGTTCAAAGGCTCAGCTACATTTGGTACCAGTTTTCCTGAAACAGATGAAGTATTAATAAATGACAGGTAAATAATTTCACTGTTAACACAACAACATTTAACCAGAGAACCAATGAAGAAAAACCCAGCAACAAACTTCCACCTTTTGTAACTTTAAAGTTTACAGTTAGTAGACTAGCAAAGATACCCAGCTAAGAACATACAAGAAATAAACAAGTGCTGTCTACATTTACATACTGCAGAGCCCTAGCAAGACAAAACTATCCTGAACTTAAAAATGCACAGTGGACATTTTCAAGTAGAAGGAAAGTAACACAGGAACTCTCAGTTATCCATCAGCAAACCAGAATGCAAACTACTATACAATCCTAGTTTATATCTTAATTTGAAATTTCATTCTATTTTCATTTCTATGTGTAAGCCTACTTTTTTGTAAAAAGGAATAGAGGCTAAAGCACAAAATGTCCTTATAACTCAATGTTTTTATTTTCAATTATTTTTCTTTACCCCTTTCCAACATTGAGAAATGAACATAACTCCACTCTTGTAACAATTACCTATTTAAACAAGCAAGGTCTCAATGAAAAGAATATACAGAAGCATATACCTGAAAGGGCAAAAGGAAAACAGATAGCAGAGTGCATCTTTTGTATTAACACGCAACACTTCTATTAAATAATTTTCCTTAATTAGTGTTTAGAACTGCCAACTCTTATAATATCTTCATTACTGTGTGGCCTGGTTTCAATGGCAGCAGTAAACTACTTAAAACCAACAAGATAAAAAATAACCTRAAACATAAAGTAAACCAAACTTTTAAAAATGCATGAGAGCCTTGAAGCATTAAYTTCTGTAATAAGCTTAATCCCAAAACTAGAATTATGTTATATGCTGGAAATTYTTGGTAAACTGAGCAAATAGTCACTAACTGCAGGTACAGAGCTGTCTCAAGACATCCCAGAAACTACCAAGCAGAAAAGCAGAGATATTTRTAAAACTGTTTTACTTAGAACTGACTTAGAAACTGTCCTTAGAAACCCCTGCTTTTCTTCTGCCCTTCTCAAGAAAACAAGGCAGGTACCTGTATTAGCCTTGTTTCTAGGTCCAGGAATCTTCTGTGATTTGGGAGGGATGGGAAGCTTTGGGACACTTCCATTGCACACTGGATTAGCCACAGGCATATGCAGAACCTTGAAAGAATGAAAATATTCTATTACAATTTACCAGAGCACTTCCTCTCACTTAGCTTTAATTCTGAAAATATTTGTGATGTGCTACCTGGCAGGCAGGTGCTGAGAACATATTTCCGTTTTGTCCTACTACGGAGAGAGGTATCATTCCCACCATTCCTTGCAAAACTGGTTGCACTGGAGATGCAATTATAATGGCAGAACCTAAAAAACACCAAGGTGTTAAGATTGTACAGAAACTAAAAATASGTCAGTGAAAAGGAAAACTTCAAGACAGAATTTCTTAAAATTATGTGTCGTCAAACATGTGGCAAGAAAAGCTCTGGACTTTAAGAAAAAATTCACTGTCCTTGCTGTAGTTCACTACTAAAAAACAGGCTGAGTACCAGTGTTATTTTTAGTTTATACAGAATTCTTTTGTTAAATCTGTCTTCCTCTGTAAGACAAAGCCCAAAATAAAGSTTGAAGTATGATAAACCTATCTTAAGATTCAAACTTTAAATTAAAATTATTTATAAAAACTAGTAAAAGTAACATTAAATAGCTTATTTAGCTATTTATGCCAGATGCACAGGAATTACAAAATATGGAAACTATCACAGACATTAATTGAAAAGTGGAAGAAAATTTTCAAAAGTGAATGAAAACTGTTCCTCCCTATGAAAAAATCAATGAAGATAAGTAAGARTTGCATAAAGAAATCATAATGACAGAAAAGGCTGGCATGTACTGTTGCAGTGGTCTCTGACCTCAATGAAATGACTACACACAGAAATTCAAAGGTAACTGCAACAAGTTTTTAGTTTTTGAAAGACATCTAAATGTGGTGAATCGGCTGTGGTTAACCAGCTGGTAAACCAGTTTTATAGCTGTTTTAAACATTTCAGAAAGCACTCARAATTTTTGTTGCTCTAGTAATAAAAATGCTTGTACCAGATTTTATATAATGGAAAGAAATAATGCTATACTTTCATATTTACTTAGAAGTACTTCTAATGTAGGCTAAGTTTTTGAAAAATGACACAAAACCAAGGAAGTAATTTAGGAAGGACTAGACATATCCACCCAGTTATCAAAACTAAATATGAAAACCTAAAACAAAAAGCATTGAACTTACAACACAAATCTTATTAAAATAAAACTTTGTTTTATTTAGCSAAAATAATGGAATCCTTTCCAGTGTAAACCAAAATATGCTTCCTAAATTTAATGCTGCTAAAATTATATAATTTAAGTTTCTGAGATATGAGGCGCTTTTTTTCATTCAAAGTAGCCTGATCAATGACTTCTGGTAGYTTTTATTTCATTTCTACTAGCAACTAACATACTAAAAAAAAAAAAGTAACTCCTGGATAATTTCAGGTGGCAGACAGAGCAGTTTAAAAATTGTTTACTTTTAATGCATTGARGGGAAAAAAATCCCCAAGATCACCGCATAAACACCTCATTTTCATTCATTTTCTAATAATGAGATTACCCTGTGGAAAGTTTGGGGAGACAGTCTGGTTTGCTGGAAATGTACTGCTGGATCTGGGAGGAGTCCGTAACTGTTGAACAGCTGGAGCTTGGGAAGCCAATGGCATAGAATTGCCAGGCAGTACAACTACATTTGATGGTGTTACAGCTGCACCCAAAGCTGTTGGATCAGTCATACATGTGGCTATATAAAGGTTGCTTGAATTCCCAAAAGCTGCGCTTGTGGCCGGCATCAACTGTATAAATCCCCCTTCGTTGGAAAGATGAGTTGAACCTGCAGCTGAAAAACCAGTGCAGTCTTCGTTCTGAGTGTTAACCGAGGTGACCACAGGATCCTTAGGTCTAAGCACAAGAAGATTCTGCTCTGCCAAAGCTGAATCCACATTCTTCTCTGTGTCTTCTGAAGTCAGACACGTGGGCAGGCCTGCAGTTTTGGTTGGGGATTTGGCTGGAGACGACAATATTATAGTAGGCAAATTWTCTCCTGTGATGCTGGAAACAGCATTGTTTAACTCTGTGTCTGATGAAATAAATGGATCATCACTGATGATGATCTTCAGGGACATTATATTAGAAGGATCAACATCCATTGGTTGACTACTAGAAGATACACTGCTTATACTTTTGGCCTCAGTACCTGACTCATCTGTTGAGGATGCAGTTTCAGGGAGAGGAGAGTGGCATATTTCAGAGGTAGTAAGATTACTTTCAGTGGATACTGCAGAAATTTCTGTACATGCATTATCACCAGAAGAGAAAAATAAATTATCAGTATCTACTTTTGTAGAAGACGAAGGTTCTTGCATTTCCCCTTGTGTACCCTCCGAGTCTGAMAGTTCTGAAGGCAGGTTAAAATCTTTCTTACAAGTCTTATCAAATGTATGCTGATCATTTGAGTAAGTTTTGTTAGAAGTATCAACAACTTCAAGTTGCAGCTCCGTTTTGTCAAGATCTGTGATGTCCACCGTTGATCTCGCAGCACAGTCTGACTGTGTGCTCTGGTCCTGAAGGTTAGAGGGGGCAGTAGAGYTCTCCTGTAAAACACCAGGCAAGGCAGCTGCATCACTGGTTACAGTCTGTTCTTTTCCTACATCTGCTGATGGGCTAGGAATGGAGGAGTCGTTTTTTCTCTGCRGTGCACTGTGGCCAGGAGTCCCATCAGAAGGGCCTCCTGGAAGTGTTTTTTCAGACAGTGATGTATCTGGTGATAATGGACATTTGCTTCTAAAATCAGTTTTGTTTTCACTGCTTGTAGTATCCTCTGCCAACGAAATCAAAGAAATCTGCGGATTCCCAGAATGMACATATTCTAAATTAGGACTACTTTGAGAACTATGGCTTGGGGGGTCTTTTTCAATTTCCATAGCACTTTCATTTTCAGATACTAAAGCAGATGACTCATTTGCAACATAAGTATCTGCACAGTGCTCATTACAGTTGCTATCAGAACTCTGTCTYTTGTTAGGTTCAGTCAAACCAGGCACAGAGTCAAAAGCAATTTCAAGCTCTCCAATATGTTCAGGGGTAATGGTTGTAAGTGCTTCAGTCTGTGTCCCCGCTCCACAATTTCCATGCAGATGTTCACTGGTTGTACTTTTCTTAGCCATATCATCATCATTAATGCCAGGCTTCAAGGCAGACGATGATTCCCCTAATTGAAAATCTTTACAGGACAATGGTTCCCCAGAATTATCACCTGGAAAACACAGAAGAAACTAGTGCCATAATTATCAGAACAGAAGATCCTTTTACAGCATTTTAGAAATAACTTATCAGTTTAATGGAAAACTGTTTCACACAAAACAAAATGGAAATAATGTTATTCATCCTTATATTCAAGTTGAGTGGAGTATTTATATAAAACATACAATTACACACACTAGATAATCTGGAATATTGTATTGTACATTACTAGTAAGTACACACATAACATGTAAACAGCTCAAGTCACTCGTGGAAAAAGATAATTTTGAAATGCACAAATTGTCTGAAAATATTTTCATAATGAAAAGTTAACAGAGAAATCTTAGCAAAAAAATAAAAAACCTACATCTGTTAGTTTCTTCTGTTCCTAAAGAACTTTCAAATGTTTCCAGGCTATCCTCACCCACCAGGATTTCGTTTTCTACTCCATTCCGACCAGAAATACCAGGAGGTAAGTTCTTGTTTACCTTGCTCTTTCCTATTTTCAAAATAAAGCATGAAGAATGGTTAAATATGTCATTTTACACACACGTCATCACTACATTTTAAATGAATCATAGTGTAAAAATCTCCTTATGGTTAATGTGAGGATACCCCGATCAGACAAACAGAAATTTTACAACATYAAACAAGCATAAACTATCATCCTTTAGACCTGGAGAGTCAAAAATAACAGCAATAAAACAATCACTGAGCCTGCCCAAACACAGGAAAGTGCTGCACTTTATAGCTGTGCACAAACGTATCTCAGAATTTAAATCTCAATTGAGGGATACCAATGCCATTTCTCTTGCAAGAGGCCTGCTGAGTTACTTTGCTTTGCAAAGCAATGCTTGGGAAGGCTCATCATTCATGATGCTTTACAGAAACAGTACAATTGAGTACAATGTAGCCTACCATAATCGAACCAGTCAAAGAGAGCCTGGAAAGCTGGATCTGATTCTGTCTGCTCCAGAATGTCCTGGATAGCCTCTTCTGACATATGAATTTCACCCTGAAAAAAGACATSATATACAGAACTGTCAGACAGTTACTTCCACCACTTAAAAGGAAAACAGGCAAGGATTGTTTGCTTTYCAGATTGTTTTAAATTCCATCACTTTTGCTCAGCACACAAAGACTAATGCAGGAAACATTTCTGGCACAAATTTAATGTTTGTTAAAAAAATCTTATTGATTGAAGTTTAGGAAATAAGGTTCTCCAAAACCCTAACATGTCTGTCAGACATCACCCCTACCACAYGCATATTAGAGTATTCTCCACATAATGACCAGCACTAACCAAAAGGAAGGACTAAGTCTCAGGCTACACTGGATGTTTATGCAGATGGCATGGATGCTGTGAGCCCGTACAGGCAAACCACTGTTAAAAAAAATCCCCAAATTAATCCTCGTTTTTTAGGTTTGAATATATCTAGAAGCCAACACCAAGCAAACAGAAGTTTTATTTCATATGCCCATTACATGTTCTATAATACAGCTTCCAAATACTTTTTGGTGGAAGGTATTTGGAAAGCACAGCTACGTGGGACAGTGCTCTAAGGCTTCTGTTTCAAGCTGACTTGTTTGGTAGCAGACCAGGAATAAAATAAGTGGGAGATCCAACTGTACTCAAGTGATTAAATACAAAGTTTCTCCTGCCTTTCTGGAGACCAGCTAAGCACTCTACCACCATTGATATGATGGGTTTAAGGGTAAATATTCCATGTGATATCCTTGATTTTGTYTCAGCTACTCTAACTAAACCAAGAAGCTGTTTTATTTCTGCTCAGAAAAATGGAATACAGCTTTTCAGCTCTGCATTGTGACCACAACTGACCTATCACCAAGAAAAAGAAGAATAGCATTTATAAACCAGATACGCCTACTTCATAAACAGGTAACTGCCTCTACTCTCCTGTCCTTTTCATGAGGGCTGTGAAGATTTTAATTTCCCACATTAAAAGTCCTTCTTAATCTGTGATTGCCAGCTTGAGGCTTGAAGAATRAAAGGAGAACACTGTTTATGTTTATGTTTGTAGAAGCAGAATGCACTCCAAAAGCAAGAAAACTAAATTTAGAGAAAAAGCATTCATTATTTGGGCATCAAAAATAATTTCTCTTGCTATACTAAATGATCCATGCTTATCTTGGAGCAAATCACAGAATCGGATCAGATTAAACATATTTGGAGACAGCAAGGTATTTTAAATTGTTTTTTCTTCTCTACGGCTATTGATTAGATCCCCAGTCAGAAGCTGGTATCCAATTAACTGGTATGAAAGATGGAGTGAGAAGCAGGCAGCTGGTGACTGTTCCTAAATCCCATCTGAGTGTAGCTAATTACTGCCAGAAGCAATCCCACTCCCTCAGCTTTCGACCCTGCTGCATGCTTATGCTGCCTTGTAGAGGCACTGGGAATGAATTCAGAATGCTAAACTGGCTCAGAATTCGCTCCTGCAGAAGAGCACCAGTCCTGCCAGCTCAGTTCCTCAAACCTGCCAGCACCACACAATGAGATTGAAGCTTACATCTCTGCCAGGAAAGCTGCAGAGCCTCCCCTGCACAGAGAGGAGCCATCAGGGAGGCACAGCTGTATTGGCAAACTAATAAAAACTACTAATAGAAACTAATAAAAAGAAAGGACAGGAAGAGGAGAGAATATCCTCAGATGTTAGAGGTTCAGCATAGTTCCCATAACTGATCATTCCCACATGCCTGGGCTTWAAAATAACAGGGAAATCTACACCTACCTGAAGTCCAAGGATTTCATCAATTGAAGTCTCCTGTTCTGTGGGACCACTGTCTACCTGTTTAGGAGCCTGAGCAACGCTGCCATCACTGGAACACATTAGTCATTAGTTGAAAATGCAAAAATAAATAAAATAAGAATACATATGAARTTAAGATGTTTCTTTTATTACCTTCCCAGGATTTTGTTGATGTTTTCAGCGAGCTTCTCCTGAAGTGATTTGTTGCTCAAGATTTTTTCTCTGGCATTTTCAATAACCAGTTGCTGGAAAACAGTTTTGAAGTGGTCAGGTTTCTATTTTTATCATCACTAGAAAAGGAGCATGAATTTCTGACTGACTGGTAAAAACTTATTAAAAAATCAATTCAAAGAGAAAGACTTTTGTAACAGAGAAATTAATCTGCGACTGCATGAGATTCTATGAAAATCAATCCAAAACATTCCTGTACTTCAACTCTCCTAAAATACAGCAAGGCTTGTTCTAAAGTACAGCAAGGCTTATTGTRCCTTCTTGTTTCCATTCTCAAAAGCATTACCAAACTCTGACAGCCTATAGATATCTCAGCAAAGCAAATAAAGAAAAGCAGAACTCTGCATAGCCATGCCAATGTTATGAGTTTAGTACACACAAGAGCTAGTTCAAATACAAACCAATACACTTATCTTCTAAAGTTAATTTTGGTAATAAATAAGATGAACAACATGTTAAAGACAAGTTCTCTGGAGTCTAAATTTGTTTCTTAAATGTAAATACCTGCTGTAAGCATATACTCACTGGGAAGTTACCATCTATTAATTCTTCYAGAGGCTCACTTTCTTTTTCTATTACTGTTTCATCAGAGTCTTGAGAACTTCTAGGTGCTGAAAGAGGTCCAGATGTTGCAATATTTTTCCTCTTCTGTGATTCACTGAAACATTCCAGGAAATYTATGATTTAGTTTATGACAAAATTGCAAACAGTAGACATAATGGTGAGTAAATCAAGTGCTTCTCTTCCTTCTTAGCAAATGAAAGATCTTAATGACCAGATAATTAACTAYATATTGAAAATACAATAAAAGGTGGTACATGTTTTATTAGCTCTTATGCATCTACTGTGTCCAATTTCTGAAGTTACAACAAATATAGACAGCTCAATGGCAAATTGGATTCCACGCTCATGATTCAGTATTTACTGCCCCTTCACTACTTGTTACTTTAACTGGTGGTASCAGTTAAGGGATCCTAATTAACTGCAACTCAAAATCAGATTTGGTCATTACCACTGAAAACAAAGATCTCTCAAGGAATACTTGTTTTCAAAGAAGAAAACAAATGTTAGGCTCTGTAAGAATTTAGACAATAAACAGGAAAAGTAATGTTCTTATCTGACTCTACAGTGTAGACTCTTCTGAAAACATCAATCAGCAGTAGCACTAAAATCACTTACTTACATTAAAAAAGCCACAAAGGAGTAGGAAAGACTTGGCAAAAAAAGGATGTCTGAATCAGAGTATAAAAAATGCCAAACTAATGCAAGAACAGTTTTTTACACAACTTCTAGTGCAAATATTTTTTTTCTGCCAAAATTTACTCAATCATTTTGCAAAATTAAATTCACACTTTTATCCATACTGAGAATTTTCATAGTAGAAAAGGACATTTTGAAAGGAATATCAAGTCTCAGCTCCAAGATTATTTGCCTATGTCTAATACTGGAGTAGTGTAAAGACAGACTCTACACAAAGAAGCACAAGTAGCCTCCTATCAGTCTAATGTTAAGCTCTTTGACTTTCCTTTGTGAAAACATCACACACTGGCCTCCCTCAGTGGATCTTAAATTTGAAACACTCCACCATTTAAGAAAATTTACACKAAAGGTTAGAACACTGTGTAATTTCAAAATCATTTTAAAGAAAAAACAAATCAACTAAACCAAGCCCACACCCCTGTTTACCTTTTTCGCCTTCCTGGAGAAAGCAAGTTTGAATGAAGCTTTCGTTCTTGKGCTGTTGGAACTTGAATATGTATGAAACCTCCTGCTTTATAGAGGGAAACAAATCAGAAAAAAAAAGAAGTCATGACGCCAATACCTTACTTACAATGTTCCAAACAATTCTTGGAAAGTCATCCAAAATAATTTGGTACTACCATGAAAATGAGGACCATTCCTTTYAAACATATCCTGAAATAAACATTCACATAAGTGGATCATCCCCATCTGACGAATCAAGTTATTTGGGTGAGGCTGAGACCACACAACTGAATAACCACAAATTAATGCATTTCTGATCTCTGAACTCACACAGGCAAGTAAATATGCAAGAGCCATTTCTCTTTTGGGCACTTCTTTTCTTTTAATCACCCGAACCAGTCTGGAGAGCTAGGGGAACAATGCATGAATTTTCCAGAACTTTTTGGTGGAAGATGATTAGCCCTGATTTTAGAAAACTTCCATCTATAGCCATAGATTTTTACAGGAAAAAAAGGTTTAAGAAAATGTGCAACTTACTGTTGACCTTGTTTTCTTGAGTTTGTGACTGGTTCACAAACAGTGTGGTCAGTCTTGCCTGTGGCATGTTTTGATTTAATGCTGGCCTGTGAATTACATGAGGAGGTACAACAGAAGAGGAATTCTGTGCCCCTGGCTGATGGGCTACTGACAACAATCCTGAGTTTGTAGGAGCTGACTGCTGAAGCATTCTCTGTCTTTTCATTTCTACAATGCCGCTTCTTGTACGTGCTGGAAATAAAGACCAAGATGAAAATATATGATAAAGAAATTTTWAAAGGTTGCTGATATTCCAAAACCTAATTAAGGGTGCTCCATAGAAAGTTTTTTATGCTTCAGACACTGAATCTTSAAACCCAAATAGTAAGCAACACCAAACTTTGTCCTTTGTGTTACAGGTTTAAGACAAAATAATTCATSTACAGTCACCTTACACTGACTCTGTAACTGTCTTTGTACACCTGCTTAAATATTTACAGGAGTAAATCATACCAAAATGAGATTTCACTACATAATGTATTACTCATATAATTGAGCTTATATGAAATAGCTAAACAAATATAAGTCTGCATTTATTTATCCCATGAAAACTGAGAAATTTAAACAACAGAACACCGCCCAATCTGGTGAATCTCAGATCCAAGAACAATCATATAGATCTCACATTGTCTTCCCTTCTACAGGTTTCTCAGTAAAAACACTACAGAGTTTTTAASTAGAACAATTTTTCTTTGTTGAGASCTCATTTTCAGCTTCTGGAATRAAAGAAAGAACACTAGATAGAACAAGTATGTTTTTGTATTTTGATTAGATATATGTTTGTATTCATAACAAATGCTACAAGACAAATGCTTTTATGCTCCCCTTCTACAAAAATCAAACTGCATTATAATTAGACTGACTACATTGTTAGTTCCACTATGAAACACGAATTAAGTTAACAGCTTCAGSAGTGAAGCAGCAGTTTTTAAACCTTATAACCATGTAAACTTCTAAAAAGTTTTCAGCAGAGAAAATTATATACAGAGAATTTAAGTACCCTGCAAAACCTCAGCTTTAATTTCCCTTTCCTGATCAACACAGTAAGCCACAGACTACTTCTTTCTTTCAGAAGAAAACAGAAATGCAATACTGATTGCTGCAGCAGTACCCCCATTTTTCGCCAGAACAGGTAATTTTAACATAAAATCTACTGATTCCATGGAATTGACTTTGTTACTTACTCCTCTGATTAGAAGAAAATCTGAAATCTGAATTCTGCATACTCCTAAAAAATAAAGCAAGTGACATAAATTAATGAAGCATAATGGAAGCACTCAGCTACAGGGTGTGACAGTACTTATTAACCTATGTGGTTCATATCAGTCTGGTCTGGTCCTAACCACACATTCCTACAGAAAAAGCCACTGATTTGTATTTTTATTCTTCCCAACAATGGTAACAGATTCTTCAAATAAAGCTTACTGCTGCATTTTTAATCAAGTAACCACAAAGGTACCAGATTCTAAATGAGTCATAGTATATTGTTTTATTGCAGGAAGGCCACATGCTCACACTAATGCCCTCCTTATCTGCTAGTCTCACCTTAAAATCTTCAAATGTCTACTCAGCTATCTTTTTCACCATCTCCAAGAAGAAACAGAGAGCCAAACCATTCTCATACAACGGTAAGGGGAATTGATCAACATARGGCCTCACTCTTACAGAGAAATTTTACTTTCTTGATTTCAAAACTACATTACCTGATCTGAGAAAGTGTATAGTCTAATTTTTTCCACAGAGATGACATCATTGCTGGAACTTCATTTGTTGTTTCTAAAATGAACCATAAAAAAAAAATTGATGCCCAAAACTGATATATGTTGATAAAAAATTTAATTTCACAGCCAACATAATTATTATGGAGGATTTCAGACATCRTCTAACTTTGGGTGTCTAGCTGCCTTCTTAATATTCCATTAATTAGAAAGCCCTAACTCCTAATTTAAAGAATTTTGATTGATATGGATATAGCTCTGTTTTGGAAGCCTAGATTAAACTGAATTAATGATTATAATTCTCAGTGGAATTTGCACATGGTGCTGACTCTGCAGCAAACATATGCTAACCCCACCAACTCACCTTTGGAAATGGTATTCATATTCCCAAGTCACTTCTTGCCTTTGAAAATTATTACCTGGCAGACAGGCCTTTAAAAGTAATAGTTTATTTTATGATGTTACCGAAACAGGTAAAAAATCTGGTCTTTTACAAACACAGAGCATTCAAAGTGTGAATTAAAAAATAAGTAAACTGTTCAATTTAATACACTTTTCAAGGTGCCAAGTATAATGCATTTGAAGTAAGTATTGTGTGTCCTCATTACCACTTCTATCAAAACTAGTGTGAAAGGAATATTCAGAAATGTTCCATACATGGTATGTCTTAAACTGCAAATTTTAGAACCAAGCACCACTAAAATCTGATCATACAACAGATACAAAAAATCTGTAAGACTTGGCAACACATAGGAGCTTCATAACTGCTTTCAAAACCAGCAAACACTAACTCTGTCTACAATATTCATATAAAATATTAAGTAATTCTGAAACTATTTTAGTTAGTCTTAAAAACAAGACAAGAAATATCTCCTACCATGGGACTTCCCCTGATAGAACCTTGTAGAACCATCAAATACCTCCGGTTGGAAGCGATCCATAAGGATCATTGAGCCCAACTCTCTTCTCCTCACAGGACTACACAACTCTAAATCATGTGACTAAAAGCACTGTCTAGACCCTCCTTGAACTCTGACAGGGCTCAGTGCCATGATCACTTCCCTCGTGTAGCCCATTCCAGTGACTGACCACCCTTTCAGTGAAGAACCTTTTCTAAWGTCTGATCCGAACTTCCCCTGACACAGCTTCATTCCATTTTCTCACATTCTATCGCAGATCATTGTCATTAGAGACGGATAAGCACCTCCCCCTCCTATTGACAGTATAAACAATAAGCAGTATGATTTTACAAGCATAAACCCATACATTTTGAACACTTTATTATATCTCAATGCTTTGAGATATAAAAATGCTTRCATTTGAAGTGAAAACTTGTGCTGGCATATGCAAACGAAGATAATCAATTACTTCTGCTCACTAGATGTAATGGCTGTTGCCTGTGTAATATGGTAACCTCCAAATTGTAGCCTAAACAGGGGATTACTCTTACATATACTCACTCTTATATAAAACCATATACCTCTCCCTCAAGGAGTTCACAACAATAAAATAAAAACACCAGGTAAATAAAAAAAACCCACCGCCTCATTCTGAAGGCTTACCTTTTGTTTTCATGGCTACATATTCATTAAGAATAGTTGTCAAGTTTTTTCCACACAGCGACTGGAAAAAAATACTTATTTTAGAACCTTCATTAATAACTTCTACTTCATCTGCAGCATCACATTATATTCCTTAGAAGTCTACACCATGCTGACTCTAAACACAAGGGACTGTACTTGTTAGAGAGCAATAAATACAACAAAATGCTATTATGTACCCAAAATCTGAAGTACCTGATCTCAAGGCACAACACTGGTGTAGCAGTTAGAGCTGTCTGACTTTCACTCACCTTTGTTTTATGCAATAAAAACATGAAAGTAGAATGATGAACAGCTGTAACAGGCTAATGAGTAAGTATTATGCTGGAAAACAACATGCACTAAGATGCAAACGTGAAGAGAACCTCTGTCTGAAGTAAAATTTTTAACACTCACACAGAATTAACTTCCTTACCATGTTTACTTATCCTGCTACTTTAGGTGACACAAAGACAATTAAGATTTTAAGTTTACTACTATCATTTSCTGTACCCTCCTGTCTTGTTCACTAGTGGGAACTCCACAAGGTATGACAAATACAGCCCTTTACTGCAAGTATTTGAGCTGCATCAAGAATTTTGTCTTAAATACTATGGCATCACTGTTCCATGAATAATAAGAAAAATGGTTCTACTGAGAAAAGGATGATAATTAAAAAGCTTTATTAATCTGGATAATGTATTTACATTTGGACTTTCTAATTTTTGCTGGCCACAGCATAGCTGRTTTGCAACTCTCTACCACCGAAGTACACATTAAACACTCGTAAATAAAATAAGTTCAATAGTTTGTTTTGAAGAGGTGCATCAAGAAGGTGCACCTTGGATCTCAGAAAAGACCTCCACAAATTTTGAATACTGTGGACACAATCCCAGACCATGAAATTAACTAATGTACTAAAAGAAACAGGAAACATGAAGAAGACACACATGTAAATGCTAAATGGTTGATACACAGMAATATCTAAACCCTGTAATTTGCACAATATAGTAAAAATCCCATATTGTGTATGTTAATAATGCCAACTATCTAATTATGCTCTAGCTCTACGCAATCTCTATAGATGTGGCTACACACTATACACACCTGAAATTCTACCTTTCACCCAGAACAATGCAGGTGATACTGAACAGAGAGGAAGATAAACACAGTTTTTGTCAACAAAATTTGGTAGACTTAGATAAATCTGAGGTGCCTTACTTAAGTATTAAGTAAGTATTTAAGTATTATTAAATACTTAATACATATTAAATATTTAATATGTACCCAAAATGGAATATTATTTGTTGCCATGTCTAGAATAGGTAAGAGACCTCCAGTAAATTACAAAAGCAGCCCTGTAATCAATAAAACCCTTGTGACAGCGCCCTTCTAAAAACCAAGCTCAAAGCTGGAAGGCAGACTAAACATAACACATTGAAACCAATTTGCATATTTCATGGTTAAATGCTTTTTAGTAAGATTAAATGCTAGAAACCAAGTAACCACTAATATCACAGGATGAAAAAACACCAAACAATTCACATGAAAAACCAAACTTTTAAAACAGCATTTGAGAAGTAATTGTTACACTGAGAAATCCCCAATATTCTTTTCCAGAGATGCAAGAAACAAAGTGACTTTCTGCTCTGCAAAAAACTCACCAGCAAGCAAGCTGGAATAAAACCATCTTCTGTACAGTGCTCTGCATATTCTTTCAAATCYGAGCTTTCCAGAATAAATTGATGGCAGGTAGCTTGAAGATTTTCCTGTTGCAAATAGCCTGCAAAAAATCAGATGGGAAATTTTGCTATTTCAGTTATTACTTCTGTTCAATATGTTATCAAAGTTGCATGCAGTGTTGAAATAATCTGCAAATAAATCATACAAATAAAAATTTGTATGTAAGAAAAGGAAATTGAAATTATTTTGACCAAACGTATGTTCCTAATATGTATTTAGTAGTTAAAACCCAGAAGAGCAAAATACATATTTTGGAATTACACTGTATTTACAAACTATTCAAGACTGGAAGTGAGCCAATATGAAAAAAATCCAATTTATATTTGGTACAGACAAGAAAATAAAAATTCTTGGCTCAGAAGGCTGACAAACAAACCCTCCTGTGCGCTAAACCACCCTATTTGATACTTCAATGGAAACAAATCTACAATATTTTAATAAAATGCATTGCTACGTAACAATAATGCTCCACACATTGTACTGTTTCAAACTAGGTAAAACCTGTACAGCTGCTGTCAGAGTGCATAAGGTTCATTAAAAATATTGGCATTGTACAAAAATTAATAACATAAAAAGGTTTTTTCCCATAACTTATAGTAATTTTCATTTAGGATAGATGTACTAGATGCAACTTGTGCTCTCTACACACACTAAGACTCAGGAGTTACCCTAACAGGAAATGTACTCAAAAAGTTTTCCAGAATTCCATTCCTCATCAAGTATGTTCTGCTTAAATCAAACTTTTTAATCCTGCTYTAATCATCAAACACCTTAAACACTAAAACATGGAAATACACCAATCTGAATGATTCTAGAACAGATAACCACAAAGAAAATATTTCTTCTTTCTTGCCCTCCACAGAACTTAACATGGAATATTTTAAAGGAAAGATAAAACATTTTATTTTTCAAATATGTTTTTCTAGAAAAATCTCAAGCCACAAATTGCTGGAAGCTGAAAGCATATTTCTGGTAAACACRATTGTATCTCACTGTTGTCCAGGCTAGAAGAYRGGGRATTAGGCTAGGTGGAGCCCTGATCKGTGTACTCACCYGAACCTTTACTCCAAAAGCTGCAATTTTTATTTCTTGAATCTAYGATGACAATATCACAAGGGATAACTGATGCATACAGGCACATTTTACATACACCAATTTCCTGCTAATAAAGCATTCCAAAGGCTAAAAATACCTGTACAACTGACCCAAACTGCTTGTGCACACATTGCATAATGACATGAGTATGTGGTCCCTAAGGTCACCAAAATAAAATCAAAGGCACAAAAGGTGTTGTACATTTTGAATGTTCAGAAGTTATTCAGTATTTTGTTCTATTTTAAGAAGTGTCTAACTTATAGTACACATTCRCTCTATCAATTAGGAAAAGAGAAATGTAATTTTTTAAGTGTGAGCTCAGCTTATCATTTCAGTTTTGTTTCTTAAACCAACAGTTATCAACCTTGACAGCAYCAGAAAGATTTGTTTGGGGGCATCGGGGAAGCAAGATGGAAGAGCTACACAGGTGTTTATCCACTGCAATTCAGATGCTTCATAGACGAGGAATCCCTGTGAGAAATGGTCACAAGGAATATCCTGTTCTACAACCTTAGGTTGCTCAGAGGTTTTCCAGACATGATGCACACCCTCCATGCCACTACAGACACAAGATAGGATGGATCATCCTCAGTTCACAGGGTTCTGCCAAGATTGTGTTCTATGTCTGCAAGTCTGTAGTAAGCAYAAAGATAAGCATTCCACCTGGGAATTAGTAACTTCAGCAATTCTGTTTGGAAGAGTGTGATTTCTGTATGATTTCAGATACTCTTTTACAGTGCATGGAGTTTTTARAAATCCTCTATTACTTCAYAGTAATAAAAAAATTGCATTTCTTWCTAACTTTTTCTCAAGACAGTAGTAARAAACATTTCAGGTAATAYTTAAAAATAAATTRTGCTGRAGRAACACTAAAGAAGAGATTCAGCTTTAATGGCTTTGGATTAAAAAAATTATGAAYAACTGATARTTGAATCTCACAGGGCAAGCTGCCAGGCAATCTTGGCAACCTGTGCTAATAGATATTTATGTGTGGGACTTAAATATGCGAGTCATATTTTTGCTTACTATCCATTTGTTCTCACCTTTGACAGTATCCAAATACACCAAAGCATAAAGTCATTTGAAAAATCCACTGTCTGCTGCAAATGTCCTGAACACATTTACGCTGTGCTTTCCACAGACTCCCATTACTCTGAACTCTCAGTGCACCCTCAAAGGTGAGCGAAATACGGGCGGAAAGAAAAACCATCTGACCCTTAACACAACCCTCCCTGGGATTTCGCATCACCCTTGAACTCCTCCTGTAATCAGCAACTGTTTAAGCACCGCTCAGCAGCTCTCAGCCTGCAGGTGAGCACCACAGACCACCGCGTTTCCTTGGACTGGCGAAGAAAGCGATCCCAAGGCACGGCCGGGGAGCGGCCTGGTCCCCGGGGACATCAATCCCTCAGGAGAGAGCTGCGTTCGCTCCCGACAGAGACCGGGCCGGAGRGCGGCGGGGGCCAGCTCGGGGACCGCCGGGCCCGGGGTAAGTCCCGACAATGACAATGCCAGGCTGGAGGGGACAAAAAGACGCGGCCGAGGGTCAAGGGCGAAACCGGCTGTGTCCCGCCGCGCCTCGGGTGGCTGACAATGCCGGGCAGAGCCCTCCCGGCGCGGCCGGGAGTCCGCGCCTCACCCACCCACCCATCCATCCCTCCGTCCCTCGGTCCCCGGCTCACTCACCCAGCACCAGCCGGGCTACGTCGGACGGCAGCAGCATGGCCCGAGGCGGCGCGGGGCACGGGCGGTCGCAGCTCCCGGAGCGCAGCCGGCCGCCCCGCCACCCARGCGAAGGCGCGGAAACTCCGCCAGCCAGCGCCGTGCCCGGCCCCTTCCGCCGGAACCCGCCGCGGCCGCTCATCCGCTTCCAGGTCCGCCCGTAGCCGCTGCTTTCACACGTGAGTCCCGCTCGGCTCCGCGCCGCCGGGAGCGGGGACTGTGTGCGCCCCGGCCGAGGTGAGGGGCCGGGCCCAGGTCCGGGCGGGGCGGTCGCGGCCCCGGCTGCGGCTGTGAGGGGCGGCTCGCGGGGAGCGGCGGCCCGGGGTTGCCAGGGAGCGGAGCTGCTGCGGGCGCTCTGTGCCCGCCTGTGCCGGGGCACACAGCAGCGGCTTAGCCAGCTCCTCGCCCTGATTCATGTTTGGGGCACCTTCCTCCCCGTGTGTAGTTTACGTAGCCAGCTTCTCTCCGTGGTTCAATCTATGTGGTGCACCTTCTTCCCCATGTGTAGTTTATGTAGTGAGTGAAGGTGGCCGTCATGTGGAAAACATAACTGGAAAAACGTGTAACTAGTACGAGAAACAGTAGCTGGATTCAGTCTTGGGAAATTTTCACTGCTCTTGTTACGGCTGTTGAAATACCTAAAAGTACAAACGAGAGAACTTGATTTCTCTTTGAATGCCCGGGCCCTACTGCAGACCTTCCCTGTTGCCACAGTTTTCGATCGAGCACTTCAAAAGCCATGAGTGTTTAGAAAGTTCCTTTCTGTTTCGTTTCCAGCAAAAGCAGCAAGTTTGCTGGGTTGGTTTTGTTTGTTTTTTTTTTTTCATTGCGCAGCCACCAGGGGGAAGACGGTGGTTGAGCATCGCCATAGTGGTCACAGCATCAACCTGGCGGAGTTCAAGAGTTGTTTGGGCAACACTTTCAGGCACGTGGTGTGATTCTTGTGTCCTGCACAGGGCCAGGAATTGGATTTTGGGGATCCTTATGTGTCCCTTCCAACTCAGGATATTCTGTGAAGTTGGTAAAGGAGCGCTTAATTTGAATGAGTTCAGTTGTAGAGTACAGGCATCCTTCACACTTAAAATGTTTCTTTTTCATATACATCTATGAGTCACCAGATCTCTGATCATACTTAGTCCAAGTCTAATCTTGACTGAAGCCAAAGGAAATAAATACAGACTAAGACAGTAGCTATTTAAAGTTTTACTTATCTGAAGGGCTGTTTTTATATTCCCACATAAACACTCAAGAGGCAGTGCTGTGCGTGATGAATGCCTGTTCTCAGTTGCTTATTACAGCAGCAGCATATGCTTACAGTTACTTGCAATTTATGTGATCTGTCTTTTCCAAACAGGGTTTCTCCTGGCTCTGCTTTAAAGGTGTTAAAGTAGAAGCATGGAAATTAAATAGAATGTCATGATACTGTGCAGCAGCATAGTTCTATGCAATGCAAGATCTAACTAATTCCAACCTCTGTCAAAGAAGAAGCATAATTTTAAGTGATCACGATATGAAAAAGTTGTTTCTTCTTATAACTGATATTTAGTCATCCTTTGACATGTTAAGTCCCCAGGGATCTGTCAATAGATAGTGCACACCTAGGWACAAGTGAAAGAGGAAGAGCATTTTCAACGTGCTGCATTCTCCTGGCAGCATCAGGTTAAGAAAGGTACCAAAAGTTAGTGTTGCTTACCAGAATGCATTCATTCAGGTGTGTCATTCTTACTATAATTCCACTCTCAGCTGTCTGCCCAACTCTAATCAGCACTCATAAAAAAGGAGGAAGGCAGTGCTGCTCTGCAGTTATTCTGTGACTTGTCTGTGGGAACAGATTATATTCTTGCCATAAAACTGCTTTGGTTTTGCAATCAGTTAGGCTAACCCAGACACAAGTGAACTTTTCAGTGAAACATTGAACATTGTGGTTCTGTTTGATACTGGATTTTCAGTATATTGCAATCCCAGTATATTGCAATCCGAGTTTTTTTACTTGGCTGTGTGTTAAATAATTGCTGTTTTATCTGTTTCTTCTGTTTGCAGATACAAATGACTCTGCTTTAAGCTGAACCATGAGTCTTGCGTTACACGATCTGCTTGTTTGTTGTCGTCGCCTTGAAAATGAGAAAGCTGTGGAACGAAGGGTAATAAGTTTTCTTTTGGGGGTGCCAAATTAATTTGGGGCACCTCAGTTAGCAATGAAAGGAATCATAAAAAATTATTATTATTGAAATACGTTTTCAGAAGGAAATTGAAAATTTCAAGCGACTTCTCCGTGATTCTGAAACGGTTCTCCAGCTGGACCRGAATTCTGATTCTAAGCAAGGAAAGCAACTCAACTGGGATGCTGTATTTAGGTAGTTTCTTGTTTTCATTTGTGAATGATCACAATTTTCTTTAATGGAACATAATTCTTTCGTTTGTCAGGCTTATTTTAATGCTTGCCTTTCTGTATATTGATTTAGACTTCTTGTCAGCTTGTAAACAAGAAATTACTTACCTTAGTCTCTAAAGGAAGTAAATGTAAAATGGCCAGAAGTGCCACACGCTTACAGAAAACTGCTAGGAAACTGATCATTAATTGGGTGGATRTTTTTCCTTGCAAAAATAATAGTTACTTACTTTTATTGAGAATTATCCTTTGCATCTGATCAGTGTATAGTTCTTATGTAGATTACAGATAGGTTTGCTGAAGTTTCTTGTGTTGCTGAATTCCTCAAGAGGAAGTAGAAGGACTATGGCATGTTATGTAAAAAAGATGTGCTGAGGTTTGTAGAGGCTTTGATACAGTCTGCTTCAGGTGTACTGTAAGATTGGAATCAGCATMAGTGTGCATGAGAAGCTTCAACCAGGGTTAAATTTTATGTTAAAGGTTCATGTGAATTAGTACTTTTCATAGAATGGTGTCTGGTCAGCTTTCCTTTATATTTTTTAATTGGACAGCATTGGAACAGTTTTTGTTTCACAGGTGTACTAAAAGTTTAATAGCAAGTATTTGATAAATTTTATATGTTGCTTCAGAGACAGTAATATATTAGAAATACACAGGAGGAATACAAAAATAGAGACTCCAAACTGATTTCATATAGTAGGCCAGAAAATCTACRGTAATTACTGTGACAAAGACAGTGAAAAGTTTTCCATAAACTAGAATTATAATCTATACATTAACTTTGAATGATAGAGAAATAGAACTTCATGGCTTTCCTTAATAAAAACAATGATAAGTGCTTCTTACTATCTTGTTTTGTAATGTTTCAGCATAAATAAAATGACTTAGCATTGCTTTTTTTCCTTATTATAAGTTGTATGTTTAGCTTTATGCAAAGTTTAAAGGAAAGTTGAGTTCCTACTCCAAGTTGCTTCTGACTTATCTTTTAAACTTATATCTCTTTTTATGAATTGTTTTCTTCATGCTTGGACTGTAATATATTTCAGTTGGTTTTTGTCTTTGATAGTTAGAATTGTGAAGGACAGGAGCTGGCATTTTAGGCTAAAACATTTTCCTATTTTACTTATGTGTATGTGAGCAGATCCTTGGTTAATATCTCTTTAATTTTTGAAGTGTCTTGCAGAAGCATTTCCAGAAAGAGCTTAAAAACCTACAGTTGACAAAACCAAATGCATCTGCTTCAACCCAAACTGCCAGACAGAAAAAGATGCAAGAAGTTGGAAGCTTGGTCAAATATTTCATCAGATGTGCTAATAAAAGTCAGTAATGTGCATTATCTCAAAGAATTACTGGTTTGGTTTAGTACTTTACTTTTCACCTTTGTATTTTTACTTGGAAGTTAAGGTGCAGTGTAGGGTTCTTCTTACTTGCTTCTAGATGTTTACTATTTAAGTATCTTAATGTGTATCAGTGTGTTGTGCTCCTCTCTGACCTTGTTGATGCTCACAGTGTCTTTTTGTAATTAGTGTGTCTGTAACCGATATATCTTCTCATAGTTAATTTATATTTTAGAAATAGTTTAAGAAGGTACTTTCTAATAGGACTGTTTCAGAACTGTAGGTTTTGGGGTATTACTGTTGTTTTTTGGTTTTTTTTTTTTATTAAGTAACATTTACAAACAATTAATTACGTATTTATTTGGTAGAATTGTGGTTAATTAAACRGTCTCATATTGTTTCTTCATGTAGGAGGACCCAGGCTGAAATGTCAGGAACTTCTGATTTATGTCATGGAAATTATAAGAGATCCAACAAGTTGTGCTGCTTATGGTTCTGACTGTAGTAGTATACTCCTAAAGGATATCCTCTCAGTAAGAAAATACTGGTGTGAGCTATCCCAGCAGCAATGGTCAGGTAAAATTTTTAAGCCYACTTTAAAGTGTATTTTCCTTTTGTAGAAACATGTTTAGATGCATTTTAATTTGTTTGATGCCCTGTTGWGTGGGATAATACACAAAATACAGGTAAAGCAACGTCATACTTGAAGGCTTGCACTTGAAATAAACAAAACAATGAAAATTAGGAATATTGGGGTTTTTTTCCTGTGTACTGTTTGTCTATTTCTTGCTGAAGCAAACATCCTTATATACAGTCAGGTTATGCATGCATGGTCTGCTCAGGGCTTAACATGTACACCAAATCCATGGAATATGTGTGCTGGAGAAAGCCTCAGTAAAACTGRTATTGGTGTGCAGTTGTTTGCAAGTTACTAAGAACTTACAGGTATARTTTTGATACAGTTAATGTATTACTGCTAGGTATTATTGTCTTGAGTTTTGTTGGCTTATGAAGTCCTAAAAAGCYATTGAGTCTCTGTACACACATATTGCATGTAAAGAAAAACTGGAAAGCCTAAGATTTAAATAGAAATAATCTATAAAAATAGATGTAAAAGTTGAATAATGATTTAGCACGCAGCCTRAAGTGAGTGGAAATGCAAAKATATTTTTAACTTTTCAGTGGATTKGATTTGACTCCAAGACAGTTAATTTATTTAGCATGGAGAAGAGTGGTTATGTATTCTAAATTATTTAACATGGACTAAACTCTCAACTCACCTATTTTCATTTGCTGATATAAGAGAAAAATGTTTTGAAAAGTAGCATATTAGAAGTTTTGCAGTCTGGTTTGTTTAGTGTCACGTGAAAATGTACTCGGGGTACAATAGAGAGTCAGTTTTTTGTTTATAAAGTCGGGGATCTGTTGCTGATGAAAGTAAGAACATGGATTCCAGCTGCTGACCACAGAGCGGTGGTCTCTGTGTCTTTAATGCAATATTTTGTGTGAAGATTTTTTGTATGTAAATCTCTGTAATATCTATGTTTATATTTCTTTGTATTTTTTAATATCCATTTGCAGAATTGCTGAACCTGTATAGCCAATTATACCTCAAACCTTCTGGGAGTATTAATAGAGTCTTGGTGGCTAGGATAATACACACACTTACGAGGGGGTACTGCTTCCAAACTGATGGCTTGAGTTCTGATATGCTTGTCTTCTTTTCAAAAGCAATACAGTCTGCAMGGTATGTTGCAAGTGCTCCTTTTGTGTGCTAGAAAATAACTTATTTTAAGTATTTGGGGTTAGACTTGAGTAACAACAGGTAATACTGCTAAGACATATTTTCTTCTGTCTTTGAATGTCAATTAAATAACATCTCTACAATACTAACAATTTCTGTATTTGTTAGGCAAATACTATTCTGATTGTAGTTACATGCTAGTCTTTACATTTAAACAATTCTTATGAAAATAAGTAAGATTATTTCTTTTGGAAGTTTTGARTGTTAGCTTTATGTTACAGGCAGGAGAAGAATACTGCAGGCCTGGATCATATTGTTGGAGCAATGAATATTTTCTGCAACAAGTTTGCTGACAACTGTCGCATGCGGATTTGCAAAGTAGGGGAAGAAATTTTGCCTACRGTGCTTTACATATGGACTCAGTATAGACCAAAGGATTCTCTGAAAGAATCAATGATTGAGTTATTTCGTTTCCAAGTTCATATTCATCATCCAAAGGGTGCAAAAACTCAGGGAAGAGGTACAATTTTTTTTTAAATTGCTGCATGCGATTGTTTTTTGTGCYAACTCTGAATTTTGATACTAAGTCMTGGAAACATTAATGGTACTGATGTTTATTTGTCAATAGTTTTATGTATAGGTTAATATTGAGTGAGAGTGAAAAAGTGTTTTTAAATTGTATGCACTAGGAGCATTTTAATTGCATTAAGTGCTTTAAAGGCTGGGGCTGCTTTTAATCAAAAGGCATTTTTGATTGCTAAATGAAAATATAAAGTCTTTGGGGAAAGGAAATAATAGTTTAGATTGGGTAAAATACCAATGCATTGGTAAACTGAACCCAGTCTATTTAAGCCCAGAAATTACCATTGTCACTTAAATTTGACTTCAAGTATAAAACTGCTCAGAGAATATAACTCAGTAATTRTTTGTCTGKCATGCATGACCTATTTTAGTTCTAGCATAATTTTTTTAATACTTTGTAGAAATTTATCCACTACCTTTAACTGTGTTCTTTCCAGTTAGATGCATTTAACTGTATTCTTTCCAGTTAGATGAAGAACTGTTTATTAGAAACTTAATTCCTATGCTAATTATTTGTATATGCTGATTAAGTTATCTTAACTTTTTCACTTTTTAATTTTATTTATTCTCCATTGCAGAATTTGCTTTGCAACTCTGCATTTGTTGGACTTTGTATGCTTTACTCTGTTTTTGCTSCATTTTGCTTTGTCTAGTAGGCTTACATATTCTATCAAGTGGGTGATATATGTTCTCTTTTAATTGTTTTTGTATTTACAGGTGCATATGACTTAACAAAGTGGCAAAGCATCTTACATAACCTGTATGATCTGCTGGTGAATGAAATAAATGTCATCAGTAGCAGAGGGAAGTATTCTTCAGGCTCACGTAATATTGCTGTGAAGGAAAATTTAATTGAGTTAATGGCTGATATTTGTCATCAGGTAACATTTTTATTTGAATGTTGACTGTGTAATTACTAAGTTGTATGTTTTAAATTTACGTTTTAAAATTACCTTTTAAAGTAATGTGACGTAAGCATTTTCTCAAAATAATTTGCTGACATATTCATACCTTTTGTCTGTGTTCTGTTGTGTTTTGTTAATTCTGTACAATTTACAAATATATTGTATTTCACWAGTGTTTCTTGTTAGGCTACAAGCAGGGGTTTTGTTGTAGTAAAGAATAATAAATAAGGATTCTGATTGCCTTTTAAGAGGCTTTATACTCAGTAAAAAATGAACTAGTCTAGGYTGACATTTCACTTTTCTCATAAATAGTGCTGCTTTTTTCTTCTTTTAATTTGCATACTTTTTAATTTCTCTTTATGAAAGGTTTTTACAGAGGATACCAAAGTCCTTGAAATTAGCCAGTCGTATGCTGTTTCACAAAGACAGCCCAGTGAGGGCACTGTGCCAAACAAGCGCAGGAGGATTGAGCTTGGCTGGGGAGTCATTCGAGACAACATGCAAAGATCCCAGAAGGATTTTGATGTCATACCTTGGTAAGAACATCTTTGCATGAAGAAAGTATCATTCCAGAGATCTTTTTACATTTAAGATTGTCCTGAAAATGTTGTGCATTCACGTTGGGTATATCACGTTGGGCATATGCTGTAATCACATATGTAAGCACTTACTTTAGATTCTCCGAGCATTTGGAAAGCTGCTTTAAACTGGCTGTGCCATAGTACAGTAACCATTAAACATTTGGCCATTTTAGACTAGTTCACACAGTTTTCAGTAATACCTGTCATGAAAACTTTTGGCAAGGCTTGTCTTTTTACCTCGGACCTTGATTGAGGGGTATTTTGTTTGCCCTGAGGGACTTCTGGCCTGGAGGTATAGTTTCATGTCTTCTTTTACTGACTGTTGCAGGAGGATTCTATAGCAGAGAGCATAGCAGGGAATCAMGTTATTATTGAAAGACTACAGATAGACTCTTCCAGAACTTACCAGTTATAATTCTAAGTCCAAGCATGTTGTTTTATGTAACTAAAATAGATTGCACTGAATRTTTTTTGCTGTTACACTTCCTCTCRGTCTYTCTGACTTTTCTTGGAAGTTGCTTGCAGCTGCTTGTGAGTTGGGTCCTGAGCTGGTGTGGCAGGTTTCTGTGAGGGTGTGTTTATTGCTTGTAGTGTYGAGGCAAAGTGTCTGTGTAGGATCCAGCTGAGAAGTTAACATGTGTGGAGGTAGCAATTACCAAGAAATACTGSGAGTACTGTAATTTCATAGAATCATAGAAYGTCTTGAGTTTAGGGGAMCCAGAGGGTCCACTGAAGTCTCAGCTCCTRACCCTGCACAGGGCAGCCCCAAGAATCCCACCATGTTTTTCTATATAGTCGCAACCATTGCTATAAGCAAAACCCTTTCAACTTAACCATCCCCAGCTCAACATTTTTTTCACTTGATAAATTTTCATTTTCCTGTCTGCTGAGATGTTAYGGTGATGTTTCCTATTTATGTAACTTCGTCTTTGAGGTCCTTCTCTAGGTTGCAGTTTATAACAAGCTAATCCAGAAGAAGGGGAAAAATAGTTTTTTTGACCCAAAACTTTCTTTGCTTGTAGTCAGAAATCTGTGAACTCAGAAATCAGTGAAATTAGGTGTAAGAAAATGTTAGTGATAGTGAGCCTASATGTGTAGTCTTTACAAGTAAAAATGGTAGAAATACTTTAACTTTTCATAATAAACAAATCTCAGTACTGGGAAGTATAGATGAGAAATGGCAGTTGTGGAGAAGGCTTTGTTTGTGTGTTCATTTAATTCTGAAAATGCAAATCTCTGTATGTTTGGTATTAATTGCCTCACTTTGTGTTTTCCAGGTTACAGATTACAAGTCAGTTAATATCRAAGTATCCCATGAGTCTCCCTAACAGTGAGCTGCCTGCCTTACTCAGTGTCCTTCACCAGCTACTGCCTCAGCAGCGCCGGGGRGAAAGGACCCCATACGTGCTGAARTGTCTCACAGAGGTAGCTTTGTGTCAAAACCAGAAAACTGATTTGAAAAGCACCCACAAGCTGGAGCTGCAGAGAACTTGGGCAAAGATCTGGACTCTTACCATTCGCAGCGTAAGCCTTCAGCAAATTGAAGTGGAGAGCTTTGGACTGCTTGGAGCTATGATTCAAGGGAACCTTGTTGTAACAGATAAAGARCTCTGGAAGGTATTTTCAGGACCTGCATGTAAACCTTCAAGGTAAAATGGAAGCAAGGATCGTGTTTTGTGTCTGATTCGTATTCCTCTTTGCTGTGCAACCAAAACCACTGTGTTACTCAATGTTGTTGTGACTATATATAATATTCAAGAACTGTACAGATTTGTATTCTAAGCATTTGAAATGATCATAAATACATAATCAGACTGAAAGCAGAGGCARAAGAGCAGAGGCAAGCATCTTCACATTTAGAATGTACTACAAGTTAAAATGGACTAAAAAATTTAAAATCTGACTGATAGATATATGTTGATTCTTTGAAGTTAAGAAATATGTTTTCTTCTAAATTTTTATTCTGAAATAAATACTCTGAAACAGTCTTTAAGATAGATAGGAAATGTCTGTAATAGCCAAGAAAAATAAAAATGTGAAGATTTTAATAAAGGGGTTGACCAGTATGCATGCTTGTTAACTTGCTTATGTACTTGATGCTTCCTATGCATGCAGAAATACTGGCTTTGTTTTAGAGTGCTGCTCAATAAGTATCACATGGTTTCTCACAAATATGCTGTTACGTTTTTGTTGCAGTTCTGCTGTATGTTGTTTATCATTAGTGATGTCTGCCTATTCAGTGCCAGAAAATTTGGACATAGGAATGGAACGGAATAATTCTGAAAGAAATCTGGGTGCTGTGTTAAGGGAGGCAATAATGAAATGGCTCCTGTCCAGCTATTTGGAGGAAGAAATGGAAGAATGTGCAGAGTTGCCTCCTGTGCTCTGCAGGTAAAGTTTTTGTGGCATAATTTTACATGTAAACTCACCCTATAACACAGAAAATTCTTCAGGGAAAGTATGTTATATTAGTGCAGAATTCTATTACACTAAAGCGTAAGTAGAGTATTTAGGGTTTTTAAGCTTCCTGTAGAATGTCATTCTGGGAATATAATTTGGTTGTCTGTCCATATCATAGCAGATTTGTGACCTATGCATTAGAAATCTTAAGTAGAAATTTACATTTCTTTGAAGATACACTGTTAATCTAGTTAATGTTTGGGTGTGCTTCAGGAATCCCAAGAGCTTGCCTGATTGCTATAAAGTAAAAAAAAACCCAACGTTCTTTTTTACAGTGATTTTCCTCATCTTGTATTACAAAAAATTCTTGTGAGCCTCACAATGAAGAACTGCAGAGCTACCATGACCTTTTTCCAAAATGATGCTAAATGGTATGTTTTTAAATGAATCATTATAGATACTTAGAGTAGAAATGCTGCCTCACCTTTCACCAATGCATGTGTTCAASCCTTTGGACTATATCTAGTTTCCTTTTAATGAAACTGAAATGTGTATAACTTGTTCTGATGGAATGTAAGGCTTACCTACGAGAAGTAAAAAATAGTCGTTTCAGAGGTTTGGTGGATTTCTGCATAACTGTGTAAAGCAGGCTGAGGTCAGGGATTGTAACACAAAACAAATGCTGCTCCATAATTACAGGAGAGGCTATGATCTGTGTGTGACCATTCTGCAGTGAAGATTATTTCAGAAAGTAAAGATCAACCAGGGTTTGGAAGCACAAAGAGATAAAATATTTTACTTGGCTTTTGCATATTGCTTGTATTTAAGTAATTGCTTTTAAGATTCGTAAGTTGTATACTGGCTGCTAAAGTAAAAACTCTGTCTCTTCTTCAAGTGAGCAACATGTGCAAGGGAAAGAAAAAAACAAATTTTGTGATGTTGAAGAGCTGTACCTGCAGACAACGTTTGATGAAATGGATATTTTCACAAACTTTGCAGTAAATGTTGCAGATAAAAATGACACTGGTTCAAGACTTRCCATCAACCAAAGTCTTAGGGAAACACTGGAGAACTGCCTTTTAGCAATGTCAGAAAAACTTTTAAGCAGCTGTGGTCCTAAGGTAAGTTAGAAATCATTGTTACATCCTTACATTTGTGCTCCCAAACAATGTCTTTTCAAAGCAAAGTATATGGATTCTGTATTTTGTGGTGAYAAATCACTGATATTTATACTGTGTGTTTGATTTAGTCTAAGATTGTTGCTGCTGAACACCTTGTCCGATGTGCCAGTCTCTTGGTTGGTGTTCTGGGTTGCTATTGTTACACTGGTATATTTAAAGAAGAGGATGCCTGTAAGTCAGCRTTGTTCCAGAATGCTAAGGTAAGCAGGAATGCATTTGGGAACTATTAAAAATGAAATAATCCATGGAATATAAATTAATTCATAAAATCATGTTCGTGTTGACACATTTTTAAAGTACAGGTTTCTGCTAGGAAAAAGACAGCTTAGATAGGTTTAAATATATTACTGCTGCTGAGAGGAGTYACTGAAATTCTTGTCAGTACACCAGTATGTGAGTTTTGCAATGGAGATTATTCTAAATACTGATACATTTCTGAGTCACACATTTCAAACAAATAAAGGTCATGGACATATAGACAAAGGACTGCTTGTACGATAACAAGTCCTTTCATTTATAGGTCTTGTATTCAGGAATTTRGGTTAATTTGACGGTTCAAATCAGTATGATGACAGCTATTGCTATTGCTATTACTTTTGTCATTACTACTATCCGAGGTGATTTCTTGCTTAAACAGAAACCCAAAACTTACACTTTATGGAGATATGCTGTATTTTTCTTTTATGATGAAAWTATTAATGTTTCAAGCCCATCTAGGCCATGGTTTTGTCACTTCTCAAGCAAAATGAGCAAAACCAAAAATCACAAAAAAATGTGGATTCATTGATGAACACTATGGGTATCAAAGCTGTATGAATGAGAATCATATCCTTTTGTCTTTATGTGTGTGCTGTGTAACTGCCAATGTGTAACAGCATTTCACTGAGGTTTTCTAACCATATTGTATTTTTACTAGGCTCTCATTCATTATGCTGGAGAAAGCATTTCTCAGTCTAAAAACAAACTAAATGCAGATACCCAGATCAACACACTGAGGACTTTGATAATGCAGTGTACAAAATGTTTGTGCAATTGTACCAAGGTAAAGTTTATAAAGGAATTTAAATTTCTTTCTTCATTAATGAGATCAGGAAATTGAGTATCATACCTATAATTCCTGAAAAAAATTAATTAACTTGTCTGTACATCTTGCTTCCTTACAGAACAGTGCTAGTAAGATGCTCTCTAATATATTCCTGCATCTGTTYACATCAAAATTTATGAATGATCTCATAGATATTTGCAAGAATCTGGTAAGTACATTCTGTCTGTTTCTGAATGCAATGCTCTTCTGTGAGAGAATGTTTTTACAGCAGTATAATCTGGAGGAAAACTAAACAAGATACATATTACCAAAAAACATAAATTGAAATACGTTTAATTTTATAGAGAATTCCTATCTGSAAATGTTTTTATTTAGTATTTGAATACAGGCTTAAGGTAAAAAGAGTAGTTGAATAACATGTGATCAAGGTTAGAATTCCAGCTCACATTAAAAAAACATGTATCTATTTTACATTTTTTAAAATAYTTCATTATGGTAGAAGTATATACAAAAAGTTCCATGACATTTAACTTTAATGCACTTAAAAAGTGGTTGGGTTTCTTGTGTTTATTATATGGRTAGTAAATCTAACTGTAAATTACTCTCCTGCTGGGAAAAGAAGAAGTGWGGCACATTGCTGTGTTTAGCACGGTTCTTAAAACTTCTATTTTGGGCACGTTGTTCTGTAGTCAGGCTGAAGTTGAGAAGTTGGTGASTCTTACAGAGAGAACTGTTTTTAAAAAACTGACATTGTCCCTGGTACAATCTAAAATGTGGACATTAGTATCTGTCTAGGAAGCTTCTGTCCTAAAGAGAATTGTTCAGACAGGTATAGAAAATAGGTTTATCAGAAAGGATGAAATGAACCAATTTCCTGTAGCCCTTGCTGTCTTCACCTGTTCTAGTTCACTGGGAAACTTCGGTGTCTGTCCTTGWGCTATGTCTGTGGTGTTTCTTCTGTCCCTAAAAAGCCAGCTTTTAAAGGCTCTGGTGTTTTTTGTCAGATGACAGTTACTGGAAAGCCAAGTRTACTGGGAGAAGTGTATCCCAGGAATGATCCTGAGGACCATATAATGGAAGTAGATAACCAGGTATCTGATGATCTGTTTGATGATCATTCAGTGATTGACATCAGTGATACAAATGACTCTGGTGACATGCAAACTGTAACAGGTCAGTTCTTCTCTGTGTCCAAAACTRCTTCCAAAAGCTTATTTTTCAAATATCTCCTTGCTTGAAAGGTAGTGAGGTACAAAATTATGCTTTATTAGTAATTGAAGCAGGTAATGGTTAAACCAGGTGCTTTCTAAGCGTTAATAATTTTCATCWGTGTTTTAAAGATGTTAATGAAGTATTCTAGCTCATTTAGAAATGAGAAGTTTATTTTTTATTTTATAAATAAAATAATGCAAGAAGAGAAGCTAACTAACGTTTTCAAAGTCAGGCTGAAGTTTTGGCAAAGAAAAGACAGAAAATGTGTTGGTAGAATACTTGTCTCTCATTAGATTGTGMTTAATTTTCTTTAAAATAGTCGTATTTAACTTTTCTCCTCCTGATTAATAATTCTTCACACTATACCTGGAACTTCAGAAGGACAGGAGCATGGATCTGTTTATTCCTGTTGGGAGCTACAAGTAGTTATGCTGTCTTCTGTTTCAAATTCTTGTTTCAAATGTTATGTATCTTAGTCTTTAACCAGGACTTTTTTCTGTTTATTGTTGAATGAAAAGGAAATTGGGGTGTTATACTAATRTCACAAACAGCAGCTGGTCTGGTTTCTCATTAGCTTGAATAAGTGTCTTTGGAAGTATCTTCTCCAGACATTTGATAAATAATTCTAGTCAATAAAGGTAGGAATTGCAGAAAGTTACTAGAATTCTAAATGTAACAGGAAAATGGCATTTGTACCTATCTTGTTTAGGTTATAAGTGAAATTTCAATGAGGATATTAACATAGTAGGAATTGGTGTCATTTCGATTTTGGGGAAGCTTGAATCTCTAATTTAAGATACATCCTTATAGTTAACAGCAGAGAAAAACACAGTTGCAGATGGTTCTGCTGAGTTCATTGTAACCCTGAGGGAGAAATCAACTGATTATGGGTACATAAGTTTAAAATCCCTTGCATTGGAGAGGGTCTTTGTAGAAGTGGGAAGCCCACTTAAGAAGCTTTTACCCTGATCCCCTAACTGCTGAAGAACAGACGAACTGTACTCTGTCTATTTTGAAAACTTGTATTAGTTTTGWAAAGACCTGAAATGTTACCACCTTTTCTGTTGTCCTTGGAGAAGCATTTCTTACACCAAARTCTTATTTCCAGGTGCTTTGAGCCCATTGGCTGAAGAACAGTTGATGAAGCAGGATTTACTTCTCCTTGAAATTGTGAGGTTCTTGTGTATTTGTGTAACTACAGCCCAAGTTCAGACAGTGAGCTTCCGAGCCTCTGATATACGGAGGAGGCTGCTGATGCTGACTGAAAGCAGTATCTTTGATAGCACTAAGCCACTGCATCTGCACATGGTGAGTGTGAGGGGTTTTTACCGCTGATCCACTTCTGTAATTTGCTGTTACTAAATTTGCACAGTCTTCTCAATTAATATATTGGCTTTCTCCTGTCATCAGTCCCCTGGGAAGGCTTGAAATGGCTAAATTTAGTGTTTTTCAAGTGTGTTTTGGTCAGGAAACAGCAGTTAGAATCTGTAAGCCAGAGAAAATAAARAGAAATATAAGTATCTTACCTTTATCGTTATTTGTTAAAGAACTAGAAACAGTCTCTGTAGTAGAATAATGTCTATGGTTTAGTTTGCAAAGAAAATATTTTTTGCTGCCAGAACTAAAAATTTYGTGGTCTGTAGTATTGTGTGACAATGTTTGCATGAGAAGAGGATGAGTCTAACACACAATAGGTGTCTTTGCTGCAAGATTTCTGTAAGACTTAAGAAGAAAGTTCCCTAATTATTCTTTTTGTCCACTTATTTTCTTATGTACTGTTTTCCATTTTGGTTTTGTCTGGGTTTTTTATTCTATTTGGTTTTTTTTAATTCTATTTGTTTATTTTTATTCCACAGTACTTGATCCTGTTGAAGGAGCTCCCTACTGAAGAAAACCTCTTCTTGCCTGCAGTCGATGTTGATAGGCTTCTTAAGCCTCTTCCGTAAGAAAGAAACTATTCAGCATGTTTTACATCTGTTCCAGGRGGTTTGGTGGATATTTCAAGATATTTTTTCTTTCTTTCTTTCACAGTGCTGTGTGTTCTTTGTATCGACGAGATCAAGAAGTTTGTAAAGTAATCCTTAATAGTTTGCTCCCTGTAGCAGTAGGGTTGTCCCAGTTTGATGAACATGCTGAAGAGACAGGGCATGCCAAAGGACACTTTTTGACAGTTGTTGGAGCTTTTTGGTATGTTATTTAATGCAGAAGTCTGTTGGACATAGAATTTTTGATCTTTAGTTTTTATCTTTGCTATCAGTAAGAAGACTGTAGTGCTTTCGTGTATCTTGCTGTTTGTGTACTATGGTATCTTTATCCAGCATTTAACTTCACAGATTTTCTGTATCATGCTACATAAGTAGCAAAAAAATCATCCTTAAGATAGTATTAGAATAACAAATACTACAGTGCTGTATATAAACTAAGACTGATTCTATGCTGAATTGCATCAGTAGTTAAGGCAAGTGATAACTTCAGCAATCAAAAATAAATACTGTTTACAATTACCARTAAAAATGTCAAATCCTTCCAAACATGCCTATGGAGCACAAAAGAATCAACTTGAGCAGCAGAAGCTAGCTTGCTAGGCTGTTCCTCAAAATTATGGACAACCTTTTCCTTTGATCAAGTATTCCTTGTTTCAGGCATTTATCTCAAGGAGGGAAATGCACAGCATCAGTGAGAGTAGCCCTTTTAAACTGCTTGAAAGCCCTTCTTGAGGTAATCCCAGTTTTTCTGTCATTCATTAGCATACTAAATACTTACTTAATATGTACTTTAAAACAGTGTATAAAGATCTTTTGCTATTTCAGTGTGTCTCCTGTACATTATAATCACAATATTAATTTTCTTCAGGTTGATCCTCATTGCAAGTGGGCAATCCTAAATGTGAAAAATGAAGATCTACCTGTGAGTGATGCTTTCCCACATTTCCTTGCRGACACTCACCATCAAGTTCGCATTCTTGCTGCAAAGTCAATTACCAGGTGATAATATAGATTTTTTTTTTCAATAAGAATAATGCCTAATTTTACTTAACTAGGTGTCACTTCTGCTACTGCATAGCTGCTCTTTTCAATACTTCTGGAATTTAAATCTTGACAGAATATAAAAGCTTACCAAATTTAGTTGAAGTGTTCAAACCTTGTCAACATTTAAGTTATTCTATGATGTGAGAAAGAAACTGCTCTATAAGAAAATTCTAAAAAATCTGTATAAGAAAATTAAACAATTATAGTTCAGTAAAATAATTATATTCAGAAAAGGAGAATCTWATTGATATGCACAATATAGAGTACTTCTGTAGTGTAATGCTAATAATTATTGTTCTTTTTTTTTAAAGTTTGTTTCAAGATGTGAAACAGAGAGATTCTTCTGGAATGTCAAGACCTCTTCCCCTGAAGCTCCAGCAAAAGGCTTTTGAGAATGCATATCTCAGAGTTCAGGAAGGAATGAGCAATCTGGTACCAACATCTAGTCATTGGTTTTCCCTAGTTTTCATCTTTTGAATAAAATTACTTTTAACATGATCATTTTTACTTTTCCCAAAGACTTAATTTYTCTGGACTTCTGGTAATATGAGATGGTGAAACAAAGTGATACTCAGGAAATTCCTTTTGCACCCAGTCACTCACTATTTTGCCCGCATTGGAAGTTTGTAAACTTTTTCACTGTCTGTTTCAGACTGCTCTTCTGTATCATGCCTCTTGTTGCTGTAACACTTAAGAATCATAGAAAAACATAGCCTAAATAATYTAAAAACATATAAACATAAAATGTATAAAAAAATATAAACAATAAATGAGGCAATGTAAAATAAATTTTGTGTTTACATAGTATAAGACCAGATTTGTGAATTGTAGAAAGATCATATTTCTAGTGGTATTAGAGCAGTGGTTTTTGCAACAGAGATTTGTTTAAAAACCAATTGAACAGTTGAACTATTCAGAAGAATCTTGAGGTGAAGGAAAAATTATACTTCAGTGCAGTGACTGGAAATACAATGGTGTGGTATAGTATGCGGAATTTCTTTAATTATTCATTTTTCTTTTAGTGTCTTTCGATTTTCTTCCTTCCTTGCTATCATGCTAAATCATCTTCATCTACATTTTCCATTTTTTCTGTCTCACCATTGTCTATGTGCATGTCATCTCTGCTGCATTTTCCTCAGTTACCTTTGCCTTCTCTCTTGTACCCTGGGCTTGCTGCTGAGGCCTCATTTCTGTCATCTTGTTTCATCTCTCTGTACTGTCACCTCCAGCTTTTTGTCATCATCTCATTTCTGTGTTGCTTTGGCTCCTTATTCTGTCCCCTCAGCTTGGTGGTGTCTGTTAGCTTTTCCCCTTTCATTGCCGTTTCTTGTTACTTTCATTTGAACTCATCAGTTGTCAACACCATGCCTTAGTAGGGGGAGAGCTGCATTTGAATGGTAAGGCAGTTCTCTCCTATATGCATCAAGGAGTAAAAAAAGGAGGCTTGACTTGGTCAGCAATATTTATGTCATTGCCCTTAATTTTAAGTTATTTATGCTCATTTATTAACTAGGAAATTGCTTTAGCAGAATATTTGCCCAAGTTCTTAATAATTTCTTATTGAAGGTCAGGGATGATTCAAGTCCTGAAGATCTTTTGGACAAACAGTGTAATGGAAAATCAGTTTTGCTGATGCTTATAACCATGGTTTTGTGCTGCAGTCCAGTCTGTGAAAAGCAAGCTCTGTTTGCTATATGTCAGTCTGTGAAAGAGAATGGATTAGAACCTCACCTTGTGAAAAAGGCAAGTCTTACATTTCATTTTATCTTTAGCTTAAATGAAGGTTCAGTTAAAATGAAGGTTCAGTTAAAACTGGAAGATTATAAAATGTTTTTTTTCAGTATTTAAATTTGGTAAATATTGTAAAGGTATGATTAACGTGGTACTTACATAACGGAATGAATTTGTATTTATATTTAATTATTTACATAGAAATAATGACATCATAGAAGGCAATTTTAATGATAAATATAATGTTCAAAGCATAGATCTGAAATACAAATAGCATTTTTATACATTGAATATTACAGATCTAAATATTAGAATATTTATTATAAATATTGCAGACTTAAAATAATCATTCTACCCAGTGGAAGCAAGTTTTCCTATGTGGAAAAYATGTAAAATAAATGCAAAGTATTGGAAGGTGGTATGTATCTTGTGGAGTTCTGTTCTGAAGTTCCCAAGGGTGTACTGAAATGATTCCTGTTTATACTTCAGCCTTTCATACCAGTCATTTTTTAAGTGTTCCTTTTATCTTGTCTTTCTATTCACTGCATCCTGTACCCTGCAAAATGCATATTGGCCATTATTTCTTAACTCACATGGGTTAGTTGTAGTTCCTTGATTGCACTCTTCTGAGATGCAGCAATACAAATAATAAAATAGTTAATGCTAAACAGGAGCTGAATTGCGCAAATATTTATCGAAAGGCTGGAGGGTACTCAAGGAGGTGTAACTCTGTCAGTTTGCCATAGTACTATGGACTCTCTGTGCTATTTTGCAATATTAATTCATGCATTTCAGGTTTTGAAAAAAGTATCTGACATTTTTGGCTATAAAAGTATAGAAGACTTCATGACATCACATTTAGATTATTTGGTGATRGAGTGGCTGAAAATAAATGACAGTGGATACAGCCTGTCTACTTTTCCTTATGTTCTACTGAACTATACGAGCCTTGAAGAGTTCTACAGGTAAGTTTTCTGTATGTGAAAGCATTGTTTAAATTCAGGATTTTGTTGTAAGGAGATGTTTTTGGGAACTTTTGAAATTAATTCCAGGCATCACGTATATTGTATTTATGCAGATAAGATTTTTGATTTTTTTATTTGTTTAGCACTAGTTGTTGAGTTATACAGTAGAGGGATAGTATTTACTACATGATGCTCAAGGTTTTTTTAATAACTAGTTTAAAGAYATTTTGGAAATGTATTTACCACGTGCAGGTCCTGTTACAAAGTACTGGTTCCTCACCTGGTGATTAGAAATCAGTTTGAAGATGTGAAATCACTTGCCAACAAGATTGAAAAGGACTGGAGACAAATTCTAGCAGACTGTTTTCCAAAGTTACTTGTGAATATCCTCCCATACTTTGCCTACCAAGGCCATGGAAAAAGTGAAGTAGCAGAACAAAGAGAAATGGTTTCTAAAGTCTATGACAAGCTTAAGGATGAAAACTGTCTTGGAAAAGAGGTATCCATTTAAATAAATTTATATCTGTGGTGTTGAACAGAGCACAAACATTTATATATTATTTAAACAGTTCAAACTTACAGATACAAAATTAGTATTTTAATAAATTCAAACTAGCCAAATTTTTATCCCAAGGATTTCAAGTAGCTATTSAGTAGAATCTTTCAGGCAGACAGTTGATTGAAGTATAATTTTTTTTCGGAATGCAATACATATTCATTGTATAACCCAGAGTTTCTCTGTCATGTATCCATCACATTTTCCTCTTAAAATATTTTGTAAATGCTTTATGAGGAGCCGTCTTATTCAGAGGCAGACTCTATATTCAGAACTAGTAGTAAGATGAAATGTATTTTTTTCCCTGTATAGTGTAGGAAAGTAAATTTTTCTACCCATGACTGCCATGGTTAAGAGAAGCTTAACCAGGCTTAATTTATGARTTAATTGTATGTCATGGATAATGGAACAAATAGGGAATCTTGACAAGAAAAAATAGGCTTTCTCAGGAGCAAAAGAAATATTAGAAAATTTTAACTCAAATAYTTTTTCCTACTAAAAAGYTATTTYTCTTCTCGTAGCAAATTGACAATTTATCTCACAGTAATTTACCAGAGATTGTGGTTGAACTGTTGATGACCTTACATGAACCAGCTGGTACCACAGCAGAAGAAGGGGCTTACCTAAGTAAATATATGAAGTATGTATCCTTAGATTTTCTAAATGCTGAGTGTGTTTGTATAACATTGTGCATTAAAATGTGCCCTTTGGGCTTAARAAGAGGGAGCCCTGAGGCTGAGAACTGACAGGGTTTATTGTCATTAGTAATGATACATCATAGTCATGCTTTCTCASGTAGTTACTCCCTAAAATCAGGAAGGAAAAGCTCTGTAATACTGTAGCAAATGGAAGGAATGAACTGGGGGCAAGAGAACGCTGTTTGTTGATGAACTGGACTATTGTGGTAGTTCCAGTTTAGATCAGTTCAAATTTGAATGTACTGCCCTTTCTGTAAAATTGGTCAGGTTTTAGTCTCCAAATTGAAGTGATTCTTGTAACGGTCTTTAATGACTAGAAGACACAGAGAGGTAAAGTGAGCTGTTCCTTAGCAGTTCTTGTAGTGGCAGCTCTTGTTTTTGGTAAGGAGATTGCTTAACCAATGACAAATAAACTAATAGAAATAGTCTAGTGCCATAAATGGCTTCATGTTTATTAGCTTTTCAGTCTTTGTTGTTGTCCTAAAAAGATCCCTATTTGCATAATAATCTTCCAGATTTTTGTGTTCAGGTACAAATTTTTGGAAAAACATTGTATTTTTTTTAAGTGTTGAAGAAGATACCTTTATTKTAAAACCAGTAAGTTGAAAGAAACCAAAGCATTTCTGGGAAAATGCGCCAAAAGTGAAATGGCTGAGGATTTAAGAATTCTTTAAAGATTWCTTTTGCAGTGAGTTTATTAACAGATGTCTGCTTGTAAACAAAGCTCTTCTTTCTGAGAAGGAAATAGTAAGAGTGACGAAACTTTGTATTATGCACTTTTATTACTACCATGATGCATTTCTTTTCTTTTTGAGGCCCCAGAAAAGTTCACTACCCTGGTTTTCCTCAACCAAATTGTTCCCACAATTACAAAATACRGAAGACTTATCCATGACTTGTAATTAGATTTTTGTACAAAGTACATTAGATGAGACAGATGTGTTGGGTTTTAGCAATATGGTCCTTAAAAAAAAATCAGAGAATGTTAAGATAGTACAGTTTAAAAAGCTTCCAAAGAGGGACAACAAGCAGCTACTGAACAGGGAGCATATCACTTTTCTGGATTCTTTTGGCGCTTCTTACTGAAAGCCGAAAATCTTTTTTAAGAATTAATGTATTTATTCATTAAGACTTGCTGTATTAAATGCAAGGGGTTTGATTTTTGGGATGAAAAATACAAATCTCTTTTTTATTCATTTAGGGAGCTGGATCCTGCTCCTAATCCTCCTCATTTTCCATCTTACATGATTAAGGCAACCTTGGACTATATTAGCAACTGTCATAAAAGCAAATTAAAAAGTATTGTAGCAGTTCTTTCTAAAAGCCCTGTAAGTATGTAATGATGATTTTCTTTTTCTGTAGAATGCAAAATTTCTCTTATGGGTAAATTTTGGTTAAATTAGACATTTTCATCATTTCTGTGTGAGGGAAATAAACAACCCTTTTCTGTTCATTTGTTTGCCTTCTGTAATGGAAGTTGTCCTAAATTCAGGGACAGAGTTATGTGCATTGTATAATGATATTACTGTATCAATTATTATATGTGTTATATAATACATCTTACATCATTGTGTTAATTATATAATACATATAAAGTAGAGAGAATTATTTTAAATGTTGGGGAAATCTGTGTATATCAGTCACAATTTAGAATGTGGCATATTTGTCACATATCTAAAGCACATTCTAAAATAATTACATTTTGGCAATTTTATCTAAACACAGCCTACCATTAAAATGTAAGTTTGTTTACCTTTACTGACAGTAATTTTATAGTCAGTGATATTTTTGACACTTGATTTTACTTGTCAAAGACAATTATGAAGACATAGGAAAGTATAAGCCCTTGCTATAAATCATAAACATATTACTGTCTAATAACTTTATTTCTTATTTGTTTAAAGTATGTGTGTAATATTATGCTGTTTTGTTGCATATGTTGTCAACAGCTTACTTTGCCAACCTATAGATAATCTAAAAATAAGATAATCTAAAAGTAAAAATAAAAACTTTTCCTGGACTGTGTTCTTCTAAATCTTTTGAGTGGAGAAGTTAATATTGCCAGCCAGTGGCATAAGTTTTTTAAAATGTCACACAACCTGCCTAGTATTTATAAATTACTTTTATTTTTAAGTTTACAGTTTTAACAGTGTAGTCGGTAATGCTGCATCCTGTGAAACAGTGCATTTTGCACGCATGAATATGATGTTTAAAAAAAGTACGTTGAATCTTTACCTGATGTTTTAATGGTTTTTATTTGATGTTTTACCTGTTGGTAAAGATTGCCATAATTGTTTGGCTTTCTGAAAAATGTGTATAACATTTTTCATATGGGAAGGATTAAAAAAGAAAAGATATGTGGCGTATAGTCCCGTTTGGAGAATTGGTTTCTCTGTAGGTCTTTTGTTTGTTTGAAGCAATGAAAAAATGAAGCTTTTTTTGCCCATGTTAGGTTTTAAATTTTTTATCTTTTTTCTTGATATCTGTATTGACTCATAAATAATTTTTTTACTCATATTTTATTTATTTTTAGGATTCATTCCAGAAAATCCTTCTGGCTCTTTGTAAGCATGCATCAGATGCAAAGAACATTTATAAGAAACACAGAGTTCTTATAATTTATCACCTGTTCGTTGGTCTGTTACTTAAAGAGATCAAAGATGGTTTAGGAGGAGCCTGGGCTTTTGTCCTCCGAGATGTAATTTACACTCTGATTCACCACATCAATAGCAGGTAAACAAAGTGGTTATCTCTAGTTCTTCCTGTCTGTGCTCCCTTGCTCCCATAATCTTATATTTTTATGTTGCTAGCCTATGTTAATTAATCTGTAAAATTAATTTAAATTTTTCTAAGATTAAAAATTAAATTGCCATGCTTTTATAATTTTACGGTTTAAATTTTGAACACTTACTGAAATATGGAATGTTTTGTGCTAGCCTTGTATTTAGATGTTTTTGCTACACTGCAGGTTTTATCTCTGTAACAGGCTGTCAAATTGTAGAAATAAACAGTGTTGGGAGATTTTGATGACAGGGTGTTTAGGAATTTAAAGCATATGGAAGAAAAATTCAAAATGTGGAGTAAAGTGCAAAGTAAGCACAGAGCACRTTAATAAGAGTGTTGACATTTTCATTCTCACCATTCTTACCTGGTAAGAATTGTTATCTTGGCAAAGTGGTCGGACATAAGGAAAGGATTTTCACAGTGAGAATAGTCATGTTGTGAAGCAAGTTTCTCTGGGAAGCTACTGGTTCTCCATCCAAGGAATATGAGAGAATTCAGCTCAACAAAGCCCTGAGAATCTGAACTGCTTCAGAGTGGAAGCAGGTCTAGACAACCTCCAGGTGGCTTTTATGACCTAATTTATTTTTTGAAGGTAGTGGATATTTTATATAGAGAAGGATTCAGAGAGCTTGTTTTCCACTTTGTTCTGCTTCTTTCAAGATTTTCCTGGCAAATAATCATCTARCAACTTTTTTTGGATTTTTTTTTGTCTTTGGTATATATTTTTCTACAAGATTTTATTCCGTTGTTTGAAGTGATTCAGAGTATTTTTGTTTTTCTGTGTCTTCTGAGAAAAGTCTTTAGAGCTGATTGATTGAGTTGCTACATTTTAAAGTTTAAATCAATTCCTCCTGATTTTATCTTTTCTCTTCTTATACTTGAGACAGTGACCATTTGTATTTCTTCAATTTCACTTTGTTTCCTGTGACAGRCCCATCATAATCAGAGATATATCCCTGCGCAGCTTTTCACTCTGCTGTGATCTTCTGCATCATGTTTGCCACACAGCAGTTACATGTTGCAGTGATGCTCTGGAGACCCACCTTCATGTGATTGTRGGAACCCTAATACCTCTTGCCATGGACCAGTCTCAAATTCAGGAACAGGTAKTTTTGTGTATCTGCTTCTTCCTTATCTGTTACCCTTGCAGTTCAAGCTGTTAAGGCTCTATCTGTGCTCGTGTTCAATTTTAATTCCTTTTTCCTATGCTTTGGAGATTTATATAAAAACTATTATTTGGGATGTAATAGTACGCTTTCAATTTTTTAAAATAAAAGCAACTTCACTTTTGGTATTTGTCTTTTGCTAAATAGTACATTGGGTGGCTAAGCAATTCCTTAGAAAACTCTGTGGATGATTTARTGGGAAATGTGATGATCTTCAGTACAAGAAGGTGTCTAAAGGAAAAAGAGGAAATGTGTGCAGAGAATAGATTACTGTAGTTCAGCTATTTGTTTTACAAACGATCATTAAAAATAAATGTAGCACATGGGCCTTAAAAGGGAAACAAAGCAGTTTCTGTTGTGTGATAAGCATCGTTTTCCTCCTGGTGTTGATTTTTATGTGCATTCTGCTGGGACTGAAAATACAAGAAGACTCAGAGACTTATAATTAGTAGCTGAAGGTGAGAAGAGTRTCCCTGTTGCACTTCAGTCTTCATGGCTTAATCTGATTCCACTGTACTATATGTATCTGCATGGTTGCAATGCAGCCCTACACTGTCAACATCCTTGTGCTTCCAGTTCAGCTGGTGGGCTGTGCTGATCCRCCTGAAAATAAYCTGGCAATCTCATTTCACAGCCTAATGATTGTGGTCAGATTTAYGATATGTGTGTATAAACAGTTGCACATGCACATCTGCAAAGGAAGCATATTAGGGCATCCCTGGGCAGGAACAAAGAGRGGAGGACAGAAATTTCTCTTAAATGGAACTGATGTCAAGTATGCAGCCTTCTTCTTCTTCTATCATATCAAATATGATACTCCTGCAGGGGTGCCCACCCTCTAGTGATCACTTTTCAATTTCTTCTTTTTATGTTTTCTGCTARCATTGAATGAAGGCTAGTTAATAATCTGCAGGTAAATACAAATCTTCAAATAAAACCCTCATCATTTAGATTTAAAACTCCTCAAAGGTGCTTGGATTGAATATCCACTTGCATTGATTTTTAGGTAAAGCATAAAAGCATTGTTTTTCCAAAGAAAGTATGGTACCTCTTTGACAAGCATTTATTCAAGTTGTAGATATGTTGTTATACAAATTTTTTGGGTGGTAAGTTATGATGTAGAGCCATTGTCTAAATTTCAAATTACCAGCACTTTAGTGAGAATAGTAAAGTCCTAGTAACACCAGAACTGCTTGTGTTTGATGTGTTATTAAATCATTGTCAATGATTTAATAACATACTCATGGAGAGTATGTTGGCCAGCATTTGAAATCACCTCTATCAAAAGACCAGATAAAACTGCAGGCTGTGATAGCACAAGATTTGATTTCTGTTTGGGAGGAGGAAGAGCAAAAATGCCCCACCATTTTAGAATATGTCTGTGATGTCCCCAAGCCTCTAAACATCTTACAACTTTTAACAGTGTAAATAAATTATATTACCAGCTTAATGGAACTTATAGAAATGCAAATGTTACAACCTGAATAAGAAATATGGCTCAAAAATGTTCCTCTGTCTTTTTTTTTTTGTTTTTATTTACTTTTAATGTTCAGGTCCTAAGTTTGTTGAAGTATCTGGTGATAGATAACAAGGATAATCAAAATCTGTACCGAGCAATCAGATGCTTAGATCCTTTTCCTGAATATCCAGCTTTTAAAGATTTGCGAGCAACTCAACAGAAAATAAAATACAGTAAAGGACCATATTCTCTTTTGGAGGTAATTACATTTCAAAATACATCTCATGACATAGTATTTTTCTAATGCAAACTTTCCACTGAAAAAGAACTTTCTAATTATAGTTTAAGTTTAAATTAGATATGTGGATTCCTTCTATTGGCCGTTTCAGGCACTGAGATAGTTGTAGATCTTCATTTTTACTTTGCATCCACATTGTGAACTGCTGAGAGCCACTTCTTTACCTGAAGGCCTTTACTTGTATGCTATGTGTGCTTAATACAATGTTGTTTTGCAGGAAATCAATCACTTTCTCTCTGTTGGGATTTGTGATTCACTGCCCTTAACATGGCTCGAGGGACTGTATGATTTACACAAAAAGTTGGAACAATATAAAGATCAGATGAAGGATCTCCTGAAAATTTGCCAGGGTACTGATATCTGWTTATGTGTTTTATTTCTTTTCTACCTGCTTTTAGGTGTTTAGTGATGTACTCTAATTTGCCATTTAATGTTTTCCTTTTCGTCTTGGTTTTGTATGTTTTAAAATGCAATCATATTATAATTTCACACACAGAGGAGAATGACATTTATGATTTATGCAACATCAGAACTATCTTTAGCAAAGATATTTATAAATATCTTTATCATAATTATCTTTAGGAAAGATAGTTATAAATACCAGATGATGTGTTACATGCCAGAGAGGATGAAATACCCCTCAAGCTTTTGGCATGGGGCATGTATGTGACCAGGCTAATGTAGAAGTATATTGGTTTATGGTTGYTTGATGAGTTTTCTTGTATATGGATCTCCCTACTCTTTTAAATGTAATGAAGCTTCATTTTATTAAAGGCGTGTTAGAAATTAAAACTCTCATAATAAATGGTAAGATTTAGTTTAGTTTGATTTTGACACATCAGGATTGAGTTTTAGGYCTCAGTCCAGACTCAGTTACTTCCTGTTTTGGTTTTCATATAATTGTGCTAGACCATTTCATTTTTCTCCTCTACATCAAGTTTTCATCGGCTTGTGTGTTTGATGGGAAGATGAAAAAAGCTGATGGAATTGATTGTAAATAAGTGCAAAATAAAATTTGAAGAAAAATTGTAATGTAAGGCCATGGTGCAAGTGCATTTTGGCCCCCACATCSTTTATATCATTTACAATTTTAGTTTCCAAACTCTGTTTGAATAGAGTTAGTGAAAGGGCAACAAGCTTGTGTGGAGCAACTTCCATCAGAGGAGAGCCTTGTGAGTTCTCCTCTTGAGAAAAGAAATTGAGTAGGAATAGAGGGAGGTGTATGACCTAGTGAATGGAATGATGAAGCATAGTAGGGAGTACTTAACACTTTTATCATAGTGCAAGGATTAAATCACAGAATTAAGTCCCAGATTAAATTATCTGGGAGTAGTTATACAAGAGAAGCCATGTAACCTTCTCAAAATATATTCACCATGGAAATTAACTACTACTTACTGTGGAGATTAACAACAGACCTTAAAAGCAGTTGGACATATTTTAYAGAGATTTATTAGGTATGAAGATGTGCTCAGGCAAAACCTGAGTACTTGCTTTGCTGGAGACAGGCTGGCAAGCTTGATGGGCCTGTTGCCTTTCTTTTCCCTTGTAATAAAATTCTGTACAGCCCTTAAAAATGCATTATTATATGTATTTGTTTTTATAAAGATGTCAACAAGCATAAAGTCCAATTCCAAGTCTGCATTCCAGTCGTACTTTTTTAAAAAGTACTGCTTTCTTGGTGACTTTTTCTTCCTTACAGTGACAAATCATCATATTTTTCCCTAGATCATTTTGTTTGGAATGTTTATTTAAAAAAAATACCTCAGACAGGGAGCAAATATGTAAGGACATAGCCATCTTGAGAGTTTATAATTTGGCAGTGTTAATTCGGCAATTGAAAGCTAATCTAATTCTGAGAAAGTCCTGGCAGAAAGCCTAATTTTGAGTTATTCCTTGGATTCAGATTCCGAACAGGATGATGACATTAACTTAAGGAGCCACGTAGTATGACTTCACTGTTTCTGTTTCAAATAGTGAAACTTATGCTAATATTTCATGTATCATCATTTTTGCATCAAACCCCTGAAAATAATAGCATATGTGCACTCTAGTTTGGGGATTTTTTTGCTTTTTCAGATGCAAAACTTGTTTCCAAGCCATGATGAGTAAGAAAAATTAATTGCTTTGTTGATGTACTGTTTAACACCAACTTGCTTCAGCATTAATAAWGCATACTGACATTTGTAGATAAAAGACACTGAAGCAGTGTTTTCTTCTAATAATTTTACATTATAACTATACTGACATGGTTGGCATCTCTTTTTCTTTCTGAATGATAGAAAAGCCAGAAGATTCTGTAGTAGTGAAATTGGTGGTGAGCTTACTGCAGCTGTCCAAGATGGCAGTTAACCGTACAGGAGAAAAGGCAGTGCTGGGTAAGTTAATTAGTCCCACAGGCTAATTAGAGCTGTCATTGCAAACACCAGACTGAAACTGTGGTTGTTCTCAGTGTTACTTCCCACTGTGCTTCCCASTTCAACACAACCTGCAGAATATGAAGGAAAGAGCCGGGAAATAGATTTTGTTTTCTTTCTGATGAGCATTAAACATCCCTTTTTAAAAATTATTTTAAAAGATCAGCTTTGTTTTATTTTTTTTAGTAGTTGTGTGTTTTGATAAAATATTTTGTTTGGAAAGCAAATGAGGGACATATTAATACACATTTTTATGTAAAATGTAGATTAATTCTTACTAAATTTGCAGTCTACTGTTTGGGGTCACACAGGCTACTGCTTGTATTTACCATACCCTTTAGGGATGACCTGCATTTTCCAATTTCTGGCAGAGGCAAACATAAATTACATATCTGATATAAGTTGGAAAATCTAGAGCCATAGGCACTCCTAGAAAGCTGAGTTAAAAAGCGTAACTGTAATATTAATGATTGTTAAGCTGCAAGGTTTGTTTATGTGTAATTTTATTATAAAGCTCCTTAAATGATTATTTATAAATATTTGCTGCTTTTTGCCCCATAACCCCAGTTCTGAAAGTAGGGTGAGACCTTGTTTTCGTGTGCATAAGACTATAGAAMGACTATAACATAACATGCATTTGCAGAGGCTGTTGGAAGTTGCCTGGGAGAAATAGGCCCCATGGATTTCTCCACTATAGCTCTCCAGCATGCTGAAAATGCACTGGATTCTAGAGCAGCGGATTTACTTGAAGATAGAAAACTTCAATGTGTCTTCATAATGTTAATTCAAATAAATACTGCTTTAACAGATAACTGGTGAGTATACTGATTTTATTTTGTTAGYTCAAAACATAATAGGAGCCATTAAGTTGTATGTTGTTCGGATAACTCTGAAAGTGTTAACACCTGCTCGTGTCTGACCATGTGCTTCTCCAAGGCTCAGACTATTTACCCCATCAGCCTTAGATGTTTCCTAGAAACTTTGTAGTAGGATGCAAGTCAGAGGGTCTCCTCTGTGTTGTAGAGGATAGCAGTGCTGTGGAGTAAATACTCAGGCTTTGTTTTGTAATAAAATATGCAATGGTATGTTCCTCCTCCAGAAATTTCTCTTTTGATRCACACATAGATTGTATAATTATTTGTCTTGTGTATTTATAAAGGTTGATTCTGAAAATCAAAAATCTGAATGAAATAMGTAGTAATGATATTGTGTATGTTACTTTTTCAGTATTGATGTTAGAGCTGCTGCTGTATCCTGTTTGAAAAACATACTAGCCACCAAGTCTGGCAATGACTTCTGGGAAGTTTATAAAAGTAAAGCTGATCCCATGTTAATCTATCTACAGCCTTTCAGAACATCTAGGAAAAAGGTACTTCTGATACACCTTACATACATGGCATATGGGGTAGAGAAAAAAGAAATATATCTATCTTTTTTAAAAAGTGAATTTGAAAATACATTTGAGATAGATTTTGATAAATGCCAAATTTGATATCAATATGATTGCAGATCTGATTTGCTTTTGTACATCTGTTTCTCCTTCCTATTTTACCAGGTTCAGCTTTCCCTTCACATAGGAAATTACTCATTTGACATCAGAAAGCTGTGTGCTTTCATTTAGACAGACAATCTTTGATTACCTAATTAATAATGTAATATATTCTTTCTCAGGACTCCATTGTTATTTGATGCAAAAGGGGTGGAAAATAAGTCAGAAGAAAGTGCATAATTAACCATCAATTAGATATTTCCTAATTTTCAGTCTTTTTATTTGTAAATTTAATGTGATGCCTAATGTGTCCTTGTTGATGTTATCAATAAAATTTTATTTTTAATATTATCAGACTTCCTTGGAAAACTTAACATTTGCATGAATAAAGTTAATATTGTTCATCATTTGAAGCACCACTAATATTAATTTGGTTTAATGTGTGCATTGCAGTATGGCTTTTTTAAATGACCTAGAATTTTTAATGTTTGCAATATGTGTATTTCTGTTCTAGTTTCTTGTAGTATCTGCTAATGATACAGAGACTCCTTTAGAAAAATTGGATGACACRAACCTGTGGATTCCTCTGGGAGAAAGTCATGAGACCTGGATCAAGCARCTAACTAGTTCAATACTGGATAGTGGAGGTGTGAAAAATGAAGTTCTCCAGTTAATGAAGCCACTGTGTGAGGTGAGCTAAATAATACATATGTACATGTATGTGTGCTGCGATGCACAAAAACTGTGGTTACTCATCTTGATAGCAAGTAGTAATTTCTGCTGTTGAATGATTCAGGATCTTTGTAATCATATCTTGCAGATACTCATAAAATATACTCTCATAAAAAAATACAGGATTTGAAAGATAATTGCAAACATAGGTGAACTTTATGTGGCTACTTTAACTGAATGCCACCTTAACCCTCTTGAGTGGTTTACGTGCTCTTTCTCAAGCATTCTATGTTCGTTTGAGTAATTGTCGTGTTTGGTTGTAACCTGAGAAAGACAACCAAAAATCATTTCTTTCTTAGCAGCTGCTGTGCATTACTGTTTTCTAGGTGAAAACAGACTTGTGTCAAACTTTGCTTCCGTACCTGATTCATGATATCCTTCTTCATGACTCAGATGAATCCTGGAGAAATCTTTTGTCRCTTCATATCCAGAAGTTTTTTACAGCCTGTTGCAAATTTCCCTCATCTAGTAGATCTACACCAAATTCTGATTCAGGTAATGCCATAGTGTTTTTATTTCTGCTAAAAGAGGGATTCTGGTTGTGAAAAATCTATCTAATTATATCAAATGTATGATGTGCACTTGTAGGCAGGGAGAATTTAGAAACTTCTGCCCAACTGATCTTTTTCAATGGAGATACCAGTGGTTTTGAAGCWGTTCATTGGCAGTACCCAAGAAGTTTCTTCTGTCTAACTTCTTTTCTTATTCACAACTGGGTAATGTTTAGTACTTGCTGAATTTATATGTTTTGTGTGCTGAAAGACTGAGTCATGGACTGTCTTTTAAAATTACTGATTAGCAGTTAAAATCCTCTCTTACACAAACAAGAGCAATAAAAGCAGTTTTCACATGGATTTTCCTCTTGGGGAAGACTAACCCTTGCTTTAACTACTGCCTAGTGTTGAAAATGGTCTTCCTATACATTCAGATGCCCTGTTCCATTCCAGCAGTTACAATAAAAGTAATCAAAAGTATTGCAGCAGAGTATGAGAAAGGCATACTGGTTGATTGGGGTTTTTTTGTGCAGTAGCTACTGTGCTGTGTCTTCCAACTCCCTTATTCAGTGGCAAATCACCATGTCTGTACAATGTCTTGCAGCCTCTTTACAGACAAGTCATGSAAGCTTCAGCTTGCCAGAGAGGAAAAGGAACCCTTAGTATTGTGGTTTTTACTAAGAGTGGTGTAAATAAGCCTAATAATACTAGGTGTCTTTTGGGGTACGTTTTATGGATGCTGACTAGTCTGGACTGAAAAACTAGAACAGTATTCTGCAGGTGACAAGCTGTTTCTGTGATTCAGATATCTACATAATTGTCTTCACTTTGTRAGATAGAGAAGGATTAACTATTTTCTATTTCCTCGCTGTAAGCAGCCAGGGAAAATACTGCACAAACTTATTCTCAGATGGGTGGAGTAACCCAAAATGTTGTAAACAAAATATGAAGGGATTTTTCCATATTTTATAAACTTGCAGTTAGTTCAGTGATATCAGTGAGCAAATGATGGATGTTCCTTCATTTTATAGACTCACAGTCACTGAGTTTGGATTGTGCTGAGATCATYGAGTCCAGCCTGTGGCTGAACTTGACCACATCAACTACACCATGGCACTGAGAGCCATATCCAGTCTTTCCTTAAACACCTCCAGGGATGGTGACTCCACCACCTGCCTGGGCAGCCCATTCCAATGTCTAATTACCCTTTCTCTGAAAAAATTAATCCTAAGAAGAATTCTATGCARGGGATCTGACTGAGGTAGTTAATGAAAAAACAAAAAAGGAAGACATACAGAGGCTTCAAATKGAGCTCTTGAGGTGAAAACTGTGCTGGTACCAGAGAAAAAACAAACATGAAGTAGCACACAGCTCATTGTATGAGTGATTGTTTACAGATAAACTGGAGGTGCAGTAGTCAACAGATCAAAGATAAGTTATTTCCAAAATTGGTATCAGTAATAAAACATCAGTATTCAAAGCAAAAATTTTAATCATTTGGTAACCACCATTTTCTTCAAGGAGAAATTGTTACCCTATGAAAACAAGGAGAAAACTCTTCCTAGAAAATCTAGATAAATTTCATTCCAATCCCTCAGGATCCAAACTGGAAAAAAACAAGCAGTTRGCCATAAAAGAGTTGAATGCTTCTGAGCACATTCATTTCTGTTTGTTGGAAYACACAACATGCCCAGATGCTTTTTTATTATGACTTTTGCTTTCTCTAGGGGAAATTCCTACTTTGGCATCTTACTGTAATGTAGTAGTAATCAAACATTTGCTTGTATGTTCCCTATTTCTTGCTTCTTGTAATTGATAATTCAAAAATGACCATAGATACTGCAGTCACCAGAACATTCAAAATGACCAGAATTCAAAAATTACCAGATACTGGAATCACCAGAACACAACCTGTAGCTTTCTGATTTGTTTTTATAAATCCAGAAGTAACACATGGAAACATAGATTTTTTGAAAGTATGTGCCTGTACGTGGACAGAAAGGGGTTTTGTGTAACCATACACATTCTAAAATCTGCAATGAAGTAATTTAATAATAGGTATTTCTGTGATGTTGAAATAACTTTTTATGGCAAAAGCCTAATGGAAGAGGTCTGTTACAGTGCTTTTTACAATGGTATTAGTTTATCTGTGAATTCTGTAGGAAGAAATAGAATCCATAAACTAGTAATACAAAGATAATTTCATAAGACTGTGGTATAAACTACTAGAATGTCACTAACATCATGTAAGGAGAAGAAATACATTCTGTGACAAATTATTAATTTAATTTTGAAAATGCAATTCAAGGAAGATTTTGTTTATTTTCTTGACTAATAAAATAGACCTTTTTATTTTGTAAAAGGATATGTTATGACAAAAGTTCATTATATTCTTTTCTTTAAAATATAYATCCCAGAGCAAGAAACCCATAACTCTAGAAGTTTGGATAAAGTATCTCGACGAGCCATGCTTGCTGTTGTTGATTACTTGAGAAGACAAAAGAGGTGAATTTCAAGCTTTTCAAAATGTCACCTGAATTTAATTGTGACTGTTCAAAGATCTGTTGATACTCTAGCCTAAAGAAAAAGAACATGGTAGAGAACATGTTGGTTAAAAGAAAAGATACAGTAGTGATCTTGCATTTGTTACAGAAGTGATATGGCTACCATTAAAGGGTATGCTACAGGAGTTTTTAAAAAACTTTCTGATAAATTTCTTGTAGTACGTGTTTTCCAGGGCTTAAGATAAAATTAGCCTTTGGAAAGCTTTCTAGTTAAAATTGGTTTATTTTATTTAATGTTAGAGAAAAAGTCTGTTACAGCAGTATTAAATTCTTTATTTAATCAGATCTGTTTCAGGTACAGTTTTTGAGGACAGCTTCTGGCTAGATCTGAATTATCTGGAGGTTGCTATGGCAGCACAGTCTTGTGCTGCTCACTTCACAGCCTTGCTCTACGCAGAAATCTATGCAGACAAGATAAATAGGGACAAGCAGCAAGAGAGGTAGGAGGAATGCCGATCTTTGACATTTCTGGTAAAATGGATTGTGTTTTGTGTGTCCAGGCAGTGTTTTGTTATGTGAAAGGTCAAGGAAGCTTTAAAAATATTCTGTAGGTAGGTGTGTATATGGACATGGAAAATATTTCTGCCAGTCCTTGAATGTGATCCAAGCCTCAAAATAGTGTCATGTTGACTTGTAATCATAGTGCTGTTGGTTAAATTACAGTCAGAAGTTAATCAAGAGAAGAAAGAAAACCCCAGAATGATGGCCAGAATTATGTGTGAATAGAGCTAAATGATCCTTGTAGGAATTTTCTTCCATAATGGACAATTATCTTTGTTTTCTGGTCTAGCAAGATCAAAATACGGAACTAGTTTAAGTTTTGTGACAAAYCACTGTAAGATAGTGAAAATATAACAAAAATTGGGTTGTAAGCATATACATTAACTGATTACTTTTATCCTTTCCCAGAAAAAAGAACACTTCAGGCATTCACAAAAACAATTTGATTTAATAAAAAATTAGATATTGCAAGGGCTGGGAAAAGGGAGTGTTCTCCAAAAAAAAACCATCTTGGTGTTGAAATCCCTTGCTGTTGATATTCCCAGCTCAACTGATCACTTCCTTATTCTGATGGAGAGCCATACTGAATAACCTGGGGACATGACAGGCATTTATTGTTTGTGCCCCTTATTTCTTGAGTGTTGTCTTAGAATTTCTTTAGTTCTCTATATGAAATTTCATTTAACTTAACTTTACTGGTTGAAACATTTCTTTTAGATCTTCTTTTAAAGCAGCTAAGAGTTTGACATTTGAAGAGGAAAGTCAAAGAATACCTATTACTGCTTTGAATGAAAAAAGTAAAGAAGAAACTGGCATAAGTTTACAGGTACTTGTGTGTGCCTCATAATTTGAATACAGACTTTCTTGAGTAATTACAATTAACAGTAAGTTTCATCTGAGCAGAAGGTAGATCTAGTAGAATTCAAAAAATGTGTTCTGAAGTTCTCCTCATTCAAAGTGAACTCAATGGCCTTCCAGACAAGTTAAACCACCCACGTGTTTGATCACCTAAACCAGTAACTAACTGGCAAGTTTTAAATTACAGCAGAGCAGACTCTTTTTCCCAGAACTGATCTCAGGATRATAGTCAGCCAAACATTTTTCAGTTTGTTTTGTGACAGATATATGTTCATTAGAAATCAGCAAGGGATGTAGGAGTTGTGATAATCGAAACCAAAGTAGTATTATTTCCCTCAAGTTTATTTGTTAATCAAATCTAATGCAGTAGCCTGGTCAAAGTTCTTTCTTTCCATAGTTCATTATTCCAGAACTGTGCTCGTATAACTTTTAAGATTTATTGCATAGCTGCTATGTCTGATGCTCATTCTGTCCTACTGCCTTTTGCAGCTAGTCCACCTAAAGCTGAGTTCTGGATTTTTTTAATAAATTAGCAGAGAAAGTAGGTAGTCCTGAAGAGTTTTGCTACACTGCATAACKTTTTTCTCCTGTCATGATAGCAGGCTCAGATACTACATAAAGGAAAACTAAGCAACAATGTAACATGTAAAAACATTTATAAACTGATGTGGTATATGTAAAACTAACTTGAACTGGTTCCAAAAAAGGTAATTCCTTGTGTGGTGGTGCATGTTCTAGGACCTTCTCATGGACGTCTATAGAAGCATTGGAGAGCCTGACAGTCTTTATGGCTGTGGTGGAGGAAGAATGTTACAGCCATTAGCACGGTATAATTTATTCATGTTCTTATGTTCTTTAAAGTAGTTTCTTTTATTTACTAGTAAGTAAATGAAGTTTCCATAAGGAGCTGTAATTGAAAACTTTTTTCATTTACAACAGGATAAGAACATATGAGCATGAAGCAGTATGGGAGAAGGCCCTTGTAACATATGACCTTGAGACAAGCCTCTCTCCGTCTACTCGCCAAGCAGGAATAATAGAGGTAATCTTATTTTATAAGAGGAAGTGAGTGTTGGAACTGATATATTTAATATTTTCCCAGATTTCAGCCAGCTTCTAAAATGACAGGTTATAGCAAATAATGTAATTGGGTTTTTTTGCTGTTTCATTCTTTAAAACTCTCCATTATGGCAAATATCATACTGAAACCATGTGTTTTCTGATACAGTAGATARAAAGAATTTATGTTATTTTGAACCGTTAGAATGTGTTGCTTTTTAGCCCAAAAATGTTTATGCCAGTTTTATAATAATGTAGCACAGATATATGTGTTTCCCTTCATTTAATTTTCCTATGGTACTTTCATTTTCTTACCMCAAATTATTTAGTATCACTGTTAAAATTCCATTGTGTTTGTCCTTCATAGTGGCTTCCCATGTAATCTAATTAATTGGTCATTATTATCAAGAGATTACTGTCTTCATACAGATAGGAGTTGTAGGAAATCTTCTCAAATTCTCATCATGAGAAACAGTTCATTAAAAAGTAAAATTCATTTTGACTTGCTACCCAGSAATGAGGGAATGGAGAAATGGGAGCTGATAGTTAATTTGAAGCACAGTGTGAAAATTTATTTCAAAGAATGCCAGCCACAGTWGTAATGAAACCATTTTCCTGGAGTTGCAGATATCAATAGTGTGATTGGTAGTCTTATTAAAAAGTTTTCATCTTAYATCATGTAGAGTTTAGAAATAGTTATGGTCCTGTCTTTCTTGCAAAGTGTTCTTGTTTTTCCAAAAGTAAAACAAAACCCTTAAAAAAGTACCAGTTCAGTTTAATAAAGGAGGCAAATCAATTTAGAGTAATTTTCTTAATTCCAGGCTTTGCAGAATTTTGGGCTTTGCCACACTCTTTCCATGTACTTGAAAGGGCTGGAACATGAAAACACTGAATGGTGTGCAGAACTCCAGGAAATACGCTACCAAGCAGCATGGAGGAATATGCAATGGAGCCACATCTCTTCTGTCAAGTAATACCAGCTTATCTTTTTGCTAATTCTTTAAGCAAAAGGCAACAGTGTCARATCCAAACAAAAATAGACAAGATTAGAATATAGTTTCTGTGAAGCAGGTCAGYTAGTTTGTCTTAATCATTGAATTGAAAAGCAGTGTTTTTCACTTACACTTGTCTATTTTCAGTGCACATCACTTTTCATTTTCCTGGGAAAGTATACACAGGGGKTGATTCTTTTTGATTGTTCGTAACTCTAAACTGAATTTTTCCATTTTTTGACTGATACAGTCGATGTATCCTAGTGCAAATGAGGTATAGATTTTAATGTCTAACTAATAAGAAAATGGGGGAAATATTACTCAGCCACAAGAGATTGTTGATAAAAAAATGAGGAAAATATTACTCAGTAAGCTGCAAGAGRTTATCAAGTCCTGGATAAGCAAACACCAGTAGTGATTCATGGCTACTCCCTCATAAGGACTTATGTCCTGAAGAAAGGATACTGCTGGATGCCTGGCARCAGTTGTTTGATATGACTGACCAGGATCTGGTGTGAACTTTGTCCCTTTTTAGTACAGCTGCATCATCTCACATGTTAGAAATACGGAATAGACTCACTATATTTTGCAAAAGAAAAAAAAGTTATATGGTGGGGTCTTCAGTAATTCCTCCTACATCAATTGTTAATAGTCAGGAGAATAGATGAGTTTTCCTCTAAGACTCTTACACTGGCATAGGTCTGGGGAACATTCGAGTCTTGGTGTGTTCTTCTCCTGCACTGTCTTAAGATCATAGTTTGGACACACCTGGAGGAGTTCACCAACAGCCTGTTGAAGGACCTGTGCAGTGCCATGATCAGAACAAACTGTGTAGGTGAGCTAGAGCAAGGTGCAAGAACAGCTTGAATTCATAAAACAGTAAATTAATTTAAAATGCAAAGCCTTGCATTATTTTCATCATGCTAAACAGCAACCTATCCAACTCCAGAAAATGTACAACTCAAAATACTCATTACAAAGACAAAATGTACTTCTTTGTAGAGAAATATGATTTTCATTTTTTCTATGTTACTTTTTTTTTATTTGTTAGAGATGAAGCAGAAAGTCCAGGGTACCATGAATCATTGTATGATGCTCTTCAGTCTTTACGAGATAAAGAATTCTCTGCTTTCCATGACAGTCTCAAAGATGCCAGGTAACAAATTTTATGCARATATTGTGATGTTAGAGAGAGAGAGAAATGGAGAGAATGTCTGTGTTTGTAGTCTGGAGTTATGTTTGAAAGACTATCATGGGGTTTTATGGGGTCAAATGAAGGCTCATCTGTAGAATAAAATTAATACTTCCAGACTGCAACTTTAAGTTTTTTAACTTCAACTTGTCATCTGTGCATATATAATTCGTGTGCTAATTGAAGATACATTTCCTGTATACATTCCTTATTTTGTGGTCCTCTTAAGTGGATTCTGGTGCTGASTGCTCTTGTTTAGCTGAGCTGTCASKTAGGCTTTRGGCTTTCTGTATGCTTRTTGTGTTTTCATTTATTGATKAACTTAAGTTTTTTGAATTTTAATGGTAATATGCAATAAGTGCAGACTGAAGAGTTTTTTTCTGTTTAAATTCTGTTCACTGTATGGAAACTATTTTATGATTATTTGGAATTACTTGCTGATATTAAATAAACATAATCTACTATTTTTCTGTTAAATCCATAGAGTAAATGAAGTAGAAGAGCTGTGCAAGGGCAGTCTTGAATCTGTATATTCTTTATATCCAACCCTTTGCAGACTACAGCTAATTGGAGAGYTGGAAAATGCAGGTCTGCTGTTCTCCAGGTGATTTCTTAAGATTGTTTCACACCACTTTCTGTTTTCAGGATTTTTAGTAATCAAGCATAGCAAAAAACTTAAAATTACCTCAACAGATTTCATTCATCAACATCTCAAACTTCATGTTRAAAATTACAAGGATTTTAACTTCACTACATGAAGACAATTTTAGATTCTCTTTATTTCTAGACTGGATTTATTCGCAGTCTAGTTTGAGCTGTTTGRTATCATGCCAATATTGTGTTTTAAGTAATTGTTTTCTTTCCTTTGTATTAAGTTCCCTAGTACTCCAAGGTAGCAGTCATGCCTTCTGGCTTCTGGTTTACTTAAGTAACTGAGTTATCCTCTTTTAGTTTCTTTTCTGAAAATGTTTTCCATTTCCTTAATGATACGCATATCTTTACTGGAAGCTGTTTCAATTTGAATAATTTTCTTATGGACCTCTATTRCCATCAATATTCTTGCTAAATTCCTAAGATTGCTTTTGAATCACAGGAAGTTATTTATCTCTGTAGTGCTRTTAACAATGAATTTTCTSTGCTGTAGTTCTRTCTGTTTGGTASCTAATTGTCACCCTGCRGTCTTTTRAGCAGCCCTATGTTTGAGTGTGATYCCTATCACTGGAAGGCTGCCAGTTTAGTCTGCATATAGAAACCGTTGTAGGGGTTCATGGACTGTTTCTTGGTTTTGGAGTGTATATTGTGAACTTTCTCACCAGTTTGCGTTCTACTCTTCTTGTGTTTCACTAATATTTAGTGAGAATTAATAACAACTCTATTTTCTTTTGGTAATAATTGCAGATCTGTTACTACTCAGCAACTGAATGATGTTTATTTGAAATGGCAGAGACAGTCCCAGCTTCTTAAAGACAGTGACTTCCATTTCCAGGAGCCTATCATGGCTCTGCGCACTGTAATTTTGGAAATCTTGCTYGAAAAGGAGAGTGAAAATACCAAAAGAGAATGTATTAAAGACCTCCTGACCAAACATYTAGTGGAGCTCTCTAGATTGTCAAGAACTGCTAAAAATACACAGGTAACGAATTCCAGGAAAMATCAGGAACAGATGTTTAGCTTTTTTACTTTATTAAAGAACTTCATTTTTTAACAGTACTAATGATTAACTGTAGTTGAAGTTTATTCAGTGAATCAATTAATCTGAGACTTAAATTATGTAGAATTTAATAATAAATTGTGTTTATGGGCATGCTTTTTGTATTTTGTTTGTAAGTGTAAGCCACTGTATGAGGTAGATAATATAAAAATTACACTTTTAGTGAAGAATGCCCTTCTAGGTCTGTTTCTCATTTTGGTGCAGTTTTATATGTCTGGCTTTCACTTGCATTATACTGTTGTAGTGTTCCAGAGTAAAACTGCAGAGAACTTCATTGCATCTCTATATTTAGTATTGTCTTCAAAGTTTYATGTTCTCAAAGCACCATTGCACTGTGGCAAATCTCTTTCTGTGAGTGACTTAATGGGATTTGCAATATCAATGTTTTTTTCAGTTGTGGATGCTTTTCAGGTCCATAGTCAGCCTTGGTTTGTTCTAGGTAGTGCATGTGGAGGAGTAACTCCACAAGAATTTACAGAGAAACAATATCCTCCAAGGCCCTTTGCAGAAAATAGTTCCAGCTAAATACAGAACCTGGAAAGGTGTTGAACACTTCACATACAAGAAACTGAATTAACTTTGATTTCAGGAAGGTTCTAACTCTTTTTATGAATAATGATGAAATCCGTAGAACAGCTGTCTTTGATTTCATGAATGTGCTAGCTTTATACTCAGTGCCTCTGGAGCTGTTGGGGAGAAATACTTTAGATGATTTTGTCTCTTTTCTGCCTAGCCACCAACACTGTGGTAGTGAGTGTCCTGTAAGAGCCTTGAGTTGGTTAAAAACAGAGTTTGGTCTTACATACTCAGTAATGAAGATGGTACTTCACCAGGGATATGTGTGAAGATGTAGTCATGCAAAAGAATTAGTGTATGGTGGTGCCATTTTTAAATTATTTTTTCTGGTGTGTAATAATGTCTGTRATACATGTAATAATGTAATAATAAATGCTAAGCTGTAAATCCATTACTTCMGGAGGTACTGATTATAGAATTTCTCTACCTCCAATTTAAAATAGATACTTTATCTAAAACAGAGATACTTTATTTAAGAGTTTGTAAGGTTTGATTCAGTTTATTTTTGTTGCAAATCAGGATTTTCTGAAAGTATATAGAAAAACAATTTAATATCCTTGCTGCAAATAAATTCTTAGCATTGGATGGACAGACTRTGCTGTACAAGTAGAGAAGATGGARGTGGAGTCTAAAAAAAACTTGTGAGATACAGGTGTATGTAAGACAGTACAAAGAACAAACTTAAAGAATTGTTCATGATTATTTTTTCAATTTCAGCTTCCAGAAAGAGCTATGTTTCAGATCAAGCAACACAATCCAAAGGGATATGGAGTATTTGAATGGCAACTAGAAGAAGCTCAGGTTTTCTGGGCTAAAAAAGAAGAGAGTCTTGCACTGAATATACTTAAAACGATGATAAAAAAATTAGATGCAGATTGGTTTCAGGTATGTGTTACATAGTGTGTGAACTTACGGGAATTAATATTTAAGTTCCTAATTCCACTTTCTGAAGTTTTTCCATAGAAGAAAACTAAAAGCCCATCTCCAGTATTACTAAATTGGGTTTGTACTCTCAGAATATCTGAAAGCAAAAAAAACCTATGTTAGCAAATCCTGTTAGGGGTTTTCAAAGTGAGTCTGTAAGTATGGCAAATGTAAGAATTCATTGTTCATAGTCCACCATCAAACCATGTCCCTAAGTATCACTTCTACATGTCTTTCAAATCCCTTTTAAATAGGAATGGTGACTCCACTGCTTCCTTGGGCAGCCTGTTCCAATGTTTGACAATCCTTTCAGTGGAGAAATTTTTCCTAATATTTAATCTAAACCTCCCCTGTTGCAATTTGCTCTTGTCCTGTTGTAGCCTGAGAGAAGAGACTGACCCCCGCCTGGCTGCACCCTCCTTTCAGGCAGTTGTAGAGAGCAGTAAGGTCCCCCTGAGCCTCCTTTCCTCCAGGCCAAACACCCCCAGCTCCCTCAGCTGCTCCTCACAGCACTTGTGCTCCAGRCCCTTCCCCAGCTCCGCTGCCCTTCTCTGGACAYGCTCCAGCCCCTCAATGTCTTTCCAGCASTGAGGGGCCCAGAACTGARCACAGGATTYGAGGTGTGGCCTCTCCAGTGCCRAGTACAGGGGGACGGTCACTGCCCTGGTCCTGCTGGCCACACCATTGCTGAYCCAGGCCAGGATGCCATTGGCCTTCKTGGCCACYTGGGCACACASTGGWTCMTGWTCAGCCACTGTTGACCAGCACCYCCAGGTCYTTATCCATCAGGCAGCTTCCCAGATGCTGCCTGGGGTTGTTGTGACCTGGCACTTGCCTTGTCAACCTCACAGAGTTGGCCTTGGCCCATTAATCCAGCCTTTCCAGATCCCTCAGGATGATGTTCGTTAAAATATGATCTACAAATGCTTGAATAGAACTTRACTTTGTGTACTACTGTGATAAAAATTCCTTTATGTCCGTACCTTTATGTTTTTATGTCTTTTTTTTGAGTGTTTCCGGAGGATAAAAACTACTTCCTTTGAATCCATGTATGTTCTTAAACAATATCACACTTTAGAAAAGTTGGATTACTTTGGGCCAAGTTCTTTGTGCATATCAGGGCAAAATCAAGAGTTGCCACTCTTTGATTTGTGWTTTCTCCATGTATCAGTTGATAAGGCCCTCCAAAAATTTAGTCCTTCCTTACATTTTTCATATATATGTAAGGAGGATTTGTGTTTTCACAGCCTGTGATATTTACATATGTATTTCACAGTCACTGTTGCCATCTTGGTCACACAGTCTTTAATATGTACCCTATACTAGAAGTATTTTGCAAACTTACCCGACTCTGGAGACAAGTCCTTTGGAAACCTGCTCCRTCTCAGAGCACTTTTAATCAAGTTTCCATGTAGAAGTCTGTCTGAAGAATTTAATGATCACATATGGCTTTTGTGATTCCTTTCTGTTACCTATGGAGTCATTTGCAGTACTTCAGACTAAAAGGGGWTATTATAAAATACAATTCTGAAAACATGCTGTGAAATTTTAAAATTTTTATTGCATTCTGTCATTGGTTTATTTTGCTTTTCATTGTTTAAACTATCAGGTATTTTAAAATACTCACTCTCCTTTAGTCTTGCATAGAATGTGAATGTGATTTAAGGTTATTCACTACTATAGATGTGGATGGAAAATTACTCTGTTGATGCATTCTGTGTAACAGGCCTCAGTGATTAAATTCTATTCATTCTATTCTAAGCTGTAGAAATTGCCTACCTCATATGTAAAGGATATTTTTGTTTGGTGCCTCCCTCTCACTGRTTTTTTTCCCAAAATTTGCTTTTTCAAAGGTTGAGAATGATCCTCACCTGAAACTGATTTATACAGAGTGCCTGAGGCTCTGCGGAACYTGGTTAGCAGAAATATGCTTGGAAAACCCTACAGTCATCATGCAGAAATACTTAGAAAAGGTGCATCTGGTCTTTGAAATGTGCAATCTTTGAGATGATGCTGTGTTAAAATACTGTTAAAATGTTTACTAGATTTTTCAGTGCAGCCTTTATTTTGCTGGATTGAAAATATGGTTTCTTATATAAGTATTATGCTGTCACATTGTATTGTGTAACACTGTGATCTCAAAACGTTCAGAATATGGCTTTGTAGAAATCACAGTGAAACATCTTATATTGGCTTAGAAGCGCAATGATTTCCCTTTCCTGTTCCCTGTCCCTCTCTTCCTTTTCAGGACAGATTATTCACTGACCAGGTTTTCAGTATGGCCATTGTATTTCAGTTTCACAAAACCACAGAGTCAGTSAGGTTGGAAAAGACCTCTGAGATCATTGAGTCCAATCTATGACCCAACACCACCAWGTCAACCAGACCATGGCACTRAGTGCCACGTCCARTCTTTCCTTAAACATYTCTGGGAATGGTGACTCCACCRCCTCCCTGGGCAGCCCATTCCAATGTCTGATCACCCTTTCTGTGAAGTAATTCTTCCTAATGTCCAGCTTTCCCTGGTGCRACTTGAGGCTATGTCCTCTTGTYCTTTCTCTTGTWACCTGGAGGAAGAGACCAACTCTCRCCTGGCTRCAATCTCCTTTCAGGCAGTTGTAGAGATTGRTAAGGTCACCCCTGAGATGCTGCAGTAGTAATACAATAGATGCTTAGCTAGTAAAACAAACATTTGTATTAATATTGGTCACACTGAACTTCTTTATTTCACACTAATTTGTGATACTTTCTCTGTTGCTATCCATATGCTTTCTTCACTTTGATGATTTGCATCCATGACTTTCATGTATTATTTCCTTTTCTTTTGGCACTTTTTGCACCATCTTCCGTTTTTCTGTCGCCATCTTGCGATATAAGGCTGTAAGACTATTGTAAAACGTCATGCTTCATTGCTGTAAAAGATAGTTAAGTGTGGAAAATTCCTTATTGTTATTAAAGTWGTTTCATATAGGACCATCTTTTTGGCTGTTTGCATGGAAACATTTCTCAAATATTAAATCCACTCAGGAGAAAAATATTCAGCCTGTTAGATTTATTTTGTATGCATATGTACTCCATCACAGGCAATATTAACTAATGTATTCAATCAGATGACCCTACCTGAGCAGCGAGGGAGATGAATAAGATGAGGTCCAGACAAACCTTCCAGCCTCAACCATTCTGTTTTTCTGTGATAAAAGAGTTTCATCAAGTATTACACAGCACTAGTTATCTGATTATTGATCTTACCATTATTGTAACTTCTCCTTTAGGCTGTKGAAATAGCTGCAAGCCACAGTACAGACAGCAGTGATGAGCTGAAGAAAGGAAAGATGAAGGCTTTCCTCTCCTTGGCTCGTTTCTCTGATARTCAGTACCAGCGAATTGAGAATTACATGAAATCCTCGGAGTTTGAAAATAAGCAGGCATTGCTGAAGAAGGCCAAGGAGGAGGTTGGTCTCATCAGGGAGCGTAGAGTTCAGACCAACAGGTGAGCACTCAAAGGGAGACACTGGTTACTGTGGAACTGTCACAGTTCTGCTCTCTGGGCAACAGGTGTGCCATGGGTCACATCTCTACAGCTGAATTTTTCCCTCTACACAAAGCARTGGCCAAATCCATAGTGCTTGCTGTGAATGGTGTCTGAACTGTGCTTGGGCGTGATACAGTGTGGGACAAAATTAAGCCAAAGACTGGTAGAACAGTTAAACAGTATGGATTATCATGGCCTRGAATTCATGTTTATTCCCTGGATCTGTTCCATTTATTTGACAAAACTACAGAGTGAAAACAAATGAGTTGCAATTTGTATCCATTACACATTTAGTGAGAGACTAGAATTAAATTCAATACAGAATTCTTAAGGATTTAGTAAGAGCAACTGTAAGTAAGCAGAAAACTATGAATTTCAGCTGCTGGAAGCCAAAGTCTTTACACAAATCATCTTTACTAGGTATTCACATTTATATCAGTAGTGAGATTTAATCATTTAGGAGAAGACACTGAGTGAAAGTTTACTTAGAGCAGTGAGTCTGTGTGCACAGCAAGGGAGTAGCTCCCACAATTCAGTTGTTTATTTTACTGTGCTTGTACATACGAAACAACTTAAAAAATGTTAAATTAGTAAATGAGAGAGTTAGGGACAGCCTTGCTGTAAGTTCATTAAGAAATAATTTGTTGTTTAAAAATGACATCTGTTCACATAGATACACAGTGAAGGTTCAGCGAGAGCTTGAGCTGGATGAAGGTGCAATACAAGCCCTGACTGAAGATCGTAAACGCTTCCTGTGTAAAGCAGTGGAAAACTACATCAGCTGTTTACTAAGTGGAGAAGAACATGATATGTGGATATTCCGACTCTGTTCCCTGTGGCTTGAAAATTCTGGAGTTGATAGAGTCAATGAAATGATGAAGGTATGTGTTGGCTCCATTTTTCCCTAATGCTTTGACTGATAAATATCCATCATTCTTCTCCTCCTGTATTTCTAGAAGATGAATTATGTAGTGCYRTAACTTTTCCTGAAGACTTGCTTCTTTCAGTTGTTACTGCTTATTGATTAGTTTTTTATCAATGAGACCTGTAATACACAGTGCATTTTAATTTAACTTAAATTAGCATTTTAATTGACAAGCTGTGTGATTAAGCATATCTCATGGTCTTTTACTGTGGTCACCTTGTTCTTCACATTCCTTGGAATCTATCCACCTTCAACATCCCTAGGTACATTATTCTTGTTTGTATTATATATACTTTTAGGTGAAAAGCCATGAATGGTAGAATAGAAAATAGTACTTCTCTTATGAAGGACTTGTACCATTTAGGACACATGGGCCAACATGATGTCATATCACTGAATTGCTGTTTGATCACACAGCTGTGACTTTTCTTAATTTAAAAAAATTGTATTTTATGATTACAGTTTTTGTTAGGTATTGAGTACAGCTCTCTAACTGAATTTTCTCTACTACAGAAAAATGCACAGAAGATCCCTTCATACAAGTTTTTGCCTCTGATGTACCAGCTGGCTGCTCGGATGGGAACTAAGATGATGGGTGGTTTAGGATTTCAYGAAGTTCTGAATAATGTAATTTTTGCTTTTCTCATCTAAAGATATCTTGATTGTCTTRTAGTGCCTACTTCTAAACAATACCCACCTTCCTCTGAGCAATTACAGCTAAACCAGTTATGTGGGCGATAAAGGTATATTAAAAATGAGTGATGCCAAATCAGTGTAGTGGGGGATGAGGATTGGGGACTTTTTAAATTTCTGTTTAATTGATTTTCTTGTAGAATAAGCACAGTCTCATGAAGCTGTAGGAATATATTTTGCATGTTTTTTCAGTTGTGGAAATACTGTCTAAGTATTATCTTTCATTTYGTCTTAGGAACCATAGAAGTTGAAAAGAATTAATAATGATAATTAAGTATTGGTTTTCTCCTGTACTGTTTTTAATAATGGGATCTTTTTCTTTTGTTGACAGCTAATGTCTCGAATTTCACTGGATCATCCACATCATACTTTGTTTATAATATTAGCTTTGGCTAATGCTAACAAAGATGAACTCCTCATAAAACCAGATGCAATAAGAAGAAATAAGTTAATTAAAAATGCACCAAAAGAAATCTCCCAGCTTGATGTGGTGACTGCAAAACTTTCTATCTTTATTAATCACATTAAATYGTTTAATTTTATTWAAAAATGRAAAAAATRCATGTAAAGGGGCATTTTAGTACARAACTCATCAGCAGACTTCTTTTAAGAAACAGTAGGAGGCAAACTACTTTTCATAATTTAAAAAACCCTATTGTGCATACATAGAAATTTTATTATTGAAAGAAATAATTACGGGGTTGAATAAAATATGGTAAACGTTTTGTGCCACAAATAGCCCTCATTACTGCAGACTTTTATGATAAAAGTCCCTGATGTGCYATTCTGTAAAAGGCATTTTAGATGCAGGGACTTGAGTGGGTTTGTTTTTAAAAGAATAGGGTATTTTTCCTGCCTTGAGTGGTAACATGTGTTCCATCTAAGCATTTAGCCTTGTGCAGTATATCTTTTGGTCCTTGATAYGTTAAAAGCATTCTGATAGATAATACTAAACTGTGGCCACGTGTTCATGTTGTTATTGCTTAATTTTTGTTCCACCTGTCTTTGGAATCATCCGTTCTTTCCCCCATCATTGTAGACCCGACATGGTTGGCTGTCATTGCCCTCTTAYCCCCCACACTGATACATTTTTTCACCACATTTTTATGTGGTTTTTCATTTGCCTTTTTCTCACATCTGTAGTCCTTTTGTCCTCCTTCCCCTCAGGAGTGGAATTATGCTAAACTAAGTCTCTCAGAGCCAGGCGCAGAAGGAAGGCATGGACAGGTTTCTGTCTTTTGCACACAAGATTTTTTTTCTTCAGTTGGGAGGAAATAACAGAAGCAGGCAGATGGTGGAAGAACGTGTTCTAAACCTGCCTGTCCTTTTTTCTGAAGAATTTTTTCTTTATTTTTGCACTTTACCTGGCTGGRTTTGCTCCCTCTCCATCCCCAATAATATTTTGCATTACTCAATATCTCAGATTAGGCAGTGCGAGAATTTTTCTTCGAATTATTTCAGGTCATGTCATGAAAGGGTTGTCCAGTACTGCAGCTTGCTCTGTTTTCATAGGACATATCTCAATTGTACCTAATTGACTGCATGTTATGATGCATATGTAATATGAAAAGGTGCAGTTTACAAGATCTGATGTTTGTATTCCATTGGGTTTTTTAGGATAGAATGGAGGCTGCTAGCACTATAATTAATATCGTAAGGAAAAGGAGACCTCGCATGGTTAGAGACATCGAAGCACTTTGTGATGCCTACATCACATTAGCAAATTTAGATGCTAATCCATGGAAATCTGAAAGAAGTAAGTCTTGGGTAAACTACTTTTGTTTTAATAGTGAAGATAGGTTTTATTTTCTCAGATTAAAAAGTGTATTTCTAAATAATTGTGTGTAATTAAAAGAGGTACTATATTAGCATTGTGTCCTATTTTTGATAGGTATGGAATGTRGCCTGGATTAAAAGTCATTATAATTACTTGCACTGTAAGGCTCAGACTCTTAGTATGAAACTCCAGAAATCACCACTTATGGTTATCTTCATCAGCTCAACAAAGTATGCAGTGAGGTTGTGGGTCCCAAAAGGAATGCAAGCTGGGTTTTGTCAATTTGGATGTATTTTTATATCTCTGAATTTAAGAATATTAATTTCTTTTAATTACAGAAGCAATAAGTATTCCAKCTGACCAGCCAATTATTAAACTGAAGAACTTGGAGGATGTTGTTGTTCCTACCATGGAGATTAAGGTGACTGAAGTTGAAATAAACACGCACTATAATCCCACATAACAGAATCATCTTCAAGCTTTTGTACTGGTAGTGAGGRCATACATCTGTTCATCCAATTCCCATGGTTTTTACAGGTCCATCTATGGGGATAATTTCTTGTCAGGTGGGAGGTGCAGGGTGAGATGGTTTCCTTGGAAGACCTTGATCCCAAGCCTGTGTGTGCTAGATMGTGGTTTATTGTACAAATTTGGCTTTGCCACTGTTACCACTGAGTAGTCTCCCGTTATCAAAAGGGGTGGTGAGCTGCCTAACTCACACAGGGGATTGGGAGCCTGAATCTCCTGTATCACAGGTGCTGGMTCAGAGTTTCAGGGAGGCACTGAATGTCACAAAAGGTCTGAGAATTAATAGACATGCCTCTTCTGCTGTTCCCATGTTTCTGTCATTCAGTAATGGGGAATGATCCATTCCCACTATTGTGAGCAATTGCTTGGATGGGCGCATAGGCACTCACCCTTTGATGCCACACATTCCATCTGGGAAACTTAGCAGTATTAGGAGTGTAGAGTCACCTTTTTGGGCCAGCATCTAAATTTGAATGTTGCAAAGCCAGGATTCCTCATGTTGAAATCCCTCAGGCTATGTCTATAAAGCTGAATAAGTGAAAAGAATGCTTTAAGCTGCTTCACTTCAGAGACCAGAAGTTGCCACCCCTGCTGAACAGCATCTGTYTGTAGGACTCCTGTTGGCCCCAGGTTTTGCCCCTTTGTACAACTGGATTTTTCTTTTCTTTGCCTTTCTTCGTCTCCAGTTTAGACTGGAATGGCTGCAGGACTGTGATGTAGCCTGCTGGGTCAGTATTCTCTTATAGCTGACTGAGTGGGTTGCTTTGGGCGTGAGGATATGGAGGGGGGCTGAAAATACAGATTCTGTACCTTGCAGCAGCTTTGGGACTGTAAACTGGGTCCATTTGCAGCCTAGTCTAAGCCTAATGCTCCCCAGCCATATGTGAACATTTTCTGRGACAGTGCTAGCTGGGGCAGGCTAACATGGTGTCACAGCTTGTTTAGTGAAAGTCTGCAGCACCATGTCCCCTCTTCAAGTGAGGTGAACAAGGAGGAATTAAAAAAACTCCTTTGCTCAGCATATTTTTGTAGCCTTTGTGGTATTATCCTTGTAGACGATGGAGTGCTCATATAAATATTTAGCATATAGTTTGCTGATGAGGTTTGCAAACAACTCATTACCACTTTGAGTGAAATGGAGGTAATATTTATATTAATTTTAACCTTACTTCYAATTTCAGGTGGATCCCACAGGACAGTATGAAAATTTGGTCACAATAAGTTCTTTCAAGCGAGAATTTCGTTTAGCAGGAGGCATGAATCTGCCTAAAATAATTGATTGTGTAGGATCAGATGGTAAAGAAAGGAGGCAGCTGGTTAAGGTGGGTTCTTTCAGTTGTAATGGCATCTCAGAGACTTGGCATGCTGGAATTTTTTTWAAATTCTCCTATCAGTTTTTTCATGTATCATTTCTCTACCATGAACAGACTTTTCACGCTTCAGTTTKCTCAGTTGAAGAATGCTTTAATAAACAAAATTGCAAAGTATTAATAAGCAGTATAAATAAGTAATGACATTAAATATGTTTGTAATTATTTTTCAGCAGTGAATGTAATTAATATCCAGTAGCTAACCTGACAACTACCAGACCTGTGACTTGCCTGGTCATGTCTCAGCTGGTGACCTGAAGTGAACTATAAATAAAAACCATTAACATACTGCATTAAATACCTCCTTTTAAATTTTCCTTATTAAAAAAAAATCAGAGACAACCAAAAGCATTGCACATAGAAGTAAAAAACTCTAAAAAAAATTATTTTTCCTTAGACTCAGCYGATATCATTGTCTCTTTGAATGTAAACATTGAGCAGTTGCTGGGAGAATTCTGTTTTGCTGCYAAGTATGGGTTAGTTTTGAAAGCTTTAAAGAGAAGCATGAATCACTAGATCTGCATCCAGTAATCAGAAGTGCAGTGCCAACTGATGCTGCTTCATCTGTGTGCTGGGTTGCTAAATAAAGGTGAATGAAACACCTGTTTTTAAAAAGAATACCATAAGACACGTAGGTTGATTGAAAGCTGAATCATATACCATGTGTCAAAATAAAAAGGGAATGGTGATGATTTAAGTTAATGAGGTTGTGTTTAAGCAGCTGAGCATTAATAGAAAATCAAATCCAGAGGAAAAAGAAAAACTGTTAATTACATTTTATTGCAAGTGATTATTGTGGAAAGGTAACTTACAGTATGTGCAGTTTTTRAAAATAATTTTTGTAGTTGCTGAATAATAAAATGGATGCTGAGAGGTGTTTTTTAATTGCTTTTTCTGTTTATGCTGAAGGGGCGTGATGACCTGAGACAAGATGCTGTCATGCAACAAGTTTTCCAGATGTGCAATACATTGCTCCAGCAAAACACTGAAACACGAAAGAGGAAATTAAACATCCGAAGATACAAGGTAACATTGAACAGCTATGGCAGCAGAGAAATAAAGCATATTTCCCCATTCTCCTCTTCTTTTAAGCCAAAAGCAGTATAAAAAGATTTTTATTTATGTGATATTAAAATAGTCACTGCTCCCTAAGGTATGGGATAAAMAACATATTTTATTTATTACCATTTAATTTTTTTCAAATCATTAAAATAAATTTCTTGATGCCCAATATATATTTAAATACTTTTCAAAGCTTTCTTTATATGAATGTAAAATTGAAAAGAAATTAAGTAATGCCCTGTCATTAAATTGTAAGCTGCTAGCCATTAAACTTGAGCATGCAAGTTTGTTTATGAATTCTCATTAATTTGCCTTGTGATATTCCTTAATTAATAATTAATTTTAATCTTTCAGTATTCCTTACACTTGGATTCAGAAGTCCCATCTAGGGTCTTCCATGCTGAATTTGAACTGKTTTTTTTTTTAATTGGGAATACAGTGATAAATTCTTATTGTGAATGCATAAAACGTATTTGATCAGGAACTTTTCATTCCTCCTTCCTTTTTATATACTTCAGATTATAATAATAGCTGTGAAGGTGACTTCTGAATAAGTACTCTCAAAGTTAAGCTTCTCATTTGACAAATGAGTAATGTGCACAATGGAATTTCTAAAGATGCTTATCTGAATTGCTAGTGTAGTTTTAAGAATTCACAGATGGAGTTAGAGTCACATTCTTTGAATAATTTTCAATTAAGACTCAGGTTTTTATGTGTGTAAAAATGAACGACAGAAGGGTAAGTAGACTGGGCTTTGCATTATGAGATAAACAGACTTTCGTAAGAAAAGAAAATTAAAGGAAACAGGCAGTAGCTAATCATTAAGTGGTGCTGAAGTATCTAGTGGAAGGTTCTCTGGGACAGGAAAAAAATTGCAGTTTTGTGGTAGAGAAAATTTGAGTGKATTTTTATATTTGTATGCATGTGTCTTTAAAAGATACATTGTGGTCAACTACGTGATTTGGCCTTCTTTGTCTTTTAAAACAAACCTGGGGAAAAAATGGGAAATGTGTACCCATTCTCCGCCAGGTGTGTATTYCTAATTTAGTGTGTACAGCCTTCCCTCATGGTTACACTTTTCCAGGTGGTTCCTCTTTCCCAGAGAAGTGGAGTTCTGGAGTGGTGCTCAGGAACAAYTCCCATTGGGGAGTTCCTCGTGAATGCTGAAGAAGGAGCTCACAAGAGATACAGGCCAAAGGATTACTCGGGTTATCAGTGTCATAAAATAATGCTGGTGAGTCCAAATAACTTTAAAAAATGCCCCAAAAAATAGATGGTTGATAATATTTACTGGAGGGGGGTGGAATTTACAGAGTACACCCTATACTTTTAGTATGTAATAATACATATGTATATGTATATAATGATTTCATATGTAATAATGAATATGACCAGTGGCATGGAATGAATAGATATTCAGACTTTCAGTTCAGTTCCACAGACCACATCGCCRTAAGTTTAGAAAATTTCAGACAGGTCTACCTGTTACTTTATATACCCATCATTGTGCAAGAAGCTATTTCCTCTCAAATTGCTATAGTAGTAAGAGGATAAAATATATTTAATTTTGGCTTTGTGCAGCTTTTGCATGGGAACGAGTGARAGTGACTTTCTCACCGTGACATGAACCCATCAGACAAGCAGAGGTACCAGAATAGAGTGCAAAGGAACAAAGTGTCTCCCAACAAGATCCATTTACCTGTACATGCCTATAAAATATGTGCATCTGCTGCACCATGGAAATACGAGTGTGTGTTTTCCCATGTTTTTTAGCTTCTGAGTTGTGTATGAAAATAGAATTGTTTAGTAAAACTGATTGTTGCATTAATGATTGCTGCAAAAAGACAGTAATTCTTAGCTCAGAAAGAGAAAGAAGTGAGAATAGCATTTGATGGAAGGAAAGTGGGCAGAAAGGAGGAATCTGTTCCTTTCAAAGAAAGAGAATTTTCTTCCAAAGCAGTTATTCATGGGTAAAAAATTTCTTAYGTGTTTAAAGGATGCTCAGAAAAAACATGCTGAAGAGAAATACAGAATCTTCATGGAAGTCTGTGAGAATTTTCAACCTGTGTTCCGGTATTTCTGCATGGAAAAATTCCTGGATCCAGCTGTGTGGTTTGAAAAACGATTGGCTTACACTCGTAGTGTGGCTACATCTTCTATAGGTATTGTGTTGGCTTATTTACAGTGGCTTTTAAAACCAAAGAGTTTATACCACTTCAGAGGTAGTGGCTGTCATGCTTTTGTCACATCTCAGAAAAGGCATAGTAGGGGGCAAAAAAGGCCAGCAAGAGCATCAGCTTTATTTTTGTAATTAAGATTTCTGATTTGTTCCTCCCCACCCCCCGTTTTTGCTGCAGAAGGAGGAGTAAAATTCTGTGTTTCTTTGTTTATATAATGGTTTATATTCTTAGATTCTGGCAGGTTTTTTTTTTTTTTTTTTTTTTTTTTTTTTTTTTTTTTTTTTACCTGTCTTTATTTCTGTTGTTTTGATTTAGCATTTATTCATTTCATGTGTAGCCTCACATGTTTTAGCTGAATTGAAAAGCTCAGTCTTTTACTGTCTTTGTACTGGCATTATTATCCATGGCAGAAATGGTTATTTAAGTTCTGGCATTTTCCCTTGGATTTTCCTGTCATAATAAAGAAATAGAAGTACTTAGATGTAAATACTGTGGATATTTTTGATGACTCACATATCGAGTCTCTGGAAGGCATTTGTTGGTAGATTGATACTTCGCAGTAGATCCCATTCTAGATGCTAACATGTTTATGCACCCCCCTTTTACTGAAAAAAAATGAAGAAAATCTAGAGTTCACTAAAACTCAGATGAAAGATTTTTGTAGGAAATACTATTGCTGTCCATGACCATTCAGTGAACACAGTAATGGGTGTAAATTGCAGGAAGGGAAATGTAGTTTGGAATTTTTCTACATTTAAGGACAGTAAAGCACTGAAATAGGCTTACATGAAAGATCTTAAAATTTGGATCAATGGAGATTTTTAAAACTGACAGACAAAAGTTGTTTGGTTTGTTGGAGGCAGGTATGCTAACAATAGTAATAACAACCTGATTTTATTATGCATTTTTAATTTTTTCTTAAAGCTGAATTATTATTTGATAAACTTTGATGTACAAATAGAAATGGGCAATAAATCTTTGGAGTGGATAAAAAGATGCGTTATCTGTATGAGAATAACCCTTTTGCAATYTCATTCAGTCAACCATTTCTTTTTYGGAATGGCGTTTGCTTTTTCCTTGGGTAATATCTATATGTGGGATAAGAAATATTCTCACTTTAATTTATTTGCACCTGTTACAATTATTCCAATAATCWTTCTTAAGCTTTTCTCTGGTTTTTATGACATGGTTTCAGCACTTASATTTTTGTTTCAGTTGGCTACATTCTTGGACTTGGAGACAGACATGTTCAGAATATCTTGATAGATGAACAAACAGCAGAACTGGTGCATATAGATCTGGGTAAGTGGGACAGCAAAAGAACCTTAATTTTTCTTTACTTCAACTTTTTTTTTAAACATTTCTTATGTTTTTTTTTAGGGGTTGCTTTTGAGCAAGGTAAAATCCTTCCCACACCAGAGACTGTTCCATTTAGATTGACCAGGGACATTGTGGACGGAATGGGTATCACTGGTGTGGAAGGAGTCTTCAGAAGGTGAGTGCTCCTGCATTGTGCAGGGATAAGGAGGCAGCAGAGTACTGCCAGCATTATGATTGCTACAGCTTAAATAGTTCTGATGCTTGAGAAGACATTCAGATTTCTGCTGATACACCCAAACCTAAGTACCTTTTAGCTCATATGCTCTATATAAGCAGCTGCAAGTTCATTATTGTTGCTCAGTGTTTCATGTTGGTTACTAGTTAATGGGTTACTGTCAACCTCTTGTGGAATTTGGGGAGGGCTGAGTGTTTCCAAAAGCTCCACAGCTAACTGTTGATTCAGAAAGGTTGTTTTKTTTTTTCCTTCAGAACTATGTATTTCTCTCAGAGCTATACTATATATTTGGRGCTGTTAAATTTCTTTGACCCWATTTGTTTTGACTCTTAATTTATAYTTCATTTTATGTAAGTAATTTGGAGTCTTTTTCASCTTTTGGGTCATATATTTAATATCATTTTGCAAGCACAAAATGTAAATCCCTTAATTGATCTGAACAGCAAATCACAAAAATCCCAAAGGAGCTGAGTTTCTGTCAACCTCCATCCTATCTTCTGTGAATGACCCAAGGGCTTCCTAAAATGCAGGACATTTCCATCATTCCAGACTTTGATTCTTCATGAACGTGATGCTTGCAACCCCCAAATTTCATGTCTTTAAAAGTCTACATAGTGTAGATGTTGCCTTTCTAAGGCAGCAATTAAGGTTAATAAGTAGTTCCTGGTACAGTTTTGTATTACTTCTGAAACGTCTGTCCCATGATACAGAAAAACATGAATTGTTTTTTTTTTCATGTGGAAATATCAGAGAGGTTACTTCTATGTTAAAAATTAAACTTTATGTGGAGTACAAATATCTTTTATTTAAATTACAAAAATACCATTTCATTTTACCAAAACGAACCTAAAATACTGTAAAATGTTTTCTAGATGCTGTGAGAAAACAATGGCTGTTATGAGAAATTCTCAAGAAGCTTTGTTGACTATTGTAGAGGTAACCAATTCTTCATTCTTTTGGACAGAAATCTACTAGAATGCCTTCAGTTTCTTGTCTTCGTCTTCCTATGCATCACTGCACTAAATGCCCATTTACAGTGTTTTGTACTGAATTAGAACACAGTGGCAGTGGTCAGATTTGTTAATTCATGTAATTTTTGATAAARTTATAACRAGTTTGCATTTTCTATGGGAACAGTTTCCTTCAGGCAGTTTTCCCTCTTCAACACCTACATACTTCTAGCCATAGTGCARCATTCCCAGCAGGAGTAATACTGATTGAATTAAATCCTCTTTGCATAAGTCACGAAGAAGAGAACGAAATTAACTTCTGAAAGCAGCTTATACTGTGCATTAAAAGCTAATTATTCTAGTGTTAGTGCCTAGCAATGTGTTAGAAAATGACCTGTTCACTGCTGAAAGTGGTACTGATGGCAAAACTTCATGAAGTATGAACAACACAAATACCTGCAAGTGACCCGAGGCAGTTTTGTTGATGGATGATTTACTAAGCAATGTAGCCCAATTCTACTGGTTAAAAAAAACCAAACCAAACCACTCAACCTCCTAATATTGTGGTTAGTGTGAGCATTTGCAGCCATGTTAGGGCACTGAACTAGCTGCAATTAACAGTTTTAACTAAAAAGAGATTTATTTACTGTGCAGGTATTGCTCTATGATCCTCTTTTCGACTGGACCATGAACCCTTTGAAAGCTTTGTATTTGCAGCAGAGGCCAGAGGATGAGGCTGACATGAGCTCTACACTTGGTACTGATCCACAGGAACCKAAAAGAAAAGCCAGGTGCAAGATTATTTTCTTACCCTCCTCCTGCTGCACTATTGCCTTGCTCTGTGGTTTTYTCACTGCATTACACTTATGTTGTTCAGGATCCACACCTAGAGCTCCTCTTTTTCTTTCTCTTTTCTGCCAGCAGTGATGACCAGAGTTTTAACAAGGTGGCTGAGCGTGTTCTGATGAGACTTCAGGAGAAGCTGAAAGGTGTTGAGGAAGGAACAGTGCTCAGTGTGGGAGGGCAGGTGAACCTCCTCATACAACAGGCCATGGACCCTAAAAATCTGAGCCGACTCTTTCCCGGATGGAAACCCTGGGTGTGACTTGCAAAAGCATGCAGGATCTTCCCAAGAAACCTATTTTTTTTGCAGCAAGTGTCTTAATATTTCAAATTGGTATTGTACAATCAAAATTTATATCAGGTGCAGCCATAAAGCCTTATACATATTAGCATTTGGTGGATGGTTTGGGGTGTTTTTCAGGAACRTGTTACTGAGAAATATTGTTCTGCTTAAGTTCATCCTACAGTCTAAACCACCAAGCACTGCTTTGAGTTCCTTGTGACCCATGAGGACTTTGCTTGGGCAGACTGGAGGTGTTGTATTCTTAAAACATGAGATTCATCACTGTTGTGTATCTGCTAAAATGCTGGACTCTGGTAATTGGTGTGGTAACATAACTTGGTAGAATGGATGATCCAAAAAACAGGACTCGGGATAAAGCCAGTTAAAGTACACTTACAAAAAGTGTATACTTTAATTGCACAGTGAAAGAAAAGAAAACTAGAGAATCTCATGTGCAATGAATCAAGGTTCTTGGGGTTGGGGGTTCTTAAGCTTAGTTAATTGGATACTTCTGTATGTAGATATAGACTTTAGGTCAAGTATAATATGGCTGCTTATTTTTTCTGTTGTAAATTAAATTATGTTTGTACTTTATTTTTATATTACTCTAATAGTATAAAAACAATTAAAAAAAGCTTTTGTTATTCAGACTTCCTTGGCACAATATATTGACTACACAATGAAACTTAGCGTGTCAGAAACTCCTGTAAAGCAGTGTCATTCTGAATCAGCAATGAACACCTATCAGAAACACTRAAGTTGTAATTCAAGTGCAAAAATCTCATTCTGAGTGCACATGGTTTTAGAGAAGACATCGCTCCTTTTTGAAAATAAGAAATTGTATAGTCAGTGAATATGGATAATTGTCCATTCAAATAATGGTCTGACTGGCATAGATAATAAATCTTGCCAAATCATCTTTATATTTAAAAATACGAATAAAGGTTGGAGTACACTTACATTATCTTAGTTTACATTTCATGCGTTTTTGCAGCAGTATAAATGAAGAAYTCCTGTTCCAATCAGCATTTCATAGATTGTTTTTTTTTTTGTACACTGTTCCCACAATGTTTATGCTGTATCTTTGTTTTATAAGGTATTGTCTACATAGCAAAATGAGTCTTTTGTACTATGTTTTCATGAAGCTGACATAAATTTCTGTTGATGTCTTGGAACCAAAAGTGCATCCTGGCTTTTTTTGTGCGGAGGGGCTATCACCCAGGGTACAGTGATCTGTTTGTTCTCTGAAAATGAAACCTAACTGGCAGAGTGTGCACTGTTTTTGTGAAATTTGAAGGGCATTTAGGAAAGGGAGAAAAGTCCTACCAAGCAATGTCAGGTAGGAAAGGACTAAGCAAAAAGTCCTATTTTTCTTCAACACAGACTGTCCTGGGGTGATCTATAATGTTACTGTATTCCATATCTATCTGCACCCAAAAAGTATTACTGTCTCTTATTAATCATTGTAGTATTTTTGTACAGTATGTCCTCAGTAAAGAGAGAGCAGATCCTGCTTTTGTAGGATTTTTTTTTTTTATCTAGAAACTGATCTTTCAGATTCTCATCAAAGTTAACATTWCCTCCACATACACTTTCCCCAAAATACCTATGTGGTAGGGAGTCCTTGAGATTTCCCATTTGATTTCTAGAAGATCAAATGTTTAGCTGTAGGTGTTTCTCAAGCCACCGCAGAGAGAATGCTGGCTTTGGGAACTCTGTCCGAAAGTGCTCTATACAGAGTTCAGACTATATAAAATAAACAACTAATAAGGCAGTTGTACTTCTTATGACTCACCTGGAATTTCCAGACACCTTCCAGTCACTGTACCCCTGGGCTTACCTTTGTCTGGACTTCTGTTGGATTTGGGCCCTTCAAGCCAAAGGAAAACCTGAAATAACGTAGCTGTASAGCAGCTGAAGCTTGTGATGTGCACGTTCCTTCACACACCTTCCTGACCCACTGTCCTGTTCTTTAAGGGAATGTTACGTCCTACACATCATAAATTTTATCAACACAATCAATCATCATTGGACAGGGAGTTACTCTTTGTCCTCAAGTCTCCAGCCCTGCTTCCAAGCCCTTAAACATGCTGAGGAAGTTCTGGATAACACCAAGAGGAGATGTTTTGCTCATATGAGTACTCCCATGGGCAGCTCCCAAAACAAATGCTTCCTGGAGGAGAGACTCTTGGAGTGTCCTGATCTGTGTTCAGGCAGCTGGCACATCAGGATTAGACCAGTACTCCTCACTTAAGGCTTTCATTCCACGAGGTTTGCCAAGATACCTGAAATAGCTCACACATTATGTAAGTCTTTAGTTTGAAAGTAACATCACTCTACTCAAAAATTAAAAGTTAATTCAATTACTCTAATCAGACATTTAAAAAATGAAGCAATGTCTAACCAACCTTGCTAGCATCTCTTCACTTGGCTTCACATGATTTTCATCTCCTTTTTCCGCCAGACTCCCTGACTGTGCCCACAGACCAACACATGTAAACCCTGTTGAGCCAAATCCCATGCAATGCTATCCACTGACACTTTTGCACCGTTTCTGGAATGAACTCACTGACAAACTAAAGCTGAGAAAAAGCCAAGTGGTGCTGCCTGAAACGGAGCCCATAAAAGTAGGTGATTCCTGAGCAGTGTGGACAATCAGGGAYCCAGCTTGCTTGACCCATGGCCCTCAGGTTCCCTAACTCCTTTTTTTATTTAGCAATAAAGACAAAGACATTTTAGTTAAGCAAAATCCARGGTGAATTATGTGGTTCCTTAGGAGGACCCAGGGTTAATGCTTCAGGCAGGCCCTGTGGTTGGGCTTCATCTTCCCTAAAAGCAATATTGACTGCAACAAAATGTCCCTCACAACATCCTCTCCTGAGGAGTTTTCGTGTTGTCAACTGCCAGAAGTAAGAGCAAACAGGCTTGGGCAGACAGAAGGGATAATCCCAGTTTAGAGGGGATTACTTTACAGGCAAAAGGCATCTAAATAAATTTTACTGAAACAGGTTRAAAATTAAAATTCCTGGTAATAAGAGCTAAAAATAAAGGATYGCTTTGTAACAGCTTTTTCAGTTTCAGTATAAACTTTGAGCATTAATTCAATTCATTAATTCAGCAATCCACTGTGCAAAAGCCTTGTGTTGTGCTCTAAAAGAAATGCATTCTGAAAAACAAAGTTATTGCAAATGYATTTTGAGCAGAATGTTGACATTGGTGTTTATAAACAGCACAGTCCACTATAAAGCAATTGATATTTGCTTTTTCAGTCAGGCAGTGCTTGTTTAGTCAGCTTCTACTGCTGAAAAAAAATGAGAAAAAGTGAACTTAGTGGTGTACATCTGGTCCTGCTATGAAATCTGTTTCTCTTTCTTGAAAGGGAATAAAAGCCTCTATTCCACTGAAGTTACGGTGTGGAATCAGAGTCAATTTGTACAATCCCATGCTGTCAYTTAATAAACTTCAAGTTTAAACAAAAGCATGGCAATGTGAGTAAAGATATAATTTGCATCTTTAAAATCACTCTATATCTATACCTGATACAAATCCTTATAACACTAACTTAAAACTAAAAAAAACCCCAAATAAAATCAAATAGAGACAGTTCTATTTGTGCTACAGAAATGGAGATAGAAGCAAATTAACTTTCCCTAAGATGGTACATCTAACAAACCAGTTTCTGCAATTATGAGACACATCCAATATCAGTGCTCTGGGGTTTTGCTCTTTTTTTCACTTAAAAATTTTTATTTAATATGTTGCATTGTTTAAAATACAAAATTATTTCTCACTGAGTAAGTTTGTAAGCAGATTTTTTTTCAAGAGAGCAGTGCAAGTCTAAATTCCAGAAAACAATTTCAGTCATCTCAGTGTAAAGGAGAGGAGAATCTGGTTCTTTATATGATTTTGTTTTGGTTTTTAGACTTGCCTCACTGCCTTAATCAGTTGATTATGTTAGCACACCTAAGCATTGCATAATGGGTAAATAGATCATACACTCTAAAAGCCCCTTGGCTATGTCAAAACACTAAAACTGATGCCCTATCAGCACACAGCTGTCCTACCAGTGTAATTAAAACCAGTTTWAAATCAATTTACTTAGGTTTGTGAAAACCACTGTGGGTGCAAACCTCCATGTGACACACACCTCATTGTAATTACCTCTTATCTGTTTACCTCAATTCTGTCATTTACACACAAAGTCTCRGAAAGCCCTGACAATACACGAGGTGTTGTGTTAGAGCAGACATTATGAACAGAAAGATAAACACAGACCTCTGAGCCTYTGCTTCTCCTCAGGATATACAACCATTACTTAAAGCAAAAGTGTCCTGTCATCMTTCAGTTCCAAATTACCAGTTTCACGTCATGTAAAGCATGGAAGTCAGCTTGTGGGCTCCCTGCCAGTTTCTCGCTATCCTTCTCCTCACACTATTTTCTTGGTTCTAATGGCTATAAAGGTCATACAGTGTTCTTTTTTTTTTTTTTTTTTAGTTTCAAAAGCCCTCACTGAATGGAGCTTTCAGCCTTTCCCCTTCAGAGCTTTCAGTCTCTCCCCTTCTTCACTCATTGCTTTCTGGTTTCTTTACAGCATCTGCATTACAGTTGTAGCTGAGGGGTGTTTTTGTAGTTTGTTGGTGTGAAAGAATTACTCATCATTAATTCTAGGCATGCTTGAAGCTTTTAAAGTTAAATAATGCTTTAAGAAATTGCATGTCTATAAAATAATTTTAAGAAAACTAATATGAYAGTATTAAAAATATTTCTACATTCCTACTGCATTTTACAATTACTCTTTACTAAAAATATGAATACCTCAGTGAGGAAGTGATCCAGTTGACTATACACCAAGGATTTTAATGGATTTMGTAGCTGGAGGAGGAGGCTGTTAGAACATGTTTTATATTCCTTATATAAAGTAAGTAATTTACTTTTATTGCTGGCTGTCACAATGCATTTAACATATCCACTTTATGAATAACTCATTATTTTGATATTGGTCTTCCAAGTCTCTCTATGAGGCAATTAGAATTTACTGGAAATGCTTTATCGTCCACTGARAAGAAAATTAGGGCTTCCTTATTGTGGAGTTGCTCAATTTTTTATGATCTGAAAGTGATTTATCCTTGTGGATTAATACAAACCAGCTGCTTTTCTTGAAAGATTCTTGAGGCCACTCCCATGTACTGATGTGTGGCCTTTATTTTGTACAAGACACTATTTCCTAATRCTGGAAATGTTAAATAGAAAGAAAATGCTGCAAAGGACTGTATTTACAACCATTCATGAGATTGTTTCTCTTCAAAAAGTACAGTCAGAACCAAAATAAAGTTAATTCTAAAACGTTTAAGTGCATGTGCAGTGATGTTGCAATCTTGCTTAACAAAACCACATGCCAAGAATGAAAGACAATAAAACCAGTTAAATCCTTAGGGTAATTCAAGAGTAAAGGTGAAACACTCAGAAATCTTGACTGCAACAGCTGCACATTTCAARCCATACTTTAATGGACTGCTAAGGCTTTGGGATTCTGCTGAGTGACTGCCCTGCTAACTGCTGCTGTAGAGAAGGTSCATGGCAATAAYTGCAGATRRCACTTTGCTGTGTAARGACAGTGAAGCTTTCTTCCACAKTGTCAGCCTACATGACAAGAGTACRAKCATTTACTTACTTTCTCAAAGATGAGCTYCCCTGAGTCTGGAGTGACAATCCCTGAGCTTTAGAAATGAATCCTGAATCGTGGTTGGCAGAGAKGAGTCTGGCACAAAATACCTGCCTCTCACAGCACTTTCATTGGGAGCTCTAACTTTGCACAGATTGTATGTGCATTTTTCTCTAGTAAGGTATGACAGGACTCTGCAATTCCTACCTACACAGCCTTTCCTTACTTCTTGTGARCACTTACTGAAAGGGATCATCTTAGGAAAAATAAGTAACTTTTCCACCCTGGCCTTTACACYACAATTTGAACAGAAGTCCAAGCAGTTCCTAATGCTTCATCATCCTCATTTAGAATTTAGTTGAGGTGTACTAATGACATTTTGTGCATGAGGCAAAGTTAAATAAGGAGGAAGAGGAGAAGGATAGAAACACAATAGTTATGGAAGAAAAGTTGAAATTTAGTAAAAATGCCAGACAGCTGGGCAACAAAGTAACTTCCTTCCTCAGTTTCAGGAGWGGTAGCCATAATACTTATTTAAATACCTCAAAAGCATTAGACATTTACACAGGACTGTGATTTTTTTAAGTTATTTAAACACCAGAAATCAAGAGACAATCATTTTATGCCCAAATCAAAGCAGACACACATTAAGATATTTCAAGTAAAAGAACAATTAGACATTTCATACCATTTTTCAAGTCTCCCTGCAGCACCCAAGTCAGAAGCCTACACACCACAGGCTGACTGTAGCTACCAGAGCTAGAAAGGTACTTTCCTGAGCAATTTTACAGCAGCCAGGATGTTAATTGTCCTGCAGAGATACCACTTTCTTYCTCTTTTCTACAGAGGGACCTTGAACAGCTCTGTTCCTTGCTGATGTATCTCTGCTGAGGGACCAAAGGCAGGTGGAATAAATCTGCCCWCTAAAGTCTGCCATAAGAATCGGGTTCAGCTGAAATCAACAGAAAAACYGAGTTGGAAAGAAGGCTGTGTTTTAGTAGTAGGAGTTAACCCACCACCCCCAAATCTGTGTGTCAGTAACACTGACAAGTGGTGAGCACTGCAGAGGTGGTGGATTTTAAAATCCAGTTTTATCCACCTGGACTGGCTTTGCTGAACACATTTAATGAATGCAAATGTTCTTAGTGCTTTCAGGCAGTGGCAATTTTGTGCATCCAGAAKGAACACCACAGAGAATACCCCATATGGTAAAACGGTGCTTACAGTACCTCGCCCGATTTTGATGACAGTATCTGCTGCAACACCTCTGTCTGCAAGTGGAAAGATAATAATCTGTAWTGCTTGCATCCTACAGAGAAATTAGGTCAGAAAGTACATTACTGTGAATACTCTATTTCAATTACTTGGCAGTACTTGCAGAAACAGGCTCTTGATCAGGTTTAAGCCTTTTAGCAGAGAAACTGGAAAACTTGCAAAACATAGTGAGGTTTCGAGCAGGCAGACAAAGCTGCTTAAAGAACACACCATCTACAGTCTCCCAAAAATAAGCAAAGGAAGTCAACTTGGCCTATAAATATTTTTATAATTATCAAGCAGCTTTCAAATGGCTTGTAAGAAATGAGTTCCAGTCTATCATAATTAATTCTAAAAGACAGCTACCTTCYGTGTGCTTGGTTTCTTCTGTTCTTCCTTCCCTTTAGTTTTGTTTGTCTTTACTTTGATGTTCAGCTTTGTTTTCAGTCTCACARTGCATCCGTAACTGTGGGACCCAGAAAAGACTGGGGGCAATTAAAAATAACTGTCTGGTTTATATGCTGTAATGAGCTTTATTTTACAACCCTATGCCACAATTTCTAAGCAGTGAGACAGCCAGCAATAGAACCCAACAAGCAAAATGTATCTTACTTAGCATTGCTCTCCATAACTTGCACAGCCCTTGTCTCCTGAGGCTAAATGCTCTTCACCAGAAGAGGAAGATCTGTTCTTCTAAAACCTCTGCATACTTTGTTGTAAAGAAATCTGTGTGCATCCTGTAAAGAAATGCAAATAAACAAAAAAAAAAAACAAAAAAACAGACCTCTGTAACTTAGTTGAAGAAGGCTGTGAACAGATTTTCCCATTCCAACCTTAGAGAATTTAAGAACTTGAAATGGTCTAATAAATCCTATTCATGTAAGATAAATTGAACACATTTTTAGAAGAAATAGTTTCTTTCCATATCAGAAAAAGCTAATAGTGAAAAAGCTTTTAGAGAGAAGTATGTATCAGTATAAACTACAGTCCTGCATTCACTGCATAGAAAGTGGGTTGCTATAGAGCATCTAGATCCCTAAATTAAGTTTTCCTGAAAATAATCAAYGAGTGAAACTCAGCTCTTTTTCTCCACCTTAGATTCACAGAGATACTCTGAAAAATATAGGATATCAATATCCTTTCTTTAATTCTTTTCTAGCCWTAAGTAACTCCTTGTGACCCTTGAGAAATAATTTCATCGTCTTTTTTAAGCAATAACAGAGGATATGTATAAGATTGATGAATTAGAGTCATCTGTTGGACAAGTAAGCATGCAGGACAGGTCTTTACTTCTGGAAGAATGACCTCTGCAAGTACATGACCCTGAAGAAACGAAACAGGACACGCACAGAAGGAAAAAAGCAAGAATAACAAAAGGCAAAGCACACAGGAGCAGATTTGAGTGGCTGTTCACAAGAGCTGGTCCAGAAAACAGACTTGGGTACCATRAGAGAGCAGAAAAGAGATGAGAGGTGAATCTGAGGCTGACCAGCACACCAATGAAAGTTTGGAATAATTCAGTAATCATCCTTGAGGTTGGGATACACACGCTTTCGAGCTCTTGGGCACATGGTGTGACCCTTGGGGTGTCCTGTGCAGGRCTGGCACCTGGACTCCCTGATCYCKGTGTGTCCCTTCCAACTGGCAGCTCCCATGRAGACCACAGAAAACCATCCCAGTGCCTGAACACTAAAACCACCCACATTCAGATTTCTCAGTCCATGTGTCTTTCCACAGTGCTGGTTTCCCCCTCAGCCCGACAGGCAGGTGTGAGCTGCAGCATAAGCTGGGACTCGTGTCCTGACACGACAAATGTGCTTCCCACCAGCTGGGAATGAGCACAGAAACTCGCCTTTTGCTTTGAGGATCAAGCCAGGAGGAGGGGGTGACTCACAGGGAGCTGGCACTCCTGCAGCAAGCCCTGTCTGCTCCAGGGAGTGAGTCTCGGTCATTTTTTTAAAATTTGATATTTGTTGAGTATGATACTTCTATTACTGAACAGTTCTAGAGTTTAAATTARAGTTGCATCAAGAACATTCAGGAAGGAGAGCTTTGGTGAGTATCCCCCCTGTCTGAAAATTCAATTACTTAAAGAAAAACATAAGAAGAAGGAAGTAATACCTACTGCCAACAAAGCAGATTTGGTCACTGATTTCAAYAACAGTTGAAGAGATGCAATTGAATCGCCCAATGGATCAATTTTTTAAATGGATATGTATGTCCATTTGTGTTTTAATGTAATGTCCATCATATTGGTAAGTAAGCAGAATCTCTGTTTCTTAAATCAGAGATTACCAGACYACCAAAAACACCCGTTCATTTCTGGATAGCCTGTGACCAGGTAGATATGGCAGCAGCATGTGTACTACCTTGACTTTCCTTGTCAATAATGTGAAGGCGTGAGAGATGAGATAACTATCTTATTCACACTGCTGATCCAGCCCCAGGTAACAGGAATTTTTTAATGTATCAGAGAAAGAAGAAACTTTATTTCATTTTCATTTTTTAATCCTTCYTACCATTTAGCATATTCTTCTGTATTATTTACTTTATCACAGGGAAAAAGAAAACCCTAAAGTGTTTTTTATTTTAAAATAAATATCTCATATATGGTTAGTGCTGTTAGATCAGCCATATAGATAAAGTCAGATAAATAAAAGAGGAGAATGCCTGTACTGATTAAGCCAGGAGATACTGTTTCACAAAACCTCTTGCCTTTTATATAACAAGGAGTTTCAAAATCCTTGAATGAAGAAGAGGACATAAAGCACAAGAGAAAACACACCCTAGATTTGCTGATGATATTGCAACTCAGTTTCAAAGACAAAGCCTTTGAAACAGTGATCACAAAACCATAAGAGTTATGTGAATTTTGTTTGAAAGCAGGCCCAGCTGTACTCACAAGATAACTTTTGGAACTACTCAGGCCAGTTTTAAGAGCCAGCTCTTGCCAGAGGCCTTCATCCTCATCAGTACTCCAAATTAAGATTTATTACAGAAAGCAATTACGTGTAATTTAATATTAAATTAAAATGCAAAGCTAAATCCAGACAAGTATTAGTCTGACAATATTATACAAATAGGCAGCTTTAACTATTAATACRTTATATTTTTCCATGGAAGAACAAAGAGGACCCTATAGTAAGCATTGGTTTAACTGAAAATACAGGGGCTGGTTTACTTACCATGAGTGAATTCTTCTTGATCRTGGTGCAATGCCTGGAGAGCTGTCTTGGCTCTCAGATCTCAAAATGCCAGCCAAGGGAATACCTGCTGRCTCCATGATGGGAAGGAAGCGTTCCTGTGAAGTCAAAACACTAATTTTGTAACTCATTATTTATTTGCTTGCTTGCTTTCCCAAAGAAAAATCTATCTCAGCAACAAATGAACAGCTTATTCTTCATGAACTGATGATTTTTTTCCAAGAAGAGGAGGAAGAGAAACTTTATAGGCTTTGACTCGACTCAATACACAATATTTTTGTGGGAAAGAGAGCCTTGGCTTAGTTTTATTCTGTCTTCTTTTCAGGCAACCACTTGAAGTCTTTGAGCACTATCAGATTATATTTATTTAATCAGAAAATATTTATTTCCCATGCAATTGATGAGTATGGAATATTTTAACCATTTATTAACTKGGGATAATGTAGCATAGTGATCCACTTCAAGAAGCTGAAAATTAACAAGATGGTTAATTAACACAGTTTTGCAGTAAAAGCCAAACCATTTTAAGWAAGAAGCCACATAAAATGTCTGAATTTTGTTTTACTTATTAAATTGGGTACTTAAGTGACCAGTATCATAACATGTTTTTCTCTTTTCCTATAGAATTTAAAATTTCTTTGGAATGGACCATTTTTCTCTCAGAAACAAGTAAGAGACTCCATTCTGAAATGGTGCAATCTTCAAGGGCCAATTTAATGAGTTCAGTGAGTGTTGACGTTGCCTCTGTTGCCCTGAAAATGACAATTTATCATCCACATTCATTGGGCTCTTCATATCTGGGCAGAGGTTGTTAAAATTGTACTTGATGGTGTAACCATAAGAAATAAATCTAACTGACAAGGSATAAAACTTTCATCTCCGTAGCTTTGCCAGTTATGCATAGAATTTCTGATTTGCTTTAGGTTTTCAGCTAGTCTTGACAAATGATGARCGATTTAAGGGAATTGATTTAGGGGACAAATTGTTAAGGTATCAAGTTCCTAGAAATTGGAAACTGCTTAGCTGGGTTTAGATGTCCTGTGTCCTAACCCTAAAGATATTCAAGCTAATTTTTCACTTGTCTATAAACAGTAGGTGCTTTTCCCTTAATTTTTTCATTGGATCAGGTGGCCTTCAGTACCTTATCTATTGTTATAAATCTGAATGCACTCAGCAAAAATCCAGTGCCGTTTCCCCCAMCGGGACCAGAATCTGGCCTTTCTATGTGAACAAAATTTGTATTCCCCATCAAAAGTGATTTTTTTAAATGGCCTCCTTAACAAGATAATCCATCAACAAACTGGTGACAGCTGCACCAGTAACCTAYTTAACAGATCCAGTTTGACAGCAATTACACACTGCTGCATGTCATCAAGGCAGGGTGGAACTTGGTATTAAATATAGCAAACACATTTGATAGTGCACTGTAGTTGCTTGAGAAGGTTAAAGGTAATAACTTCTGAGCAGAAGAATTGTTTGGCTTTGGGGTGACTTGGGACTGGAATGGGGAAAACCCCCACTGCATGTGAGGGTAGCTCAGTCATCATCAGATTCAAGCAAATGCTCGAGTTTGTGAATGGCACTCGGAGCTGTGTGCTCACAAAGGGCTTCCTGAAGATTTAATTTTGTCAGGTTCACAGGACAGGCATATGRTGGTAGAGGAGACCTGGAGGAGACCTCGTTCAAATTGGCATCTTATGTGTTCATATGGCCTGTTCTGAGTTGATGGGTTCACATTTTACAGGGGAAAGTCAGTTCTCCCATGTCTCTCTCCATTTTGAAATAAAAGATCCAGTTGTGAGTGTGTGTTTCTGTGACTGCAATGGAACTGTAATGAGGGAAATATATATGTAATATATATCTATCTAAACATATATGTAATAGCATTAGCCATTAATGATTCCAGTGAACAATTCACTATACATATACTATTATAATTATTCAGGAAAAAGTCACAGGTTTTCTGGATCTCTGGGAATATTTTGATTTGAGACAGTGTTTTGTCACAGGGAAATTTACCTTCCTGCAGGCAATCAGACTTTCGAAACTATTTCACAAGAAACACTCAGAATTATTCTGCATCTTATGTGTGTACTACTTGCATGTGAGTATTGCCTAATATTTACAATCGTTAGAAAGTCATAATCTACGTGATCTGTACCACCTTTAAATGCTTGAATTTTTTAAAGAGTCAAAAGGTAATTTAGTACAAATCAGGTATTTAAAATTTACACCTACATTTCAGGTTCAGTTACAGGAAGTTTGGAACCAGTGTGACAATTGGTTACCTTGTAGACACAAATAAATCTTTCAGGGAGTAGAGGAAATACCAAAGTCTAAATAATATGGAATGGTTGTAGTGTGAAAGGGCATGCTGGAGTTAGGGTTAGTCCCCATTAAAATGCCTTTGTTCCTAAGGCAGAAGAAAGCAGAATTTATTGGCAGAGACGCAGCTTCTATCAGTAACATACATTCCTGATGTTTTGTAAATAACTCACCTTGCCAAAAAGCCTAAGTAAACTTTAGGAGACTTGGCAGGAACTGAATCTCTTCTCTGTAGGATTTTGCTTGAGTGCTTATGTCAGAGGTATGTTYTCTTGATTCTTCTGTATCTCACATTTAAGCAAATAAGATCTTACTAAATAACCCAGGCTCTTACTTTCACTGTTTTGAATTATCTGATCTTAGAGATCACTATTAGCATACAGTAATACAGGATAGCCTATTCCTGAAGTATTCCTTGAAACTTATTTTGATTATAAAGCTCATGCTTTGCCTTCACTACAAAGAACACATCAAGTATCTGTAACAGGCATCTGTTTTTGAAAGAGTAACAACTTTTACCTGTAGAGTGTTTTTCTTGGTTTGGGATAGTAATGTTTCTTTTTCTCATTCATTAAATGAAATGAACTGTACTGACAAAACTATCTTCTTCCTGAAGTGAAAGCTGATGGTCCTGAACAAAAAAAAATCATTTGGAAGTAAARCCCAGTTTTCATTCTAAACTCTTTTCACTCTGAGAGCAGATTTCCATGTTAAAGTTAATAAGATGCTCAAATATCTTGCTGTTGCAAGAGTGAAAAATTCGGTGAGAGTAACATGCAAGATGAAATCAGGTGTTGGAGCTGCCTTYATAGCCTTATTACCATGGTAGCAACCATTTTGGTTTATCGTGGGTATGAGATGTCTGCAGCTGGAGTGGTGAAACAGTTTGGCTGAGCATTTTGGGAGACACAGAATATTTGAAAGTGTGGCTACTGTTGACCCAAAGACAGAAAATTATCTGCTAATGGTAAATGAGCTCTTTGAGTCACGTAAGCTACAGGGGAAGTTAAAGTCTCACAGGTACAGCTTGAACTGATCGTCTTTGGGACAGGTTCCATCCAGGATAAAGTATTTCATGGGTTCTCAGCAGGAAGGTTTTCACGTTTCACATGTCCTGGATCAGGTAGATCCTTCTGGCATTCTGTTGAGCTGTCCTGAGTCTCTCTACACTGCACTGTGAAMCTGTGGTACGGATGAGTCCTGAGTGATTTTTTTTTTAGTGTTGGGAGTGGATGGGAACAGGTCATGCTCATTCACCAGTGGCCTACAGAGTATGCTGGCATTTAATCACTTGTGTAACTTATATAATACATTAATATTCCCATTGYCTGCTTAAAATCAATTACTTTGACGTTTCATAACTGTACTCAAAATATTTTGCAATTGTCTCATACCTGTAAGGTATGTTCAGCCTCTCCAAATAGCAGGTCTTGCACTTTTCAGTCCAGGCCTGTAATGCCAAATCAATGTATCTGACTTCTGTCAAATCTTCTGTGTACTGCATGACTAGGATATATTGTGATAATATATATTAGTAATGTATAGTATTAATACATTATACATGTTAATATTAATATTATACATTWAATGTAGAATTAATATTAATATATGACTTCATAGCCTTATAAGCCAACATAAAAATATGTGCAAAACTTTTGTCAGTATTATCAAGGGAGACGTAAAMATGAATAGTGTCAAAAGTGTCAGCACAGAAAGGCTACGTTGCCTCTTGGAGACACGCAAGAGCYGGATTCATCCTTCTGCTATGTGACTAGATAAATGCTTGTTGTATGACTGAAATATAATTAATAGAATAATGAACATCTGGAGGTCACGTAGACCAAACGTCATCTCCTTGGGGACAGCAGTTTAAGATTTTTTTCCTTATCTAATTGGAATTTCCCATGATGCCACTTGTGTCTGTTGTTAGGATTTCTTCTCTTCCTAAGGCTGACCTAACCCTGCTCGCTCAGCTTTTCCTCACACACCACGTGCCCCATTCCCTTTATCACCTGGTGGTCCATGGTGGATCTGCTCCGTTGTGTCAATGTCTTTCTTGTACAGGGAGTCCMAAACTGAGTAGAGCACTCCAGCTGTGGTCTCCACCTGCCAAACAGAATAAATCAAACCTGCCTTGACCTGCTAGCCACACTCCTGCTAATTCACCTCCTGCTTATCTCTGCTCATGGGATGGGACTTAAGTCATGTGCTACATATGTCTAAAATGACTTCAAACAAACATGCAAATAATCCTCTTTCCCTTATTCTCACAGCAAAATCCAAAATTAGTGCCGTAACTGTCTGAGTATGTATTTTCTTATTAACAACTCAACACAGAAGYGCTGTACTTAAAACTCAAGTATTAGTACTCATTAAAATGCTATAAAAGATTCTAGTGGTTAAATCCTGTAATATATTAAAATATAAAATCTTGCACTTCATCACTGCCCTTACAGAGAAAACTTTTGTGTAACTGCAGTACTAAAGGAGCTGATAATATCGTAGGTTTATATAATGCTTCTATTCTTTATTATAATTTCTTTGCAAGCTTCTCAAACGTGCTCCAACAGGTGTCTTCCCTGTCAGCTCTCCTCCCTAACTAAATAATTTACTTTGTAATGTAATAAATGTCGGGCGTATGCTTCCCAGCATGGATGCTTAAATCTAACATTCCATCAGACAAGCTTTGATTACAGGGTTTCTTTAATTATGAATCTACAAGGCGGGCCAGGCACAATTCTGTCATGAAACCAGAATACTGGTGATCTTGAGGTAAATCTCAAAAAAYACAGTCTAAAATAGATATGAAACTGTATTTCCTTTGTGTTCAACAGATCAGAATTTACTAGCTCTCACTTCAAGCTGAAATTGAGGTTGGGTGTTTCCAAATGTGGGTGCCTAAATAAATTAGGACACACATATGACATAACAYAAAAGCAGTGTTCACTGTATGAAGCTACTGTAAAGGTTACAGGAATCTGAAAATAAAGAACTTTACATAAAGGCTCTGCCTGATCAACGTTTCTGAAAGTCAGACACCTTCTCTGCAGGTTAGTGTGTTTGAAAACTTTGTCCTTGGGCTTTAGGACATGCTGTTTCAAGCAAATAAACCTGTCTCTGTCATCAATAGTAAGTCACTGATGAAAACAGGACAGGTTTTACTCTCTGTATTTAAAAACTGGAATTACTATAGCAAAATTTTTCAAAATTACCAGCACCAAGAGATTTTTACAYCTTTGAACAGGTGCTGTTCAAGAACTACCACAGAATAATGCAAAGTCTAATCTAAGTATGCCACTTAAAAATTCTATTTTATATATGCATTACACTTCACTCGAAACAACAGGTTTTACTCAATATTTAGCAATTCCTGTAACACACCAGGCCAAAGGGTCTCATCCTCTCATCAAACTCAAAACAGATCTGCCATATTTCTGGCCTGGTGGGGCAATAGTTACGATTGTTCTTCATTGCAATTTAAATTGCATATAATAGCACCAATGGAAATAACAGAGATTTTGCCTTACCTTATGTTATCTTTGGAGGACCTGTAGTTATAAATTGAAACAGATTTTCTCAAATTACTATGGACTTGTACTAAAAATTCCACCATTTCTCTACTATTTTTTAATTATGGCAAGAAGATTAATGTAGTAATATTTTTCAGGTATTTCTTGTCTGTAAGATATAAAAGTATCTGTAAGGCACTCTGTTGACAAACTAGTCTTTGCTTTGAAGTGACACTTATTACAAAGGCAGGAAGTTTTTTTTGGCTAAGAATTGTTTAAGAAAGGAGGGATAAAATTTTCACATTTACTTATATCCATAATTTAAAATTTTATCTGATTCTTCTTTCATTTTAAAAGACTTCTSTTTCAAGCCAGGCAAGTTTTACTACACAGATATTTTCAAAGAACCATACAGTGTGTGCCATGACTCCTCCTATTCTCTCCCATTTAAAAAATACAAATGGATCACTTTTGGACTCTTGATTTGAAATATGTGGAAAACTTTGCTGTTCAACCATCTRTTATGCTTAATTACCTTTGCTGAGCACACCACCCCCATAAATACTGGTGCATATAAAAAGCACATGGTATAATGGGTAACATCACAAAGTGAGATCATATAACACAGTAAAAATGACTGTACACATAGAAGGAAAGAGGAGCCTATACTCAGTTTTAAGTGTCAGCTTCAGCARTGGAACCCTATTACTGAATTTTGATGTAGAAAATTTTATGTCAGATGAATTGAACATATATTTATAGGCTGAAATTCTGGGACTGACTGTCATGCTAAATAAGAATACAACCATTATACATATGTATGTTAGATCCAGAACAAAGAGGATTGTGGGTAGAGCAGCACGATACAGGTTTTTTCTTATCTGGCATAATGCAATAAATGACCGATGGACAGTTGCATTAATCTCTTTACAAACCTGAAGTTCTTTCGATATTTAKCACACTGAAAAATCTRTCCTTCCYTCCCATTCTAATGCACAAATTTTAYGCAACTTGCAGCACAGAACCAAGAATGAAACCTGCTTGAGGTGTAGAGCACTAAGCTTTGTGCATCAAATCAGACAAGTCCACTGTCTAAGGTACCTCCTTTCTTTTCAGTGTGGGGAGAATTTGGTACCCACGAAAGTTTTTATCTGACCTGTACTGAGCCGGGAGCTGCTCAGTAGGCTTCATTAGGCCTCATTAGGCCTTCACCAGGCTTCATTAACCACGGTGAAAACACAGAGGACAGAAATGGGTGCTTGTGGGCATTGGTCTCAGTATTGGTGTCTCTTTCTAGGACTACTTATATATTTTGAAGTAGACAAACTTGGGTAAAAATTTGGAGTCACATCCAGGGTTGTTCTTCCTCCCCACCCAAAGGCACAGTTTATCAATACAAAGGTATTACCAGCTCCTTGTGGTTTTGYGAATTTTGCACTGTTCACTTTATGGCTGCACATGAACTTCAGTGGAAGCCCTGAAGACCTCTTGTCCAGTCTGGAGCTAAGGCACTCTCTGGAAAATGGCTTTGAATCAAACTGAGGACAACCAGCTTCCCARTTGCTTCACAGGGACTCTAACCCCTAGTCTATTACCTAAAATTTAAACCTAGGGGTCTAAAACTCTGCTAAAAAATTTCAGATTTCCAGTAGCCTAGAATACTGTAGATGGCATTGCTGAACTGAGACACCAGTGTTTCCCACGGCCTGAAATTCCCAATTCCTTTCGTGGATTTGTGCCTACCTTCACAGATACGGTCACTAGCAGGGAACAGGTCTTCAGAGCGGTGAACTGGCACTCAAAACACTGTGATTGTGATAGTTAAAGAGTCTGTTTTAAAGCAGAATTTAATTCTGCTAACTCACGGCCAAGAGGTTTATAAACATATTATTCTAATCTCTCTCCCTCCTCTTCATTTTTCTCTAAAACTGATGAGTATCGTACCATGTTATCTGTTCTGTTACCTGCCGCAGGCCAAGTAATCTGAAAACACAACCAGATCTGGTATCTGTAAATATCAAATATTCATTCTGTCTAGTTACAAAATTGTTTTGTATACAAGAAACAATCTAACATTGAGGTAAACTKTATGAAGAAATTGTAACACTGTTTTAATGTATCACAAATGCTCCACTGATTCATGGCMAGATCTTTTGTGGTTCCTCATAAAACTTGGGTAAATAGGTCCCATCTGAAACRCGAGCAGCTCTGTGCTCTTTTTCCTGATGATCCAGTACATCAAAAAACTCCCCCAGACGCTCCCCACTGCAGGCTCAGTATCTGTCTGGTGGTGGTCATGGAGCCAAAATTGTGGGAACCAGCATTGTAGATCAGAGTGAACATGAAAAAGGGTATGAAAATACAAGAATACATAACTAAGAATGTCTGCTAGTGCATAAGTGTCTTAGATTTCACAGCTTAATTCCTATTCCTGCATTTTAAATGGGTGATTTCCTCCATCCAGTACAGTTACAGATCTTCCCTTAAAGGCTTTTTCCTGTGGCAACTGCACACCGAGTCCATGTCATCAGGCTGAGGTACAAGTTCCATTCCATCCCGTATTTCAGGTTTGCTGGCTTGGCGTTCAGCATATTTCTGAAATATGTAAACAACACTTAAGAATGCTATAAGCACCAACATATAATTCCCGCAGMAGAATTTCCCTCCTCCCTTCCACGCAGAAGCCTGCCTTTATCCAGGCTCCTTATGTCATTGTTTACAAAATCTGCACAAGGTGTCTTTGTACCACACCTAATAATGGGCTACATTGCCTCTGAAAACCTCCTTTCATGTTTTTGTCTATTATTATGGTAACTTGAACACTGTCATTATTTAAGCCTAGCCACTTCACGCAGATAATGCATAAAAATGTCATTTTTGTAGAGTGAACAGTTCCAAGCTTTGTGTCACCCCGCAGCTGCTGAAGCTGACATCTAACTGCACAGCAGATAAGGAAAAAGAAATCCAGACTTACAGAGAGGAAAAATTTCTTACACTAGACATTTGAATTTTCCAGGGAAGAAATGACTGCTGGGCCTGTTTCACCCCCTACCACTCTACTAATCACTTCTGGACGTTCTTTTCCATRTATTCATTGTTTTGTGGTAGAAGTAGCTCATTACGTAAGTGTGAGAAGTATGTAAGGAAAAATGAAGAAAATGGGATATACAGATTATCTCCTACAGAGATTRGAAACCAAATACCAAGTGACAACTACAACAGAGTTGATGGGGGCAAAAAAAAGCTGCCTATTTGGTAAAACAGCTATTATGTCAGGTTCCTTCTTTAATGAAGAAGCAGGGTTTAGCAAAGCTCTTCACACTGATCTCCTGTGAATAACAGGTACCATGTCTGCTATTGATCTATGTAAGGACCCCATATGATATCTGTAGCATCAACAGCAGGAGCAGYTGGGGGGAATGTAATGAAGTGATCTCTTGTACTAACCTGGAGCACTTTGTAATAGTAGCAGTAAAATGTGTGAGGCTGAAGTAATTCTCTTGCTGTTAACTGTCCTTCTTTAGCAATTTGTCTTGCTTTCTCATCATTTTCCTGGAAAATTCAGATGAAACAAATGGATAACAGAGCAATCAGTGAGCTACTGAAAACCTGGCTAGCATTATAAGTTTTATTCGATGGGCTATTCAAATATTACAGGTAGATTGCAAAGGCATGGTTAAAAACGCAGATTTGTTTAAAAATACTGGATTGCTTTTATTGTCACTACTGGTATGTTAGGGCWATCAATAACAGCTTTCATGACTAASAGTACAATCCTGAAAACTCATGTGAATACTGCTCTACGGTTTCGTCCAAGCCACAATCCTCTTCAAAATAAGGTCTGATTCTCCCAGACATACCTAGTTTTACAGAAGACAAATCTACAGCTGTTCTTCTCCCCCATGCAATGGAATTCCATGTCTTCCTTTTAAAAATATTGAATTTATGTACTTATTCCCAAGCATTTTAGGTTTAGATTTCAGAGCTTCTAGTATTCTCCTCTGACTCCTTAGGCAGAACTACAGTACTCTCAGAAGAAAAAGTGCTCCTGTGTTTTTTAACCTAACACTGTTTAAAGCACAAATGGTGTTTTCAATCACACAGTTATATCCAYTTGCTTACAGGATTCYAGCCTCTCATTCTGAGCATGTTACWGAGCAGCAATTTTTCGTACATTCAAACAGAACATGCAGTAACTTCTGCTCTAGAGCCTAAAAAAGCTCTTGGATTAATTAAGTAGTATCTAGGAATCTGGTTGTTTCTTTCACCATTACCTTAGTAATCTAAGGCTCTGACTCATGAACTTTTCTGCCCATACCTAAAATGGACTCTGAAGTATTGCCCTAAATAGAGATGGTTACTTCAATTAAGGCCTCCCCACCTTATGTGAACAACAGAATGTACTTAATTTATTACAGGATCTTGAAAGAGTTCATGCAAAATATGTATGTGGAAACACAAAATACAAAAGAAGAGACTAGTAAGAGAAATTATTTACATGTTTGTTYACCTCTTTGAACTTGAATCAGTAATGGAACTTACCTTAGCCCATTTTATTTTCTCTAGCAAGTCCTCTAAGTTTCTCTTCACTGGAACATAATGTTTCCAAGGTTTTAATCCAATATAGAAGTGTTCATAGTACTGGGAATCTTGCTTCAATACCAGGCTGTCACCCAGCAAGAGGTATGGGAACCTGTAAGCTGCTACGGTGCCATCTACATTCACTTGGTATTTGTACTGTAGTGTGAAGAGAGGGAAAAAAAGGCGAAATGTTTTGTATCAGAATGGGAAAACTGACAGTGTAAAATACTACTTTAACAGGCAAGATGTAATCATGTTTATTAATTTTCATCTTCAAATTTGTTTTTAATATTAAGCAGGTGTAGTTTCATGGTCTTCTGGATAGCATAATGGAAAAAGGATTTGTTTTCAACCCCAGGTTGACAGTCAAGAACCTTTGTGTCACATGAACTGCCTGATGGGTATCCTATTGAAGTGTCCTGGGATAGTGCAAGGGCTACAGTGAGGAAGATCTATACTTAAATTTAAAAAAGGAAATTTATTCTGATTTAAAATCRTATCATTTTGTAGAATAATCTGAAGTATATTATTAAATAAAATAATCTAAAACATTACACTAGAAGTAAMCATGAATGTACTGCTTTGGCAGATGTTCTTGGCAGTTACAGCATTTCTGATACATCAGTCTCTGGAAYAGAATTTCAATTGCTATATATTACAATTGCTTTATATAGGACTTCATCCCATTTATTTTTTATACCTCTATTGCAGTGGAATTTGTGTGTTAAAGTACATTACTCATCCATTTTTCTCATTTTTTACTACAGGGATTTTTTCTGACATCCATAATGTACTTGCAACGGATACAAGTTGTGTCCATTGTTTTCATTTTTACCCCAAATAAAAGAAACCCTGATGGTGAGAAATCAATTTTTCAATCTATTAAAAAATAAAAAATACGCCTAGATGTCTCTTAAAGGTCTTTCTTTACAAGTGTGTCACATTAGGAYATGGATTACAGGTGGTTTATCTACCCTGCATGGACCCGGGCTCCCAGAAGAGTGTAATTGTTCTGTTTACTGAAAAGAATTAACACAAGTAAGCCTTGCCTTTTCAGTTGGGAAGAACTTGACAGCAAAATTAATCCAAAACTGTAATTTGCTTGTTACCTTAAAGAAGTCAAAGAAGCCCATCAGCTGAGCCTTCCCCAGCTCTTTTTCTTTTTCTCTGAAGAAGAAATATCCTGTTATTCCAGCATCCAATAGTTGTGGATTTTCCTTGGATAACTTGACAAGATGGAGACGTTCCTCTCGGCTGTCTCGACCTCTGAATAAAGCCCGCTCAGTTTTGTTTTCCCAGATGGGACCTATGAGCAGTGAGTGGTAAGGTAAAAGCAAAGAGCAGTGAAATGTTCAGGATTTGTTTAATGCAAATAAGGAACTTGGTTTGACAGTGGCATTACACTCAGAGACATGGCAAGACAGGCATGGCTTCCCATAATCACTGATGAATCATGGGGTTGAACTCCCAATTCTGGTTTGAATTTTGGGATGAGAAACTGAGCCACTCATAAAAGGAAATCAGAGAATTGCTTTTCCACTCTACARTTTTGTATTTAAGTAACTTCAACTATCGTGAAAGGAACACAAGGGATTGTAATAAAATACGTAAGGAAAATACCAACAATTAAAGTAATTCTTCATCCATAAAGCCTGCCACAATAACCAAATGTCCTTAGCAAAATTCACTTCTGTAACCCAGYAATTTAGTCAGGTCCTTGTGAAATCACTCAATGATGCCTTAAAACAGAAATTAAATGATGATGTTGTCTCCTCTAGATACATAGCAAGAGCCTGGAAGACTTAACCTCTGCTTACTAATGGCTTTTAAAAACATTAAATATGTCCTTCCTCACCTTTCTGCTGAAAATTCCCCTAAAGGACCCACKAAGTGGAGTATTCTCTTATTCTCTCCTAATTGGAAAAGCAGCTGTACTAAATCAGTAAACACACAATGCCTCTAATTGATAGTTTAATTAAAATATTTAATTTTAAAAACTAATAAAGAGAAACTGAGAACTAATTAAATAAAAATAAATAATTTCTCACTCAAGTTTTACTCCTTAGGTATTGCTTATGGCATWTGTTTGATCCCTAAGTATTCATTAATTTCCTGGGGGGAGGAAGACACCTGTCAGCAAAGCTGACTCTTCTCTCTAAGCCAGAAAAACAAGTCAAGAGATCCCGCTCCAAGGTATTGTTTATACAGTGTTTTCTCATTTGAAAGAGGCTGCAGCACAGTATCATCTTACTTCTTCAGGATTCATATGCATTTTTTGCAAGCAGAACACTGGGCCACAATACAGTCAGGAAAAGGGTTACTATTTGATTAGAAGAAACAGATTTGAGTCCTTCACTGAGGAGAAAGGCCTTTTAATTATATTTAGTTTTCTTTTGCTGGGTCACAGTAGGTATCTTCTGGACCCCTTTAAGTTAAAATTCACATGTGTAAACTGGACTTCTTAAATTTTGGTTCTAAATTACACTCCTTAGTGGCAGGGTTGCAAAGTGTTTGCAATCTGCGAAGACTAAGCTTCTGGTATTAAGGGATCTCCTAGAGCACTCTGAACTGAAGACTCAAACACGTTATTTGAATGCAACTTGCTTCTTTGATGGAAATCACAAACTTTTCTTAAATCCACGATCTCTGATTCACCTGTATTTCCTTGAATGGAGAGSAGATCATTAGTGACTCCACGCAGGGTTTCCAGAGTTGAGTGGGTTACATCATAGGTYGGAAGGACGATATCTCTGGAATCCACAGAGCCACACCAGGAGATGACAGGCACAGGACCAGGCGTGTCATTAGCTTTCCGATACTCCACTGGCCAGTCTCCAACATTAAGATAAAAYTCCACATCAGGAAGACGAACCTAAATGCATACCCAAGAAAGGGTAACAACACCAAGAGAGAAGCTGTTTGTAACTCTTAAATACACTCCTCAGTTCTCTCATGTCATGCAGACCCAGCACAGCAACTGGATAGTTACACATTTAGCTGTGCTTAAGGTATGAATTCCAAGTTTCTTCCCAGCAAGTGAGAATGAAAGGAACACCCAGAAGCCAGGAAACAGTTTGCAATCAGGCCTTAGCCCCTGCAGCTTTCTGAGCATTTTCATTACTGACAAGGTCAGGCCCCACATATTACCCCTATCACACAGTGCTGTCTTGATGGAAAAACAAGGATCAAATCTTACTGAAGATACAACAAGTGCAGGACTGCCATATTTAAAGATGCTTAGCCTGGAGAAGAGATGACTGAGAGGGGATCTTATCAGTGYTTTCAAATATCTTTAGGGTGGGTATCAAGACGAATGGGGCCAGACTCTTCCCAGTGGTGCTCAGAGACACGACAGGGCGAAACAGGCCGACATTTCAACACAGGAAGAGCATTTATCTGAATATGAGGAAAACCTTCCTTACTGTGAGGATGACAGAGCCATGGAACAGACTGCCCAGACAGGCTGTGGATATTCAAAACCCACCCTGGAGGTGATCCTGTGCAACCTGTTCTGGGTGAACCTGCTTTGGCAGGGGAGTCAGATTAGATGTTCTYCAGAAGTCCCTTCCCACCCCAACCACTTTGTGATTCTGTGATACTGCCTTAATAGTCTGACACCATCCAAACTGATCCCTTTCTGGCCAGTGGCAGGAACATTAAAAACTGATACCTTTCTGGCCAGTGACAGGAACATTTCATCGGAGAACATCTTGAAGTCTGTGTACTTCCCTAAGGAGCGGCGGTAGATGCGATTATTGAGAATAGTGTAATGGACAATAGCACCTCTTGTCTGGCTAAACTTTGCTGRGATTTCCTTAAGCATTCGCTGCAGGTCAATGGTGGGAAATGAARTGAAGTCCTCTGTAATCTGAGGTTCTTGGGATGGGCAGGACATAACGTCCTGCCAGGCCTCAGGGTCTTCTTCAGGACAGTCACAATATTCATGATAAACTGGGTCTGTGGAAACAAAGCACCCAGAGTCTACATCTGTGATTCTACAGTTGTCATAATTTATACATTACACTGGCTTGACATTTTCACTTCCATGTTTCTAAAGTTTTCCTGGGAAATCGTCCTTCCTATAATTTCTGGGATTTAGCAGTGTAACTGAGGAAACAGCAGCATTCTTCTCTTTTCATAAATCCTAGACTTTGTGTTATCAGGGTGAAACTATTCTGCTAAATGAAGCTCCATTGCTGTGAACCTGCCAAGCACACAGAACTGTTTGAGCTGTCCACAGCCCAGGTACTGCAGTGTCAAACACAGCCTAATTCAGAACTTTGACACATTATATCAAAAAATMACCTTACCTTTCAAAATGTAAGGTGATTGAGCCACATGCTGATCACCATAGAGTATCTCGATTTTTAAGCCTTTTGTGACACTTCCATACATCCGATACCTCATGAGAAATGTACCATCATTTCTATCCAAAGGCCGAGGGGTGTAAATTCTGGTGGCTTCTTTTGGAGAAAGTGCTTTAATTATCACTTTAAATTGTGTTCTCCCTGGGAAGAGGAAAATAAAAACAGATAAAAGCATTCTAAGCTATTAGAATCACATCTAGTAAATAAGACTAAACTCTACTGGGTTAAGATAATGGAATTTAATTTACTTTTTCACTACAATTTTTTAATTATACCAAGCTGGTAAAACAAATTTTCAGTAGTCAAATATCATCCTACCAAATTTTCTTGGTCATCACATACCTCTAAATGGAAAACCTGCAGGTGGAGATAAAATGTTCAATATCTGACTAAGGATAGAAGGAAAGCCTAACATTCCTTTGAAGCTAAGATTAGGTTTAATACTAAGTTTTCAAGTTAGTGCTCTGCAGAACAGCAATTTCCTCTAGAGTAAGACAGATAGCAAACCAAGTTAAAGTAACAGGAGGAAAGAATACTTGCCAGCTTGTGGAAAGGCAGTTGCAGCATGCAGGAGTCACACAGAAATTGTTCAGTTTTGCGCTGCTGACTGTCTGGCACATTTAAAGTCCCAGCTACTGAAAAGCAGGGATAAGAAAATGAGAGTAGAGRTGTGCCCTGGACATCTGCCTAACCTGTGCTTAAAGACCACCATAATTTCATCATTAATGCACTAAGATTTTTTAACTGGATATGGAATAATTTATGGAGAATATGGGTATGCATAAACATAAATCTGTTATCTTCTTTAATTCTATCACRAGTGGTCATTGTCAATTTTATTTGTAAAAAGAAAGGGGGGGCCAAATTATTCACAAAGTGTAACAGTCTAAATACTGTGAAATGTATACAAATACAGTGAATGTTACCACCAAGTAGTATATAAAAATAAATGAAACTGAAAAAATTCAGATAAAACCAAGATGTGACTAAAATTTGAATGTCCAACAGCACTAAATGATTGAGATGTTACAGTTAATTCTATACTTTGCATCCACAGATAAATGCACTTATGTGGAAGGTACCAGTCTTAATCATCAGTCACATCTTCCTCAGATCACTGGATCTTGAAATTGGATTAAAGTCAATTACTGTGCAAGAGTACTCAGATTAAATGACTCTCYTTAATGAATGAACATCTCTGCCTCGAAATGTCACTGTCAGTCGCAATCACCCTTCTTAACTTGCTTCAAAGTAGCTGACTTTAACCAAGTACCCTCTCCCTATGACTCTCATCTAGTATTATTTGGATGAAGAAGTATTCAAACCCAGAGCATGTCATGAAGATCAGAGAGAAAAAGTTTTCTGTTGGGATCATGTCTTTGTCCCTTTATACCCATTTTATTAAACAGCATTTTCATGGAGTACAGAGATTTCCCACTGGAGTGGGAAAAAGTAAGTTTTCAGTTGTCATAAAAATGAGTGAATATTGAGAAATCACAAGTCAAATACTACTGAATTTCATATCCTTGTCCTTATCTACAGGAAATAACTATGTGTGTCTCTTTCCCTGCTGGTGTAAGTCCTGCTCTGGACATGAGCAGCCTTGGATCTACCCAAAGGATGTATTAATTTTAGTTGGTGATACTTCAGATGCAGGAACAATCTGATAAGGGAAATCACCCATAACAAAGCCCTTTGAGGGAAAAACTCCGCTGAAAGGGAAGGGGAAGAAAAAGGAGACTGAGTTATTTCATGTAAGTACAAGTAATTCACTGGAGGCAAAAAGATTTTGTTTATGATTTACAACATTCATTCTGTAATGGGGCCAGGGCCTCTTAAGTTCTACCACAGTATTTAATTGTAACAACTTTTTGCTGATTTTAATTTTTTTTTTTATTGGAAGAAGTTACCATTGCACTTTCACTCATGTTTTTTGTTTCTCTCAGTCTAAAGGAATTATAAAAGAAAAATATGTCCCTGTTCAATCAGCACCACTCGTATTTATCTGTTACCCTGAAAACRCATAAACACAACTGGGACAGAATTTTAAGTAAAAAATAATTTCTCAGTACTGAAAAGAGACTAAAATATGGACACGGTCAAAATGGGATACTTTGAGAAATCCAGATAATGACATTTGCTTTATGCATTTCTTTTCCTYGTGTGCAGCTTGCAAAAGAGGGACTCCATGCATGGAGGAACAAGTGCAGGGAAGAAATGCAGGGAAAGAGGGAAAAGTTAACAAGATATTGATTTAGGCCAGTTTCTAGAGAAGAACAAAAAACCTAGTCACCCTATTTCTGACACATATGCTGAAGAGAAACTGAAAGATCTGAAAAGAAGATTTTCTTCAACTGTATTACAAAAATCATTGCTGGTTAATTTTGCAGATGGAAATTTCAAAAGCAATGGAGTCACTGAAGAGGCATTTGGATTATCAGCATATCCTTTAAGAGAGGAGGATGCAAGARCTTATATCCAGGAACAAACAAATACAGGTCTTGTGTGTGACCATCACAAAAGCCCAGGGATCACAGACAACCAAAGACTCAAAGGGAGGTCCTGCAGCTATGAAGGAGAGTGAACCAAGATGCAGAATTCTGCTTAGCAGCACTGGAACAAGAACTGGAGGAAGCAKGCCCTGCTCTTTGAAAGCATTCTGTGAAACCTGCAAGAATACCTGAGAGGCCTTGAAAAATATTTGTTAGCAGAGTATGCAGATCATGTGAGCAACATGTAACAGCAGATTTTATCACCWTGCATATAAAGACAGTTGGCAGTTGTTAAACCCAGGGGAAAACCTTCCAGACAAGGATAAGGTGTATCCAAGTATCCAAAGAAAAAAAATGCATTTACACTAATAGAAAGTTCTGTATTTTCAGCAGGGATTTTTTTAATCTTTGAAATAATTTTTCTGGGGAAAGAATGAATTCTGCATCATTTGACATCTTCTTACAAAGGCAGGTCAAAGAGTTACAGCCTCTGGGCTGACATTACAGTGTGATGTCCAATGGTGCATAGCAAATCTGGTGAACAGACTGGACATTCAGAAAACAAATCTGCATTTTAAATCTACTAATGATGCCATACAAGTTTCATAATGGATCCCAGTAAGTAGTGACTGATTTGACTGAAATTGTAATGCACACAAAACACCATTTAATAGATTTGGACAAATTTTACAAACGTGAAGCCTTAACTGTAGCTCTTCTGCTATGATCACAGCATTCCTGTTTTGCAATGGAGGTGAATATGTGGATTTTTTGCTATCTCATTAGGGATCTTTTGAGACATATTTAGTTTATATTGGAAAGCARTGCCTGAATAAATATTGTTAATTTTAATTCTAAATGATAAAATTTGAACATTTAAAATCATTCAAGAACAGAAGTTTATAGCCAGGGTTTCTACGAATTCATTAAACAGTGCTCATGCACTGGAATATGATCAACTCTACTGCTAATTTTTAAAAGGAGCCTTTGCACCCTCCTAAACAATTCTTGGCATGGGACAGCAGTCAGCACAGGTTGAGCCAATAGCTCTTCCCTGTCAAAAGTATGCATACTCTGACTGGAGGCCATAGCAGGTCATGGGATGAATGGAGATCACTCCATGCCAGATGGCAATGGGACCTGGAAATTTTCCTGGGACACTGAATTTATTAACATAAATATGAACACACATGAACTCACTGAGATCAAAACTAGGTTCTCAGTACCCATATCCTACCAGTTTGTCTTGCAGGATTTAAACTAGCACGAGAACCCAACTGAACTTCACACCTTTTCACCTTTAGCAACCTGTTGTTTGAACCCAAGGCTCTACCTGTGTGGCTGATACCAGCCTCCACTTTGCTGGCAGTGAGGGTGCAGTTGCATTCTTAACTGCAATTACAAAACTGCATCCAGCTGACATCCAATCCAGCACCAAGCTGCAACAGCAGCAGTGGTTCTGACAGACTGAAGACATACCCTGGATAATATATAACTACTCTTTGATTCTGCAAGCAGCAGCTTTCTAACAAGACATGAAGARGCCGTGCATACTTGGTATCTGCCCTCTCAGTGTCATCGCTGTGAACAGTAAATAATACACAGACAGCAAAGCAGCTTCTACCCTAYATAAATTAGCAACAGATGATTTCCTCTGGGGCTGTCTCAGAGTTATCTTGATTATGGAATGTGTGACACAAAAGTAATTTTGATTCCACATTTAAACTATTAATACAGAGTGTGCGGAGTTAACTTGCAGCAGCAAACAACTGACTGGCATCAAATCATTGGCCTGCGAGAACAAACCCAGTTCCCACCCTCAGGAGAAGTGTCATGGGATGGTTTGTGCTTGTGCTGAGTAAACAACAGATGAAAATTACTCCTTAACGGAGCAGCAGTATGATAACAGAACCCAGAGGGCTCTGCTGACCGAGACAGAAGTTTTAAGTAACTAGTGTGTGCGGCATTAGAAACGATTGCGTTACCACTTTCCAGCGGTGTACTGGGATTTTAAGTCCACTAGCTCCAGAAGCACTGGTACATTTCGAGCTTGCTGGTTCTTTGCTGTAAATTCCACACTGTTTGTAGCAGGCTGCTGGTGAGAGAAGGGGCACTGGGCAGGACCAGAAGAAAGGARGCTCTGACCATGTGCTTCGCTCGCCATCGGACCTTGCGTGTCCCGGCCCGTGCGGGACCAGGCGCGGGGGCACCCCGGGAACAGCGATGGCACAGCGACTGCACGAAACGGGGAAAGGAAGGAAGGAAGGAAGCAAGGAGGAGGGGAAGAGGGGAAGGGTGTGCAGCTCGGGTCACCTCCTGCGGTAAAATCGCAGCCCGGGGCAAGGTTTCCACCCCACGCCCGTGCCCGAGCACACGAACGGTACCTGGAGGGGAGCGGGAGAAGTTGCGTCCGGCMGCGCTGACCGCCTGGATGTAGAAATACCGCACGGGCAGGGTGACCCCCGCGTCCAGCCCGGGGCCCCACGCCAGGCTCCGCTCGGCGCTCACGGGCTCCTCCGGCTCCGCCGRCAGCAGCAGCGGCCCCGCGGCGCCCAGGAAAAACACCAGCAGCAGCGGCAGCCCGCGGCCCCCCATCGCCCCTCCGGCCCCCACCGAGCTCCGCCGTGCCCGCTCGGATGGGGCCCGGGCCTCCTCCGGCCCTGCGCTCCCCGCCCGCTCCCCGCCCCGCGGGGCGGCCCGACGGGGMCGGGGCTGGGGCTGGGGCCGGGCAGAGCCGGAGGGAGGCGCGGGGAGGAACGGGCTGTTCTCCGGCGCCTGAAYCCGGCGCTGCCTTTCCTCCTCCTCCGGGCCGTGCCGCGATGTCCCCAGGATGTGGCGGGGTGACAGGCTGCCCCAGCCCAGACCGTGTGCGCCAGGACCGTGCCCTGCCCGCGGGGCTCAGGCTCGGGAGCGGTTCGAAGCCGTGCTCTGCCCGAGAACCGCGGAAAATACAGCAAAGCAGCGGTGAGAGCGARGAGCGGGCTCGGATCCGCTGGTCTGCGCTTGCCTGTCCCGAGAGGTTTTTCTTCCCTGACTATGGATGGGCGCTTTGCGGGACGCGCTACAGAACAGATGATCGGGGGCTGTGTCGCCCTCCCCCCACCCCCAGAATAATGTTACCTGTGGTTTAGGATACAACTCAGACGGCAACTGAGCAGCTGGCCTGGAATTTAAAGAGGAAAACAATCCGCTATTCTATAGGTTATTGTTACTGCCTTGTGTCAGCTGAAGATCAGAGATTGCTGTAAAAGGAAAAAATCCAAACCCTAAAATAATTTAAAATTCCTCTCTGTTTCTAGGATTTCCCATAGCAACTGTATTTAAAGCGAAGGACAGAGCAGGAACCCCGTTAGGACACACWGAAACACTGCTCCCTGTCCCGGAGAGGACGTTCAGGCACGCAGCCATGCCCAGGTGCTCCTGAGCCCTGTGGGTGAGATGCTGCAGGTAGCCTTCCTCAGGGCTGTGATGCTTTGGATGGGGAAAAAGGGATCACAGTATTATCCTCTAGAAAATGTAACAATTACAAAAAGTAATTTCATGGATTTAAAATGTTGGAGTACAAGTAAAGAGGGTAAAACACCAACGATTTGTTTCCTAAGGTTGTTTTGTCGTTTTTATGATTTGCTGCTACTAGGAAGTATTTCAGGGTATCAGGAGATGGGAGGGTTTACAAGGCTATCGGAGAATTAAATCAAGCTTCCGGGCTAGTCTGGACTTTCACATGCAAAGCAATGAGAGCACAAATGAATTCCACCTGGTTTTGAATAACATGAACTTCAAGTCTCTGTGCATACAGACCGTGAAAAACAGGTTCTTTGAAAGAGGAATTATCAAGTCTGTTTTCCTCCTTGCTTTTGTCTTGAGTCTTCTCAATTCCCTCACCTCAGATAGCCACAGATCTCCACCAACATTCCACGTGTGATACTCCCAGCAGGTGAGAGAAAACTTGTATAGTGTTGCAGGGTACAGGGCAGGGCTGAGGTCAGGTGGGGACATCAATCTGAAGATCAGGATCAGTCCCCATGAGGGGAGCCAGGGTCAGACACTGCTCTGGGATAGCTGCCTGGTCCTGGGGATGGCAGCCTGCAGATAGAGCCAGACTCAGCAGGGCCCAGGCTGGCCAGAAAGGGCAGTGGAGAGGTGGAGACTGTGACCTACAGCATCAGCGGGGTATGGTCTGATGGTGTGGAGGCTGAAAGCCGGCATTGCAGCCTTGCAGGTTCTGAATGTGAAATTCAACCATAATAGTGTACCCCYGAGATCTGGAAAAACAAAAGGGAGTCTGAAAGTCTGGATGGAGGAGGACAAGGCAGAGGAGGATGTTACCAAAGGAACGTGACTGAGTGGCCTTGACTGTTGGAAAAGGAAAATGGAATGTTGAAGAGTGAAGTTAGATAGGGCAGATGCCAAAGACAGAGCAAAATTTCGAGGATTAACGACACTGCAGCTTCTGCAACACACCAATCATATGCTGATGAGTAGAGAAGGGGCTGCTAATTAGCSAATAAATAGTTGCCATTKATGCRGAAGACTTAGTATACACCTGTTGCTAAATAGATAAAAGGGGCTCAGCCCCACAATAAAGTGGTATGTCTGTGTCTGTCTGTGTGTCTGTGTCTTTTGCTCGTTATTTGTGTTGTGTTGTCCATCTCTTCTGCGACATGATGGCTCCAAGCTGGGCTGAAATGGTGTCCTGAGCCATGGGCAGGGAGAGCCAGGGAGAGCCCTGAGGAGGTGGGGGCATCAGGGCCTGATGGTGCACTTGGGCCCCGTCCCTGGGAAGGAGCCACCCCTGTCCTAGAATGGAATGGGACCAGCTGCTGGGAGCACTCTGAGAGAATGGCCCAGGGGGTCCTGGTGGGCAGTGAGAGGGACATGGGCCATCCATGAGCCCTGGCAGTAACGTGGCCACCAGCAGCCTGGGCTGTATGAACAGGGGCAGAACCAGAGGCTGAGGGCAGTCATTATCCACCTCTACTCAGTACTTGTTAGACCACATCTAGATCCTGCATCCAGCTTTGTGCTCACCAGTACAAGACATCAATAACTGGATCAAATGCAGGGGAAGACACTGAAATGGCAGGTGGAGCACCGGCCCTGTGAGGAGAAGCTGGGGCAGCTGGACTTGTTAAGCCTGTTAAGAGATRCCTTCAATGAGGGGGTGGACCTTACAGAAGCCCCCAGGAAGATCATGAGATGGTGCAGGGCAGAAGGATGAAAGACAACTGGCATGAGTTGAAAGAAGAGATGGTCACCCTGTGACACGTCCATATTAAAGACTGAAGCACAGGTTGACCAGAGAGCTATCCAGTTTCTATCCTTAGAGATTTTCWAGTGTTAGGTGGATTGAAGCCTTGAGCAGCCAGCCCTGACCTTGAAGCCAATCTGCTGTGAGCAGGAGGCTGGACCAGAGACCTCCTGAGGTCACACTCACCCAGAGTTATCCTTTGATGAAACCATGGGACTTCTGTCCCTTCTTTCAAATGTCATCAAGATAGTAGAATGCTCAAAGATCATCTGGGTATGTGCATGACCTACTGGTCAGACAGAAGTCTAGACAGAAAAACCACCTTGTTTCATAAACCATGTTTCCTTCTAAAGCCAGGCTGAGGGACTGTCACTCAGCTTAGGTACCGCAGATACTGGCTGTAGTAATTAAGGCTGAAAGTCTTGCTTGATGAGTCTCGCACACCCTCACACACGTGGCAGCCAGGTTCCACTCAGGCCTAATKACAGCTGAAAGGGTTTTCACGTGGAGCTCATCACCTTGTAAAAGYACTCATCAAACACTACCCTTGGCCCCTACCTGGACTACCAGCACCTCAAGGCAAGTTGTAGGCATATGGCTCTCTAAGGGCTTAATATTTGTCTACTGTAAAGTTTCTACCACTGATGCAAAACTGTTTGTGTGCTGGAGACTCATCAGCTGGCGGGACAGGAGAAGGCAACATGTCCTTCCTGTGCAGGAGGCAGTCCTGAACCCAGCAGCTGATGTGACTGCTGGCTACCACTGAGAGATGAACCAAGGCTGGCTGCCCTGCTCAGTCCATGGCTTTGTTGGCCATCTGCACCCTGCTGATGTTGGCAACCAGACTAAGATGGTGGATTTTTATTTTTTTAAATAATGTATTGCATTCACAGCAAGTGAAAAACTAATGAAGTGCCAATACATTTTTTTCATGTAAATGCAGAGTTTATTTAAAACAAATTGTTTTAAATATGAAAACCCTATAAGTTATCAATATCTATGGAATATATTTTTACCAAAGAAAATCTTGGAGCAGTGGAATTGTCAAAATTTGGCTCTGCTAAACAGAATGGAACTGATTACTATCCAAAAGGTATTTCTCCCTATGTTTTCATAGGGAGTATAACAAGAGTATTTCAATTAACTGTTAGAATACTGTTATTCAGTGTAAATTCTAGTTTGCAGATTCTCAACAAGCTGCAGTCTTCCACAACTGATTTACAATCAGAAAGTTTTTATTTGCTTACATTAAATCAAGCCACCTGACTTCCTGTCATGCACAGCATAAATGAAAAATGCTTGTGCAAGCAAGGTGAGAAGTTAATCTAACTACGGTTGAATGGGTAAAAAATATTTACAAATAAAAATGTTCCAAAACATCCACCTCTAGTCAAGAAAAATTGTATCACCATTTACTTCCTTTGCAAACATTTATTATTCTTTACCTTATGTAGGCTGGTACTCCAAATTTTGTATTAATGTGTTTCGCAGAAATGTACAACAGGAATTCTGCACAGATACTCAGCTGGTTTTATTGTCTTACACAACAGAATCCTGTACACAAAAACATAATTTCTTCTTAGAATATCACACTTTACAAGACYGCAATTATACAGTAGTCATTTCCTTCCAGTATTGCCTGTGTCAGTATATTCTTATATCCTTGTGAAACAGGCATGTTTTAGAGATCAGTTCTGGCTATAAATACACAGTTTATGTTAGTCCTTCTATGTACAACAAAAGACAAATTACCCCAGCATAAAGTAATAATATTTATATATCAGTACAGATTTGAACTACAGACCCACTTCTTTAACGAAGTTTACAGTATGAAAAAATAAGGATACCTCTTACCTACTGTAATATTTTCATCTTTTAGTTTCTTGTGGAGTAGTCAGTGATACAAGCACTGMTTCTTTTGTGTAAAATATATTATTTTAAAATACTGGTATACTGTCCTTCCAGTTAGAAAAATATAACTATGTCCTACAGAAATTTTATTGGATTAAAAAACATATTAAAAATATSGACCATCATTTCAGACCATATATGAAATTAGGAATAAAATAGAAGAAAATGTATAATTATTTTAAAATAGTATCTTCTGGCTCAGTGAGCCACTTCTGATTTTTCATAAAAGAGAACAAAGCTTAGTTAGAAATTTAATGGCCAGGGACAAGTTTTGGCTACTGAGTAATACTAGTACATCATTAGTGTGGCTGAACAAGAGACACTGAAACACATTTACAGCCATTCAGTTAGGAGGACAAAAAGTACTGTGGTCACAGCAGAAACAGGCAAAAAATACCAAAAAAGGTAAATATTTTCATATTTTGCMTTATTAAAAGTGTCGGATTATCAATACAAATTAATCTGTTTCTAAATCTAAACCAGAAATCTGGCCAATCATGTCAACTGCAACCAAAGTTGTGCACAGTTATGAATCTTCCATGTCTGGAAAACAGATTTCCATGCTCAGCTGTCTTTCTTTTGGTCAGATTTTCAGTGCTGTACCCTGTGTTGAGCTTTTTCTCCTGCTCTAGAAACACTCCTGCAACTCACATTGCTCACCGCTCTTGCAATGCTGAAAAGTCCTGGTGTGGAATCTGCCTCAGCAGCACAGCAGAACAAACACCACCAGGGACATTGCTGCTTCGCTTCCCAGGAATGCAGAAAAAGAACATTCRGACAGAATGCGCTGTAAAAATTTAAGAGCTTTCATTTTGTGAGGATATTTGTTYAGTGGGATGGTTTAGCATTATCATGCCTGATAATGAGGCAGATCAGAGAAACAGCAAATTATCAGCAAGGTAACTTCTTGGTTTTCTGTTAAGTTTTGTAAGAAAAAGCAGCTCAAGCTAGATTTTATCCATTCCAGCACTACGTAGCTGGCAGGAGCCTAACTACTGCTTGCTGACTCAGAGGAAAGCCATTCCTGGACTTAGACTGCCCAAACCTCCACTGCTGTTAACTTTCTATTATTTGGGGTAGGGATTTTTTAACATTGTTTTTCCCTGCTAAGAGAAACAGGAATGGTGAAGCCACACATTTAATACAAAAGTCAAATGCTCAGCTAATATAACATACTAACTCCTTTGAAACTAAGGAAGTTGTACCAATTCACAGCAGCACAAGAACGGGCTCAACGTATTTGACATGTTTTTGCCTGCCCAGAAGCTACCGCACTATTGTGCCCTCTTAGGCCACAGTCCTTTCATAGCTCTGATTCTTTATCTATCTCATCTAGGTAATACTCATCATCGGTGGTGGTATCACTGTCTGAGTCCGAATAGGCGGCTGGGTCTTCCCCGTAGATACCAGTCAGCTCTTGGGGGGATGAAGCAGCTGATGACATTTCGTTCCCAGCAGAACTTGAGCTCAGAAGCTCAGCCCTGTTTGTTGGAGAGTTCTCTGTATCTCTGAAAGCACCAGGATTATTAAGAAGACACGGTCTCCATAATCGACCTTCTGTGAGTGACCTCTTGATATTTTCCAGGAAAGCCAGCTGTTGCTCTTTGCCAAATATACCAAATTCCTCAGATGGATATATTAAATTCCTAGTGCTTTGACACTTCTCATCGTCGCATGCCCAATTTTCATTCTCGTCACAAGAYAGCAGCTCTGAGTAAGATTTAAATCTCTTCCCATGTATGCCACCCTTGGGTAGAAYATTGCTTCCTGAGGCAGAGGTCTCAAGGGAGTCTCGGGCACAAATGCCCTCCGAGAAGTGACGCTCACGCTGACTCTTCGTATGGCTCTTGCACAACTGATAGCCATTGAGGTTAGCATTTTCTAAGCCAGGAGTCTGAGAGGTATTTTGATGCTGACCAAGCACTGTCTGGGAAGGTGAGTTTTGCTCTGGACATGTGTCTGCCTGCAAGCAGCTGTTTATGTAGGTGTTTGAGTTTTTGTCAGTTAAAAGTGGCGAGAGAGGAGTGCAGGCATAACTGCTAGCTCTTCCTTTCTCTTCATCCAGTGGGTATGAGGTAGTAGCACTGGGAGCAATGGGCTGGTTTTTGCTTTCTAACCCAAGATCAAAGGTTGTGGAATTCTTACTTCTTGTGGTTACTGCTTTATCTGGAAATAGGGATGTGAGTCTTGGCTTATTTTCCACTTTCACTGCAGTTTTTTGAGGCCTGATGGCTTCCTTCTGGGTGTATGAGCTTGTAAAAGGCCTCCTTTTGGTGTTAACAAGCAAAGAAGGATCATTCTGATTTTCAGTTTTCTTATTCTCAGCTGCTCTTGGTCTTGGCGTATTCTGATCAGAGTTCAGATTGTGATTCTGATTTTCATTGTCCWGCTGCAGGAATGGCTGGTGAGAATCCACTGAAATCAACGAGTCAAGGGACACATTGTCCTCTAAAGTGGCACTTCCATCATTCTGTGAAAAAATGTTACTTATGTGTGGTTTGGGGGGTAAATTTTTACTAGAAAATTTGCGACTTGTTTTGTAAACAGCTGCCAGTTTATTTTTAATYGAAGGTCTGTTTTTCCTTTTTTCTATATCTTTGACTTTGTCTCTTGTGCAGTCAGAGAGAAGCTTGTTCTCATCTTCTGCACTCTGTGTTATCTTCTCATCTTGTGTAACCCTGGAGACTTTAGTGTTCAGGTTGCCTTCACTGYGCCTCTCTGATTCCCGAAAAATGCTGTAAAGTTTACCTATAGGAGTACTCTGTGCGTTTTGCTCTTTTTTAATTTTTGAATTCTTTTCTACATTTGTGTCTGTGCTAGCCACTTTGTCTACCTGGAGTAATGGATCAGCAATGGAAGCTTTGCTTACCTCAGATGCTTTGCTCTGAGACTCTGGAAGCACTTTGCTACAAAAGTTTAAAACATTTTCTTTTTTTCTTGTACTGTCAGCYCTTAATTGCAGTCCACTAAATTTATTATTACACAGAGGGGTGGTTTGGTGTAGGAAATTTGCTCTCTGTTTGACTTGGGTACTATCCCTGTGCATGTCCTTCACATGACTAAGTGGCACATCAGCATGCTCAGTGTTACCATTCCTTCCAAGGGAACTCTTCTCTCCTGAGCAGAGGAGTAAACTGTTCAGATTTTTCTTGTTGTTCACCTTTGGGGGCTGAGAGCTACTTTCTGAGCTTCCCTTCTGTATAATATTTTTATTTGTTGAAGTAGAATATAAAGGATTCTCTAAGTGCCTACCTGGCTTGGGAGGGGTTGATAAAATGGACACTAGTGGTGTGGCTCTTTGAAAAATTTCCTTCTTTTCTTTTAGATGTATGTATGTCTTTTGGCTGCTTGAAGCATCAGAAGTGGCCTTACCTGACTTAGCCTCTGCTCCAGTGGATTGTGCACCACCAAAAGAAGTTTCTTTTGTCACCACATCAGAAAGCACATTTTCTGCTAATGAAAGAGATGCTAAATTGTCTTCCTTGTTAGGTGCCACACTCACTGACTTCTCCAAGCTAGGGGGTAAGTGACAATTCTCTTCTTGAGTATCAACAGCAGTTCTTAAGTTCTGAGGTATGACCAGAGCTGAAGATACTTGGTCAGAAGAATATGAAGGCACCTTTTTTTTGGAAGTAGTAGGGAAAAAACTATTTGCTAAACTCACAGGATCATCATTTTTCTTGTTCTGTATCCTTGGTGACTGAGCATTTTCTTCGGGACAAGGTAAATCTGCATCCTCTGGATTATCTCTAAAGAGGCTACAAAATGTTTTTGAATGCCTCCGYGGTAGCGTGTAATAAATGGAAACTAACTCATGATACTTGACATGATCTTCATCAACACAAACTGTAAATGTGCTTGTGGTTTTATATTTCTGCAAAAAATTTCCCCCCTCCTTATAATCTGAAAACACAGAGGATTCCCTTCTGGTTAGTTTTTTACATCTGTCTGKCAGATCAACTGATGTACTACTACTTACTGAATCATTGACACTTTTGTTTAAAGGACTGGCATAATCTTTGTTACCTGTAGCAGCATTTAATGATGCTGATGTTGAAAAGGAACATTTTGAGTCTAAACAAGACACATCTCTTTGATTAGAATAAAAGGTGTCAGCTCTATGTTGAGTTTCTCTAGGTAAAGAGATGGGCGTATCAGACATAATACTACCAGCAATGCTAGCTGATTTTCTAGGCAAAGTGTAATAAATAACATGGGGGTCAGAAGATTTGGAGCTGTTTCTGCCYGGGGAGCCAGTAATACTGCAGCTACTCATATGTCTTGGTGAACTGTCTTGCTTGTGAAACCTTCTCATATAAGGTGAAGTACTCATCATTTTTCCCATTCCTTTTTCAAGGCAAAAATAACTTAAATTATTCTCAGAGGTATTGGGGTCTCCATCAAAGCTATGCATAGAAATATTTYCAGAATTTTCATTTTGCAGAGAACTAGCAATGAATTGCTCATTACAGTCCTTAGTAACTAAAGTGCTTGCATTTTGCAGTGKTTTCTGTGAAATCTCTTTGCTAACACCTGTTCTGCTCATTTGAGCTGTTTTCCCCSCTTCTGCTTGAGCTTCAGTAACTGYGCAATTTACTGAAGAGCTAGTYAGTACTCCTAAGCATTTAGAATTGTCTTTATGAGAAAGTGCTTGTGGAGAGCTTTGTGAGAAGTTAGATGAACACTCAGGAGGACAGGACTGTCTCTTTGGAGTAGCTTGGTTAAGGACTTCTGCAAAGCTCTCTCTTTGTGCTGCATAATGCAGAYTATATTCCCATTCTTTCTGATTTGGAAGAAAAGGTTCCTTCCTGCTCTCATCAGCTGGCAAAACACCGGGAGGCTGACTGAACACACTGTTGGGTGGGCAATCATTTTCCTTCATTTCTGCATTTCTTTTATCACCATTTGATGTATAAATTTTTGTGTTACGTCCTCTGGCAGTGGCTTGGGTTTGTCTCTTTGATGCCACTGTGTTAAAGAGAGACACATCTCTTTGCCACACAGCAGAAGCAGGGCTGTTAGAGGAAAAACTCCGGGCGTTGATGTAGCTTTTATCTGCTTGTTGAGGAGCTGACTCTAACAGCATGTCTTCATCTGGCTGTTTCATAGCTTCAGCCTTTTCCAGGTGTGTAAAGTCTGCCTTAGTACTTCTTTGGGTAATGACAACTGAATTCCTGTTCAGTCCTTTAGGCTTTGTTAGGTCCATTGAATTAGGAAAGACTGATTCATCAGTTCTGATACGAGATGAAGAAACTGAAGAGTTACAACTAACCCAAGGTTGAGAGCCCTCAGTGAATTCTGAAAAAGTTCTGTTTGCACTTCTTGTAATCCTTTTGATACTCGTATTTTCTGGAGAGAACGCGTGAAAATCATTCTGCAGGCGCTGTGAACCAAACTTCACATTCTTTGTATGTGCCCACTGCTGGTCATTTAAATTAGCCATAAATTCTTCAAAGCTGGCATCAGGGGAAATAAACACTTCATCACTGTAACACGGAGGAATATCAGCCCAAGAAGCATAGCTGTCTTTTCTGCCATAAGAGGAATTTTTTTTGTTTGCATACAATTTGCCATGAGAAGAGGTATCTCTATAGTAGGATCTTGAAAGGTTATTTTCTGATTTGTATAAAGGATAGTTTTCCCAGTTATCAAAGGGCAACAGAGAATTAGATTTGTCAGTGCAACTAACTCTACTAAAGCAATTACTGCTTGAAATAGATCTTCTGTAATGGTGTTTTGAGTGGTAACTTGGGTATTTCTTGGTTTCTTGTAAAGAGCTGGGATATCTACCATGGTCTGTAGCATGAAACTCCATCAGTGATTGAGTTCTAAACATTTTCTCTGTTTGTTCAGAAGAGTCCGGTGTATTGTTCCATACAATGGAAGATAGAGGAATTCTCTTTGGGTTCTGTCGACCAAACCTTGGTACAAAACCATTCTTGCTCTCCCTTGCCAATGGATGCTGTGAACGAGATGCTGACAGGTGACCAGAAGATACTGATGATGGACATCTCCCAAGGGAACATACAGAGTAACTTCTGCCGGCTGTATCCCTGTTCATACAACTCTTGTGCCTAAACCCGCTGTTCTGTGTTACGGAAGGGGGATATAAGCTCCCTTCTGAAGAACGTCCAAAAGAAACGGAAGAGACCCTCCGACGGCGCAAGTGAGGATTTCCATCGACTGCATCACCGTAATTGCAATCATCTTGAAAGGCTGTCTGCCAGTTTATATATGCACTGTGTAACTTCCTTGGTCTGATGAAAATCTTGTGTTCATCTTTGGCCCTTAGCGTTCTCAGCCCATCTTGGAAAAATGTGCTAGGCCTGTCAATCCAGTCATTTCTCTGCTGCCCCCTACTAGCAGACTGCCTCTTTGAAGTAGGGAATGCACTACTGCTTTGGACATTTGATGTTGTACTACTTGTAGAAACTGTCCAGTCCAAAGGATCTTGGGCTTGTTCCTGGGCCAGCTGGTCATCCAGATCACTTAGAACTGCACAGAAAAAAAAAAAAAAAAAAGATACTTAGTTTTGTTTTCTTTAATGATCTTCTGACTGTTTATGTTAAGAAGTTTCATGTACTATATTAATAATCAGAACCGGCTTTAAAAGGAGTCAGCTTCTCAGCATTCAAAACCTTTCCCAAACCACACATTCTTCCTCCACAGGATGTTTCAGCARTCACCCATTATGACTACAAGAAAAAAAATGCTCTCCTCCATGACTGCTCTTTATGCAAATGTTAGTCTTTATGCTATGTAAAAGAACAAAACAATTTGAAGTCTGAGTTCTCACTCACACACTGCATATATGTGTGTGTGCTGTGTGTGTGTGTGTGTGTGTGTGTGTGTGTGTGTGTGTGTATGTGTATATGCATGCATAAACCTTCCAAATACCGTTTGTAAGCAAAAAAATCCCTGAAAATAATTCACTAGGCAAACATGGACCTTTCTGTGTGTTCACAAAGGACAGTTATGATGTAACTGTAAGAAAACAGAATCCTGAAAACCGTCAACAAGGATATTCAATAATCTGCCATGTCCACTGTTTGTTTCATTCATRAAAGTTCTCTTCTGAATGGTAGTCTATTACTTTTAAATGAGCACTGAAAATGGCATTTTCTGGATAAAAAAAGGGTAAAGAAGTAGTTAGGAAGCTGTGATTCAATCTGACAACAAATACATATTTATATATATAGGCAACCTCATGAACTGGAATTAAACACTATATAGCTCAATCAACCAAGATATACAGTCACAAGACTAAGTGACAGCACTGTATTAAAGTTATTTTTATTGTCAAAACCAATTATACCTTTGCTAATTGTATTATTCTGGTATTTTGAAAATACCACACATAATAYCTAATGGATATGACTGTTTTGTTACAGAATTTCCTAATCCACTTAAATAAATAAGACTTACGAATCAGTCATTACAGATCTATGCTAAAAGTACAAAATCATTAAGAAAACTTTGATAAATATGTATAGTTGGAATAAAAGGGGATCCAAAAGYACTAAAATTCTCCATTTTTCTAAGTTTCTCTTCAGCACACAAAAGAGAAGACTCCTGARAAACTCAGCTTAGAACAAGAAAAAAGATGAGTTGTTTCTGAGTCTTCCATTTGGAGGACATCAGCCAATCTAAAAAAGAACGTGCAGCTCTTGACTGGTGCTATAAAAGCTCCCAGAAAATTAACTGAGTGCCATAATGCCTTTTGCTTCTGTGGTTTGTGGCTTTACAAGTTTATAAAACCAGGCCCAGTAATTAATCATTATCAAAATTATGCATGCAGAAAACTGGGATAGAATTCTTCTCACATAACTGTATGTCTGCATCTAAAGGGTGCAGTATGGGCTGCTGACAGAAACAGCAGAGATAACTGCACACACTTACATGTGATTCTTCTGAACTCTATCAATATGAGATGAAATACATTCTAAGAGTGACGAGTGACTCTTAAGTCAATGTTGGAGTAGACATTCTGCTGTCAGACAAAGGCAACAAAAAGTAGCCACTCGGCTAGAAAGTAATGTACTTTTGCAGAAAATTCTTTCAAAACCGCAGTTGCTTCTGGCAGCAATACCATGAGAACAAAGGACACGCACTTACCACTGAAAATCTCCTTCTCTAGCTGTTCATTCCATTCCAGTGTACTTTTCTCCATCGTTTCATTTTGGTTTGTATCAAAAGAATGAGCACTTGTTTCAGTTGACATTGGGGAATTACATATTTCAGCCTGTAAAAAATAGTAAGGTAACATGAGCTCTACATGTGGGTTCAAATCACATTTCCCATGTCACATCACAAACTGTGTCACAAGTCCTAGTTCTGTCAGTCATTACATTATTTACGTTAAATAATGTATTATAAAAATACACAATTGAGGGTTGTAAAGTTGCATGCATTTTATAGATTTCTACTCATATAATATGAAGAATTACCTTGTCCTCATACTGTATCCATTTTTTGGATAAAGGCATAGTTTACTTATTTTATCCAAATGCATCCTTATTGCATTGTATTCCTTATTGCATGGTATCTCTCAAATTAGTTTTTACCAATCATTTCTTCCTTGASCAGTGTACTTTAAAATTCACACACTAACCTCCCAACAGAGATTTAATAATTTAAATGTCCATTTTCTTATTGTAAGACAGTACTTAGTAGTAAAAGTGGGGAAAATGTCATCCTATTCCCCATCTGTGTTTGGATTACATGTTAAACTGGAGAGGTTCTATCCCACTCATATTTCTCTCAGCTCACAGTCTCAAATGGCAGAAGTGCAGACAACTGTTTAACTGCTGAATTATTTTAGCTAAGACTCTTCCACTCTTTTTCAAAAAAAATCCCGCCCAACTATTTTGTTTGCAATATTCATARTATTTTACTAATCTAGCTATAATATAGCATTATATAATATGTTTATATAACAGGCAGAATCCCCAATAAGATCTTTGCTCAATCATATATTAATACAGATTATCCCTTTGTTTTTGAAATATGAGAGAAGGGAGGTGGCCAGTTTACATCCTCGATGCCTTTGATTATACACTGTGTACCTTCTTAGTCCCTTCTGTGATTATACCACCCAACTGAAGACAAGGAAAAACATGCTAGTAATACAGGGTAATAAAGTAATTAAAATAGAAAATATAATCCTTGGAAGAAAATCTGTTATATCAACATCATGCACTTAAATGACACCAGAAATAAACAGTTTGTTTTATCCTTAAAATGAGTTTGTGCTTATAGAATGGAACATCCATCCAAAAAAAAAAATTAAAAAAAAAACCAAAAACCCAAATCCCTCCTACTTCAAGATTTACATTTACATGATAACTGTGCATGGAAATGTTGCAGAAGAGGTTCTAGTTTACTGCTTGCCCAGGCCAGCTACTCTTTTTCACCCTTGTGCAAATGAAATGAAACAAAGTAAATACACTAGATTATTGCTCAGMGTGAGTTTTGATCTATTCACAGGTTGGTTCCAGTTGCTAAGGTATGTGAGAGTCTTGACCAAGTAAAGGATCCATGCAATTGTTCTGTAATATGAGAGAACTGAAATTTGGCAGATTTCAGGGCCTAGCTAGGGAAGTTTCGGACTTTTATAGTTAATAGGAAAGTTAATTCTATTGCATGCAACAAGTTCACAACACATTTTACTCAGCATTTAAAACAAGAACTGCCAGAATACTATTTAAACAGCAGCCTAAACCAAGGGAACTAGTTTTTGAAAAATCTGTATTTAAACATTTCAGACAATAAATTGATAAGCTACTTACTGTTGCCATTTCTTCCACTTTTGAGGCTGGGCTAGCMGAACTGTCATATCTGCAGGCAGAAGGATTTAAATGTTTGTGTTGAAAAGGAACTTGATGTAATTTTGTCAGGTAGTAAATATCCAGCAGTTTCTCATTTGAACAATTATTGAGAAGCATCTGAAGAAAACTTGCTCTATGAAGAATTAATCCTTACCTCCCACCCAAAAAAATCCTGCTAAAATAAAATGCTGGGAATAYGTACCATTCAGTTTGGCCTTGTCARCTTGCTCATAACTGCACAGCCAAAAATGAACTCAACCTACTGACATCTCAGTGTCTGCAACAGCATATTGGTAAGATGGTATTCATTCCTTTTCCAAATAACAACAATTTAGTAGGTATTACTCATAGCTTATGTTATATACTTGTAAATCTCTGAGTGATTTGCATCTGCAATTCAACTGTTTTTCTCTTCCATTTCCCCCTGCTCAGATGCAGAACTATGCCCTGCCTCTTCAAAGGAGGAAAGACAGCAGATTGGTTTTGGTGTGAATTTTGGAACTTAATGCTATTCACCTGAAACAGCCTTTATTTATCAGTTTTTAAGACATGTAGAAGGTTCATCTGCTTTCCTAAGCTACTTAAGACTGCAAGGGCTTGGCAGAGAACTGGCTCGAGTGTCTGTGAGTAATGCAGTGGTTAGAACAAGCCGAGAAGCYGTGAACATAAAAAGTACTTTGTTCAACGGGGTGACTTGCAGACAAATACAAAATAAACTAAAGAAACAAGAACAGGACTTGACTTCACTAAGTCTATTCGAGTCTGCAGATCCTTATTTTATAACTAAGCAGTCCCAGTCCCTTCAAAAGCCCTGAAGGAAATGTTGTTCAGCCTATGCTTATTGACAGTTCTTCTTTGTCTCAGAAACTGTTTTTTCCCAGGAATTTAATTCTTGAGAGAAAATGAAGTAGGGAAACACGGTTCTGCTCAGTCCTGTTTATCTCAAAGTCTTTTTGAATGACCTTGTTCTTAGGCTCTTWAAAGCTCCTTATGCTCAGGCAGACTACTTTATTGTGCTTCAACAGCAAGTATAAACCGGCTTGTTGGCAAGTTCTTTGTGGCCCAGCCTTTCCTCCTGAAGTGCTTTGTCATTTGTTTGCAATGTGCTTGCAGGCAGGGAAGAACAGTTGAAAGGTGCAATTTGTTTTTGCTTCTGTAATTGTGAWCTGTAAAACCAGGATTCCTCTCTGACATGGGGTCCAACTGAAACCAAACAAGACTGTTGACTTCAGTGGGCTTAGGATTTGGCTAGACAGTCTGAATCTGAAATTCCTGATTTTTCCTTGTAGCACTCAATAAAAACAGCCATTAAATTAGTGGGTTACCTTTCCCCGTTGAMTGAAGTTTACAGAACCAAACTCAGAAATGTAGCTCTTCTTTAAAGTTAAATAAAGTTGAATAAGTTTTTAATCCTTCTAAAACAAATTAAGAACGAAACTTAGGTTTCAGAGTTTTTACAATGATTTCTTGCAAATTAAGTTCAGTAAAATCCTGYGGCTTAGCAAGGAACCTTAGTTATATGCATAAACAAAATACAAAAGCTTCATTAGAAGCTTTCTTCTTCAGCTTTACTGTKCAAAGCTACTCTACAGCTCTCCTCACTTAATGTTGTGTTAATTGCTCCTTGCAACGAACCTACATGAAGTAGACATGTTAGAAATGTCAGTTATACATGTCTTCTGCTAGTCTAGGCAAAATTTAAATTTTCATTTGCACCTCTGGCAAATTCCAAATTCATCCATGTCTTTATTGTCACTGTTCTTTCAGAAATAACTGGTCACTGCATCCTGCTTTACTTTTCTCCCTGCTACTTTATACAGACATTATTTACACATTATTTTAATCTTTTCCCTATGCCAATCTCTCCACTTCCCAAATTGCTTCATTATTTTCTACCAACAGTTTAAAGTTTTTCAGCATTTCAAAATTAAATTTGCTTACTTTCAGAGAAATATTGCTCAATTTTAGGAAACAGTAATTCTGTTTCTTTTTTTAGTTAATGATATTGAGCAGTGTTTACCTTATTTTGCACACAATGCATGCACACACACTTGCAAATATTCTCTATTATTCATAAACAGGAAAGAAGCTAAATWGATGCTTAGGTTTAGAAAGACTCGCCATCTGGAAAATACTACTCAGTATGGAAAACAAGAATTTATATTTTATACTTTTCCATTTRCATACATATGTATCATTTTAATGAGAATCAAATGTAAGATTAAAAGTAAAAGATAACTATCACTACTGGTAACAATAATAAAAATCCATGAATTAAAATCTTCCGTGAGTTAGTATTTCCACAGAGGCATGGCACCTGTCTTCCCTTGGCTACCTCCAAGCTGTCTAATGTAGTTAAAATCCATTTTTTCGATACTATTCTTATCAGTACTACATAAGAAGCCAACTAAAAAATCAAATGCATAACTGACATATGCTGARAACACATTTAAACAGCATTTTTGTCCGGGATTAATCACACTTATATATTAGAAAATAATAAGAATGAATTCAATAACACCAACACCTTTGAACCAAAAGTGATCAAACATTTCACTGMCTTCAGACTACAGTTACAAACCTTTTATTAGCAGCTTCTGTATCTCCATGTAAGTGCACTCCTTCTTGCAGCCTCCATAATTTATTCTCACAGTAAAACACCACCGCAGCTGATGAAACTGTCTCTCCAGAACTGAAAGGACCCTCTAACCAGCCATTAATGTTTAGCCATTGAAAATCTTCTGCTAGCTAGGCTTACTTACAGGATTTACAGTGCTGCGTCCTACAGTGYTTCACTAGCTCTCCAAAATAACTCTACTTGGTGAGAGGCAGATTATTTCAGTGCTTTGCCTATGCATAAAGCAAACCACATGCCACGGCAACACCTAGAAGAGGGTGGGGGAAGTTTTCAACAGAGAGGCGTGACTAGAAAATGTAGCAATCAGCTCAGTTACACGTCAGGATTGACTTGTTTATTTTTCAAGTTATGCTCGGTCCGAAATCAAAGGCATCTGAGCCTGAGATACGATAGATTTTCCATGGAAAAGCCAGATAAACACACAGGAAAAAAAGCTGACGTAATGAGTAGGCACRGTTTGGTTTTTTTGCCTTCTTAAATTAAGAAATCATTTCAGTGCTGAGATTCTACAGCAAAGCCTTCATGTGTGCATTGGCTACCTCACTGTACACCAGGATAAAGCACCCTTGAAATCTGATTCTCGGTTACACAAGTGTCCCTTTATTCTTCAGGGAAGACTGTGGCCCAGTGTTTCTGTGTTCCAGGATGAGGGGCATTACCAGGTCACATGAAGGAGGAAGAAGATGACAGGTATGGAGCAGTGTTAACACTTGCATTTTCTTTTTCTATGTTGTGTTGTTATGTAAGGGAATTGTTGCCAGTGAACATTCACAAAGCTATCCTCATGGCCTCTACTCAAACCTCTCCTTAAATCTCCTGCTTTGATACAAACACTCCACAATGGCAAGCTGCTCTGTTACAAAACCTACAYATCAGACTAATCATAATTTCTTTAGAGGCTTGCATTCCCTGTCTTGTTTATTACAGCTGCTCCTTGTCTTACCATCATGGCAGCAGGGAGCYCCAGGCACAGACAGAATACCAATCTGAGACTCACCAAGTGAAAATCAAAGTCTGGTACCAAAGACCTTGCACCTTTATACTGGGCTTTCAGAACACTGCACAATGCAGCTGTACCTGTGATTGCCAGTGCCAAGCATTACCCTAAGATGCACACAARAACAGTGAGATTTCCTTCACGTGCTGCTGACAATATGGCCATACAGGCTGAAAGTTAAGAGAGCCTAACTAGCCTGACTGTAGCTTCCCCCCATCCTGTTCCCTCTAAACAGCAGCTTTAACCCTGGGGACGGCCAAGGAGAAGGATGCTCTTCAAACAGCAGCTCCAGAGTKGTGTATGAGACCTTCTTTGGTTCAGATCCTGCTGAAAATGAAGCACTGACAAAGCACAAAAGGCAAAAGCGCCAAGAGCCGTCCAGTTTGCCTGGCTGGAGCCAAAGCTGCCGGGCTGCCTTTAAGMTGCCTCTAAGCTAGAAATGGTGGGAACTGACGCAGCAGAGCTGCCTGGGGCTGGTACTCTCTGYCATGACTTGGGAAAGCTGAGCTTTCCTATTGTATCAGAGCCACAGGGCACCAGATCACACCATGCACCTTACACCGTGTCCTCAAGAGGGAATTAAAASAGCATGCAGCTGCTCCTAAGTCTATGGTCTTTCATATACTTTAAGCCTTTATGCAAAACCTGAGCAAAATAGATTTAGCCAAGAGACTCTACCTATTGGTTGTGACTTGGTCCTCTTTTTTCTGACTAAATACAAATAATCTCCCATTACATGACCAAGTAAAATCCCAATCCTCCCAATGAGGTGAAAAGCAAGAGACTGGAAAAATAATATGAAGTTTTCTAAGCAAAACACAGAACAGTTCATAGACTTTTTTAAAGCTGGAAATAATACATGTTCTGATTATAGCTCACCGTGGTTGCTTCTGAGWCTGCGTTTTCCTTGATTTTCTAAAGGAGGAAAGCCAAGCAAAAGGTGATCTGAACCCCAGAAAGGAGGCTGAAGTGYTCTTTTGTGTTTGAGGGTTTGTGCGGGAAGACATTTTTATTTCTTTATGATCTAAAAACATGAAAAAGAGTTTCAAGTTCTTAATAAATACAGTATTAAAATATATACATAAATGTTGTCTTCATATACAATTTTCTTTTGCTTACCTTTTATGTCAGGAAAATCCAGTTTTGACATTTTTGGACAGACTWTGTGACATGCTGGTTTATAATGACTAACTAGAAGACAGAAAGATAAACAGGTCTAAAGTTTCAAAAGGTATTATTGGTTTTGGATGATGCACGTGAGATACACGAGGCTGCTTTTCAGAAAGCAATCAGCACTCAATCACTCGAAATTTGTAACTGTTTTAAAGTATAGGCAAATCAAACATTTGAAAATTGAGGCACCCACAATCATTACTCACTTTCTTTTCACGTTTTTAAGAAATATGACACACTGAGCAAATGTGACAACCCAGAACATACAACTACTTAATGTAGTAATGTAATGTAACTACATAACATTAACTCAGACTAACATGTCTTCTGTRTCATAGAATTCCTTACGATGGGATTCCTGTGGCCACTGGAGTACCTTTTTTTTTCTGCTACAAACTGCATATCAGAACTGTATTTTCAATGCAAGATATGGTGAATGATTTATYTGGGAAGGTTATGAGTTTTGCTGTCTTCAAATGCAACATAAACTCCGTCTGCCTGGAAAAGCAGCTGGCATCTGGTGTGAAGGTGAGCATGATGAGTATTACTCATAGATTAGGGAAAGAAACTGCAGGGTCTGCTACACACCACAGGGAATTTGAGGATATAAGGAAACAAGACTTCACTCAGCACGACATGATTTTTTTCCATTTAAAACAACACATGCCTGAAACAATACAACAGCCTGAAAATGGCTTATTTGATGACTATAGGAGAAAGTAAACCCAGAAATTAGAGCAAAGTGTCATTTATAACAATAGCAAGGGGCACCATTTGGGACATTATGCAAAATGAAGTGAATAATTAATGCAATGTGATTTAAATCTTGTGTGAAATATATGGGTTTCCCTTTAGTGGCAATCAAGTGTACTTCAAAATGCCACATTCTTTAGTCCTTTCAGAGCCTAACCTCTTGGTGGCATTGACTTGACAATGCAGGTGACATCAGGAGAGTTGTAATGGTACTCTGCCATAGCCAGGATGGTCTAGGGATATAGACACAGCAAGRCKTACAGGTAGAAGTAGYACCTTTTATTTAGGCAATTTATACAGTTGGAAATAYCAGACAAGYCTCTGAGGCACACAACCCCTTYTTCAGATTGAAATAGAAACAAGAGSTTTCAAAGCTAAATACCAGAGAACAATTACACAGAGTTTAGTTAGCTAAYCCATCAATTAGACCATATCTGAAAGAGAAAAATAGTAGGCAGCTGTGGACTAGAGGGGGGAAAACGGTCAGGAAGGACTGAGATCTGTTCTGTGTAGGTCTGTAGTTTTAGGGAATTTTTTAGGGTTTGAGTTTTCTTTTGAAATGCATGACTCTGCTTCCAGTTGCTATGAAGCACAAATAGGAAGAGCTCAATGAAAAACATGTAGAAGTGTGAATGGAATAAAAGCATGTATTATGCATGAAAACCATCTGGATGGAAGATGAAAGACAGTACAGAACATCATGCTTTTTATAGGACACCATGTTTATTGTGCATATTCATTTTGGATGGGCATCAGAACCTGTGAAATGAGATCTCAAGAAATTGCTTCCTGGTCAGGCCAACATTTCAGGCTTTGACAGCTTTGACACTCGCCCTGATAATAAGCACTGGCATGCCTTTAACCTGGTGTTACCAGAAAAAACTTTCCATTTGTATATTTAAACCTTTCTCCCTCAAACCCATCTACTTATTYCAAATGTCATTTAGGTGCTTTTAGTTTTTTAAGGAAACTAGGTAAAACCAATTTTTTTGGTGCTGATTTTGGCTGGTATAGTTAATTTTTTCCATAGAAGCTTGCATGGCCTCAGTTCTGGATTTGTGCTGGAAGCAGTGTTGGTAACATAGGGATGCTCTAGTCACTGCTGAGCAGGGCTCACACAGAGTTAAGGCCTTTCCTGCCTCTCACYTYACCCTACAAGCAAGWAGGCTCAGGGTGCACAAGGARTTRGGAGGGGACATAGCTGAGACAGCTGGCCCCAGCTGACCCARGGGACATTCCAGACCATRTGGCACCATGSTCAGCATATAAAACTGAGGGGAGAAGAAGGTAGGGAAGACATTCAGAGTGATAGTGTGTGTCTTGCCAAGCACCCATTGTGTGTGATGGAGCCCAGCTTTCCTGGGAACGGCTGGACACCTGCCTGTCCACAGGAACTGGATAACTTAATTCTTTGCTTTCCTTCCTCATCTGCAAGGCTTTTCCTTTACCTATTAAACYGTCTTTATYTCAACCCAYGAGTTCTCTCATTTTTAGCCTCCTGCCCATCCTGATGGGGGCCCAATGAATGAGCCTCTGAGTGGTACTTCACTGATGGCTGGGGTTAAACCACAAGAATCCTTTATGATGCCCAGTGTGGGGCTCGGAATGTTGAAGGTAACAACAGATTTCAGTGGATTGTGCTAGGCTGAATTTATCACTGTTCTTGCTGTTTAGCTATTAAYAGACARGCTCCTGTGCTTGCCATGGGGCTTGCTTGCYAGGCTGTACATTAAAGCCTAGTGCTCCGTGGTGGAATGGTTGTGTGCCATGGTTATGGTATACCTCTGAAGGGACTGTGGACAAGAATAAGTCCRTACTGGAGAAGGTACACCTCAAAATATCTGTGGCTGTGCACATGGTCATGCTGGAGGACCTAAAAGTGTGTGGCCATGGATAAGACCACAACAGAGGAGGTACTCTCCTACAGGGACTGCAGCCATGGGTAAAGCCAGGTTGGAGTAGGTGCATTTCTGAAGGCATTGCGRCCCATGGAGGAGGCCATGCTACAAAAGGTGCAAGACCTCAGATGGGGCTGTGGATAAGTCCATGCCACAGCAAGTAAATTCCTGGAGAGACTGTGGTTCTACTTGGAGCATGTATACCCCTGAGAGACTGCRGCATATGGGTAAATCCAAGATGGAGAAGGGGCAAGGAGAAGGCTGTGACAATTATGTCCATCGTAGCTAATACAGGGCAATGCTCTGGATTTGTGCTGAGAACAGTATTGATAAGTCAGGGATGTTTTCCTTAYTGCTTTCCTTACTTACAACAGAGCCAAGACCTTTTCTGCCTCTCACCCCAMCTCAMCAGTGAATGGATTGGGGGTGCAYAAGGAGRCAGGAGGGGGACACAGCTGGCCCCAGCTGACCTAATGGATCTCCCATACCATATGGCATCGTACTCAGTATATAAAATCTAGGGGAAGAAGGAAGTAGGGGACATCCACAGTGATGACACTTGTCTCCTCAAGTCACCGTTACAYGTGATGGAGCCCTGGCGATGGCTGAACACCTTCCTGACCGTGGGGAGCTGTGAATGAATGCCTTGCTTTGCYTTGCTTGTGTGTGYGACTTTTGCTTYATCTATCAACTGTCTTTATCCCAATCCACTTCTAGCCTTCCAATTCTTACCCCCRTCCCACTGTGRGGGAGTGAGTGAGTGGCTGTGTAGTGYTTAGCTGSCAGCTGGGTTAAACCACAACCTTTTTGTACAAGGCAAATATCACTGCTTTGATTGGGAAACTACCACTGTATTTACTATAATTACAGCAACTGCATTTTGATTAATAAATCAAGTTTTTACARTGAGAGCAATTAATCACTAGAACAGCCTCCTCAGGGAYATGGTAGAGTCTCCATCACTGGARGTTTACAAGATGTGACTGCAAATGGTGCTAAATAAGCTCATCCATGTTTCCTTTCCTATGAAAAGTTGGACYTGAAGATCTTCTGATGTCCTTCCAACCTGGGCCATACTGTGATTCTGACTATAGCATAACAATATCAGGAATTTTCTGTTCTGAATCCCAGCTCCACTTTTAAGACAATCTGCTTAAAGAAGCATACTTATTTTGAAAATATCTCTTTGGTAAAACTATAATATGAGAATGAAACGGAGTGCAATTTCTGAAACTCCTTAACTATTACACTCTGACATACTGTAAAACACAGGTTTGGTAATCATTATTATATAGATAAGGAAATGGACAAATACAACTCACGGGTGTTTTTGCTCTTCCTTATCTGATGCTCTAATGGTGGTTTTAACATTCTATTGACATCAATGTAATTCTGAAATTTTCTTCTTTTTATTTCTTCAAACCATTCTCCAGTCACTCCCTGCAGCCCTTTTTCAGACTTCTTTCTCTTCAGAAGTTTGCTAAAAAGGAAAAAAAAATATTGTAAGCCATTTTAGATATTACAGGCCCATCATTAGGATCTCTACCTGCTGTTCATTAAAGTATTTAGCGTATATCTCTACATATAATGACTTTTACAAAGTCAGTGAGACAATACATTCACAGCAATCACATAAAAGTTTTAGTGACAGCAACATTCTACAGTTCAAAAAATGAGATTATGTGACAAGGTTAGGTGGATGACTCATATACTCGCATTGTTCTCTGCCTTGAAGAAGTGCATCTTTTTTCCTTGCAAGAATAAGGTAATTTATACACATTCTAAAACTAATTGAAAGTAAGACTGAGTTGATCCAATAATCAAATTAGAATAAATAACACCCTAAACAAAGCCGTTTTTGAGATATTTATTCACTCATTTTAGTAGAAGCAATAACAAGATTATTTTTGTTTTCAAGGGGAAGATCACTGATGCCCTGACAGTGAGGTGTCCACTACAMATTTCCTATGCAAAGGAGAACAATAAATTGTGCATTCAGTTAATAGATATTCATGCAACATGTTAAACAAGTTTATCACATTTTCGTCTTTCCTTGCTGCATAGTGATTCTGTCTGCGTTCAATATGCATGGCAGCAAGCAATAATGAATATGAATGTTCTACCACAYTGAGGAGAAGCCTGAGCAACCGACACACATGTGGCTTTTACATATTTAGAAGCAAGTTCAAGTTTTAGACCAAGAGGTCACAGGAATAACTTGTTTAGCTGGACATAAAAGARCAAGGTACAGTTGCAAAGGAGTGGGAACAGTGCAAGGGACATGCAAAGTTACTTGTTTTCAAATTCCATTACACAAATGCCTATAGTACAGATGTAAATGCAGCAAATCCACACACCAACTGACTCTGWTGGCAACAAAATGAAAGGAATGAGAAGGGAGTGTATAAACAGACTGACTGGGGGGGGGGGGGGGTAAGATAAGGCTGATACTGGGAGATAGAAGGAAACAATGGGAAGGATTTCCATAGGAATTCCTTTGATTGACTTATCCCAGACTATGTTAATGGACTACAAGAGCAGAGACACAGAGATGTATATTGAAAGGGGGCAATGTATGATAGAAATGGGGGGTTCATCAGGCGTTTYGGGGAGCCTGTACCTCTCAAGTACGTCAGCCAATGGGGAAAGAGAGAGGGAATGRCAGCCGGGAAATTAGGATAAAAAAAGGCTGTGTTCTCTATGAATTTGAAAGACCCCATGGGAAATGYCCATKASCTCTCCCTTTATTCATGAATAAAGTTRYGGGACTCCTCTGTCTCCTTTTTGGACATAAACCTCTGGTGCTTGTGGATTAATTTTCCTAACAAAAATAAGAGACTTCATGCACAGCCTGGAGATGTAATACCAATGTTTGGTCAAGGCTTTCATRTAAATCTGCCTCCTTAATCAGTTATAAAACCTATGTCTAGGAACACAGATGCTCTCAGAGAACACAATTTTTTTTGTTTCAGTTATCAATTTAAATTTWAAAAATAAGATAATAATAAATATTTTCTGAGACATAATTTAACAAATTTGAAATTAAATATCTAGTTTGGAAATGGATGTATTTTGACCTGGAATTTATACAAAGCGCATTGTCCATATTAGCACCTACTCTGCATCTGGTGGCATCTGATGAAGAGGAAGGCCGGAGGGAGAAATTTTTGGGAAATKACTATTTCCCTTAAAGAAGATTACACAGCCACATCCACGAGTAYTAGCCATTCCAAATAAACTTATTACAAAGGCAAAAACCTTAATCATCACAGATATTACCGCACCATGGGAGTGACTAAACACYGTAAATGCATTGTGCAGCCTGGAACGCAGCCTAGCACTGATGTGAAATAGGGGATGAACAATGTGCTCTCAAGAGCCAGTTTCGTGACCTCACTCCTGTGGCCTTACYAAAGGGGATCCAAGATACTGGGAGGAGTAAAAGTACAGAGAGCAAGGCATGAGCTGCTTGGGGAGAGGCCGCAGCCACAGCGACTGCCGGAGAAACAATGCCTGGGCGGTTCTGCCGAAGAGCTGCAAGTGGAGAGCATGTGTTGCGCTCCATCCCCGCGGCTTTGGGAGCCCAGCGGGCCGAAGCGCTTCCCCCGCGGAAAGGAGCGGGATCGCCRTTCCCGGGGAACCGGCGGCGGGGCCCTGGCGCCCCCCAGCGGCCGCAGCACCCCCAGCACCGCTCCTGGGGCAGCGCCCGCGGCCGGGAAGCGACGGGAGAGAGAGAAGCAGCTGCTTGCTGCACGTGTACGCATTCCAGAGCAAAGGGAACGTGTAAAAACCCCGTAATCACTCTAACATCGACCATACCAGGCACTGCACCAACGTGCCTTGCACTGAGAAATGCAGTAAGTCTTGCACAARCACGGACTTTAATGCTTAAACACTGTAAAGTCTTTACTGATACATGCTTGGCATTATCTGTAGTCGTTATCTGTGAACGGGCTGCTTTTGAATTGTGCTGTCCTCCCCAGCTCATCAAATTAATCCTTTAAACTGGCTAGTATGTATTTATATTTATGMACGCACGCAGGCCCATATATTGAACCCTATATATACATAGTTATTTGAGTAATAAATAACATTAATACGATACGCAATATGTAACTGCAGTATTGCATGACTATTAAGTACTTCTCCTTCGCGATGACTCCCAGCCAAACCACATCATTTTCCTACAAAGCTGCTCTGTCAAGTTTACGTGCCCCCTCATGATGCTAATGAACGACAGTTGTGAGCCAGAAGGAARGCCCGTCTCAAGAAACAATTACAGCAGGAGATGCTATCTGCACTCAGTATTGCAATAAATTTGCCTCTGAGGCAGCACTATTGTTACTTGGATTACAAATTATATATTGAGACACTGCTTCAGAGGAGTGYCAAAACACCTCTTGCCCTTTAAACCAAATGTAGCAATCCAGCTWCTCCATCGGCTCCATCTATCCTTAYTCCTCATTTGTCAGCAGCTACTTTTGTACACTTGGAGTCACCATCTTTTGAGAGGAGACAACATCACTGTGACTGGGAAAGGTACTTACAAACTGTTTTGGGATTGAAGGCAAGTCAATTCCCAGGATTACTTACAGGACACCACTYCATAAACCAGAGCAGGCAGCAATCCTAAAGGACCTCACAGCCTCATTATCTTTTCCCRTCTACTACTCTACATAGCATCTAAACTAATGAATCACTCAAGAGCAWTTTCTTTGCACTGTTTAAAAAAACATCTCTTCCTTATTGGCACAAGGATGTCCCAGTATATCTTATAGACATCACCAGGGAAAAGTTAACCTAAATGTTTGTATGCACTAGACATTCATGTGGGTTGTCATAAATACTGTTGATAGATGTGTGTAGCCCTTCCTGTTAGGATAATAAGGAGCTAATTGTTACTGTAAGAGGAAAGGCATTTTCTTYATCATCTTCACCCTGAATATAAAGAAGAACACATATGTTCAAGGTAGTAGAAACTGGGTTGCCAAATAGGACACCTGGGGAGAACTCTGCTGTTTGCAGGGGACAGAGGACTAAATCCCACTTTTGCTAAAGCAKAAATTATGATTCCTATTTAATTTAGCAGAGCAAGATTTGGACCTAAAGGACTCTTACCACACACCTTGTAAGAGAACAAACAAACAGCAACTATGGAGATTGAAGAATTGCACCAGGTGAAGAATAAGCAATTCAAGTTGCTCATTGATTCAAAGCTCTCAGTGTCTGAAAAGACAAGGTTGAAAGGATTGCAGATAAAAACAGTGTTGAAAGCACTACATAAAAACTACAGCAGGCAGGTAACTTGCAAAAACAGTAACCTAAACCAAGATCTTCTCTTTACTCTGTTCAGATTCCTTGCTTTGTCAGCAAGGAAAGGCTAAAGATGTTACAAAACAGTGCCCAAAGAACCTAAGTTCTTTCCTAATTTTTTACTTTAACTTATCCCCTTCCCACTACTTTGTACATTATGCTGTACTGGTGAACTGTACAACTCCATCATCTCTATGATCAGTTATTTTTCTAGAAAACTCCCTGTTCTCACAGCCACAAGAAGCTCTAAAATCCATATGCAAGAGTATTTTCTTACTTACAATTCCTTTTAATTTTATGATAATAATTTAAAAGCATACTTCCAAGTTGTCATCTTACATGGAAAAAAAGGGGGAAAGAAGTATTACTGACAAAGGCGAAGACTACCACAGCTGAAGTAACTTGAAAAAACATTTATTTCTATCATTTCCTAGAAACATGTAATAGCAATAACAACAACATTCTGGTTTCCAAGGTGCCAGAGAAGCTCCTGTTGCAGGTTAATCCTACCAGGAAGAAAAACAATGATACTCAGAGTCAACATACTCTTTCCTAACACGTCAGACACACAACAGGTTTGTTCTCTAAGGCAGTCTTTATTCTTAGTAGCTGGTATACTTTTACTCACGTTAAGGYATCTTTTGTTTATTTTTTCTTTCTTACTACTGTCTGTTTGGCTAATGAAAATGAACCAAGGCAGCCTCATTATTMCATGTACAGCATTATGCACAAGCAGGTGAATCACAGAGGAAAAATTACTCTCCTGTTTTGGTTGCACTTACTACAAGGCAATATGAAAAGTTCTAACTGAAAACACACTTTTAAAACATTTGATATTTGTAAAATTAAGCATTTCTGCAGCAATTGTCTGGAAAATCAAGGTCTCTATTTTGATGAACAAAATATGGTGGCAATAATGCTTGAATCTAACCTGCTAGGTTGCCAATCAACCACCCAAATATAATTTTCTCTTCCCTTGAAATGCTAGTTTTCTATCTAAGTCTTCATCCTTCTCATCCTTCTGTCATTTTTGTTTTTATGTATTTATTTTATAATGCCCATAACCCCACTATGTGGCCCTTGGGTGTATTTAGAGTATGTGACCAATAAATCTAAAGATGTGCATGGGCAAAGAGGATGAACCACAACAACGACGAACAAAGAGTGTACGGGTTCAGTGTTTGACCATGGCCCAAACACCAATAAATGTAATGGAAGGACTTTTCACTATCCTGAACTGGCATCAGGTCAGGAGCGGGCGGGAGAGTCCCCTAGTGGTGACAGCCCTGCATGGAAAGGAGCAACTGGAAGCGCCAAGRAATGGCACTTTCGGAAGGCCAGGGGCCCCCAGCACTGACCTGAATGGATATGTTTCCAATTCCACTTTGTTGGTTACAGGAAGTTGCCAGCTCACTATTGTACCTAAATATTTATATTCTGGAAATGTGCAAAACCAGGAGATGGAAGTCGGAAGAAAGTGGAAAGGGAATTAATCTTCTCTAGTTTTTCCTCCCAGACTGTACATTTAATAGGCAGAACTTAAACCACAAAGATACCACTTCTGTGATTTTGATATGTGCCSTGAAGTATCCTTTCAAGCAGCAAGTAGGGTTACATAACCAGATATCTGCAATCAGAAATACAATTTTGTTCTTAGAACCCTCTTCTGAGTACAGGTATCAGATTCACACATTAAGTCGTGCTGTGTGTGCCAGGGGTGCAGTCGGGGAATATGTGAGTTAAAGACAGAACATCTTTTCACCCCTTACTAAAGTTCTACCTTGTCTGCTTATGAGGAAAACCCTTCCATCTCCACCTGTCCTTAATTACAAAGGAGAATAAATCACAAAACCTTACATTATTACATCTCTGTAAGCACTATCTTTGTACAGCAAATTTATTCTTTTAAATTAAAGCTGATCACCTGCTTTGAGACAGCCTAGTCCAGCAGCATTGTGTACATTTGTTACACACAATCCACAAAGACAGTGAGACTATGAACCGACATGAAACACTCTCACTGGGCTCCCACTGTACATTGAATAATTCTACTCTGTAAGTCACAATGTCCTTTGTGTCTACAATTCTTTAACTTCAGCACCCTCTGTACAGTGACCAAAAGTTACCTCTGTTGCTTTCCAAAACAATAACTTCTCATTAATATACTGACTTACACTAGCTGCCGTTTTCTTTCATCAAGTCCAACGCTCYTTTCCCCTTGAAGCTTTTGTCTGCCTTCCTGAGCAAGAGCATGGAATGACACTTTCCTTTGAAATGGAAAACTGGGAAATGTTGTAAGGGCAAGAACAAAGGTTAATTCTCGCACTGACAACRCAACTCCTCTCTGTTCTGGCAGCTCAGGAATCAGGAACTCTCAGTTAAAACTCTGAAATCGGAAGTTCAATGACTGTCTTTAAAAAGTGAAGTTTTCAAAGCACAGAGCATTGGAAACTGAAATAATGGGAGCTAAGGGTGATTAATCATGCACCACAAGGTGTAACAATGCCTCAAAACATTATTTTTAACAKGAAACTATTTCTTTAGCAGCTACCCTTGGGTTTACAGTGAAAACATAATTTCARCCCTGCTGGAACAAAAAGAAAAGTCTGTGAATACATATATTTTAGTGGTTATACATACTTAGAAAATGGAAGCTTTTAGTCCTTTGGGCAGCTGGTCACTAAGAGTGAATGAGGTGGAATACCACTAGGAATGTCACAKCTGTTGGTGACTCTCTGGCTTGGGCTGACTCTCTGCCATTCCATTCACAATATGTGCAAAACAGGGGAAAGCTCTATTCTGCGAATGTTTTATAAATTAGTTACAATGTCTCTGTACAGGCTACAAATGAGTCAAGAAAAAAGGATGTTTCTCTACYATGCTGTTAATACTTGCAAGCTACCTACCCATATTATATGATAACAACAAAACAAATCCATGATGCAACGGAAAGAAAAGCCACCTATCATCTTCWAAGTGTGTCACATAACTTCTGAAAAGTAGTAATTAATGTCTCTAATGAGATTACTTCATTAATAGGAATTTCTATTWATATTAATACATGCTAATAGGGGCAGTGGATATAATTCTCCGTGTGAAGATTCTGATCTGTTTGCAGTCATATACATAGTCTTAGTCCAAAAACATTGCATGCCAGGAACAAGTTTTAAGCACCCGAATTTTTGTCACAGAAATCTTACAGGGAAATATAAGATGTATATCACGTGTGTCACATGATGGGTTGAATGGCTGAGGATCAAGTCTCTCAATAAATCCGAAGCTAATGATTAACAGCAGACATATTTACTCTTCCAGGGTAGAGCTGSTAGTTGATTGCAATCAACTTTTATAAATATTGATACCACAGATAYGGCAAAGAGACAGTCATCTATTGCAAGTAATTTAGAGCTTAGCCATATATTATAAACTTAACTGCCTTACAAAGATWCACAATGCAGATACTATTCCTCATGTTATTGTTTGACTTTCTTTATGCAAAACCTTTCCTAACAAACAATATAAGGAAAAAAACCCAATAAACAAGAAAAAAACCCACAGGTCAGGTGAGAACTCTGAAAGAGGGGAATTGATTTCAAATTAAGAGCAATTCTCACCTTTACAAGCAGGTTTGTATATGATGGCCCATGGGTCTGGACACAGCTCTAAAACTGAGAGGCTCCAAGCAGGCTCAGACATTTTTTTGTACAGAGCTAGGCCTGAAGTCTAGGGCTCTCAAAATACACCTTTGCAATCTTAGATAATTATGCAGAGTCTCACATCAAGCAGAGTTTACAGCTCTGGACAACAGAAGTTAAGACAGGTCAGARTGTACCTGCACACAGCTTATGTGTTACCATAACACTACAAAAGCCTCATTTACATTGCTTTCAATTAAGGAAAGAGGTCATAAGAATTAATATAAGCTTTAAAAGTTGACACAGTGGATGTTTTTCACCTGCCAATGTGATGCTTATATATATGTATATAACGTATACTTACACAGAGACCCTCTGCCATAGTAGCTTGGAATCTCCTAATTTATCACAACTCTTCCACTGGAAAAAGAACTATTATAGCATAATAATACTTTTAAATATGACATTTACATGTATATAATTTTACATGTATGTAAGAATGCACAAATATACATATATAAATATGTATTTAAGAATGCACAAGTCTACAATGCAGAAAGACTACAGAGCATCCCAGACTCAGAGCTGCAAGCTGTTCCTGACTGCACCTTTCTGCACTCAGACCCCTACTGATCTAAAAATCCAAAGACATGGCAAGCAGAAGTGCAATAGTTCCTTATTCCAACAACAAAGTAAATTCTATGTAATTTATGTGCTAGAAAGTGTAAACAGATTGTACTTTTCATCATTTATGCTTAGTTTTGTTTTGTGGTTTTGATGTATTTCYTCACAGTTAATATGGTACCAGTACATGTATTTACTTATTTCTGAGGTAAGACTGAGAAAAAGTAAGATAGTATCTATTAGGAGTTGAAAATGCAGACATATTCAGGCTGCAAAGAAAGATTAGAAATATATTTTATATGAAAATTTAGATGCATATATCCTCAAACAAGTCCCATTTTTCCCTAACCGCTTTAATGAATTTCTTGCATGAAATACATAAGTAGTGAATTTTTTCAGATGGTAAGCTCCAAGGAAATAAGTAATTTTTYAATATAAAACAAGTACAGGAAAGACCAAATTGAGGTCAGACCGTAGTTTATATACTCCTGGGTTAAACTTCTGGAACAGAGAAGAAAATGGGGTTTCCCTGCCTAAAATTCAAAACTCCAGTGGGCCAAACTCCATTTGATTTGAAAACTTGATTCAGAGAGCAAAAAGATTTTAAAGGATAATTGAATTCAGCATACACAAACYACTGACAAAACCTAAATTTAAAAGAAGAAAAGGAGATGGACACACACAACAATTTTCAAATGCCATCAGAACAGCAGCTGACAGAAACCAGTGAACACCAGCTGGAGTCCTGACCCACAGCCTAAGTGGCTTTGCTCCCAGCCATTAGCTGGGCCTTGCSGAGAGCTGTGTCTGCAGGAGGTGCAAGCGCTGCATGTCTGGATGGAGATGGGAGCTTTGAGTACATCAGGACCTAACCCAACAAAACCCCAGTGCCTTGGGCTTCACACAGCAAGCAGGTGCTGCAGTATTTGACAGATCTACATGACACACTAAGGACACACCGGAGCACAACTGTGCCAGTATGTGAGGGGAGATATCCAGCCATTCTGAACCAGACACRTTTCTGTGAAACACTTTTTTCAATTACTGGCATAACCAATTTATTATTTCTGAAATACAAGGACTTGAAGGTGTTGGAACTCAGACAGCGTGTAGAAGCTGTCAGCATGGGAAAATCATTCTTTTCTCCTCATAGGCACCTCTGACTCTGCTCGCTTAGTATGGAAAGCTGTCTTCTTCCACCTAATGGCAATTTCCAATTCCAACTAATGCCAATTATTAATTTAACTTCTGCACTTGAATTGTGGAGGAGAYGGACGGTATTGAGAATGCAGAGACATTACTATGGATCAAACCAGGGAAGTCAGAAGAAGAAGAAGAAGGCGCAGACTTCTTACAAGGTGTATGAGACTGTAATTGGGTCACAAGTCCATGGAAAACCTAAAAAAATTGGACTGTTCTGCATTAGCTATTCCAGAATGACTCCCATATTGACTGTCTACCCAGCAGTTAGTGCTTGCTTGCTCTGCTGTGTCCGACCCATTTATTCCTGAAGCCTGGTCAATTTATCTATATAGACAAAGTTCAATAAATTCTACTTTTACCAGTAAGCTTGGACTTAGAAAATGTCTGCCTATGATTTAACAGTGAGTCTTTGCTTAATCTCACTAGGCAGCCCTAGTGGCAACAAAAGTGAGCTCAATAATCATAACAATAATCTTGGTGAAAATCACAAAAATTTACACTGTTTGATCACTTTAAAATGCAAACATTAGTCTCTACAACAGTCTGAAAGACCCAGCACAAGGCCTGTGTTGGAATGAGCATGGGTGAAAGTGCCCTGAGTATGTTCTTCCCATTGCTGTGGGTTTGGCGGCCTAGACCCTGGACCAGCTTGGGAAGAGCAGAGCTGTGTCCCTGGAGAAGGTGTCGGGAAGACAACAGCCACAGGCAYCAGCAATGGYGAGCCCTCCTTTCCAWGGGAGCTGTGTGTCAGCRGAGGCCGTCCCCCTGGGCYGTGCTCCAGTTCCAGCCCCAGACACATCCCCAGCTCCATCTGTGCACGGCCACTGCCCAGACCCCTGGGCTGACACCCCAACTTGGCCTCAAGCCCGGCCCCCTCAGCCCTGGCCTGCCTGGCCATCATGGGGCCATGGCTGACCCTGCTCTCTGGTACCAGTGACCCTGACCTGACTTCTTGACATGCCCTTGGCTCTGCCCCATGACCACCGGGCTGTGGTGCACKGGGTGCCCTCAGCCGGCCTGAGCCCAGCCCTGGGTGTGACTCAGCCCCGCAGCCAGGCCCCGGCGCTGCCATGCCACCACAGCCATTGCTGGGGCTGCCCGTCGGTGTGGGGCCCATTCCCTGCCCTGCCAGCCCCAYGGAGAGCCACCATGGGGAGTCACCATGGCCCCAGCAACCTGGAGAAAGAAATAGCTTCAGTGCCCTACAGACAGGCTCTGCCAAACATAATGCAATTCAAAAGGTTCTTCCYTCTGCCACCACACACACCAKAGGAAAACCYGTGCCTTCAAAYGCCAAAAARCACAAATCTTTGGAGGAAAGGATCRACACTGAAATTAGTTCAYTATGAAAGGACAAGACCAATGAGCTGGCAGCAACGCTGRTCCAGACCCTGTTCTGCAGCTGTAAAACTGGAGTTACACCACAGACTTTGTGCTAGTTAGCCCAGATGGACAGAGCTAAAAACTGACAGAGAAAATGGCACACATAGTGCCCACCTGCCCCTGGCCATTTCTCCTGGCTCTTCCTCACCCCATGTCCAGTCACAGAGTCCAGACCCCACTACAAGATAGAACTGTTAAAAAAACACAGTGAAGAAAAAACTTGATATGCAACTTACCAATTGTGTTTGATTACAGTACCCCCACTCAAGCAAGGGAAGTCCCAAAATGGGATTCTCATGATAGTAATTGTTTACCAGAGTAAAGCTTTTTAAACCCCAGTGTGCCCTGCCATTTTTGCTTGTATTTGTACATCTTTAGCATATTAGCCCTTCAGGGCTTCAAGGACCTATTTCTGKAAGTGTTGACAAACCACTAAACACGCCAGTGGCACAGTACCAGTGGTAAGTAATGACAGTTTCTCCTCCATAAACAAGACACCATAGAACACTTGCACCCTGAAACATTCCCGGGTGGAGTATCTCTTATGAAAGAATTTCTTTATTAATGCTTTGCTCAAGGAGGGAGCTCCACTGGAATAACAATATACCCAGGTAGTGCTGTCCTGGTATCCTGCCTGCTCTCCTCACCCATGCAGCTTATGTATTTTGGAGCTGATTYTAAAAATTCTTTGTAATTATGAGGAGTTGAGCCCCAAATGGAGCTCTCTAGGACCCAAGAAGTAATTCTTGGTCTCCAAGAAGGTAAACAGGACTACCTTTGTGAATACGACAAAATAAAGCCTGCAATCGCATACCCCTCAAACTTAAGTAAGACAATACAATTGAAGCACCAAGTATGAATATGCTCAAATGTATACAAAACTGACTATGTCTGCACTTCTGCAACATGTCTTCCCAAGTTTATGAGTATGGAAAAAACAAAAAAAAAATACATTTCCAACACAACATTTTAGTCCCACCTTCTATTGCCAGACCTGTGAGAGCAAATGTGAAGAGAATACAATAAGGAATTACTCGCAACAAATGAACTCAGTAAATGATCTGCTGTGGGGCAGTAAGAACAGYTCTGTGCCTGTAACAAATAACTGCATCCTAATCATTAATTGCAGAGACTGTCTAGAGCAGTCTAAGGAGGGGATTCATCTTTCCCACAACACTCACATGTTAATGGGTCAGCAAAAGTAGAGCGCTGAGTGGTGCTGACTGTACCTCCCAATTAATTCAATATGCTTTTCATCTTTAAATTTGAGGATAAATTAAARCAAACCTTTGTTTTGTTGCCATCTAGTCTCACTGCCATCTGCAAAATAAATCCACTAACCCCCATGCCCCCAAAAACAYAAAACAATCTGGAAAAGAGCAAAACAAGTTAAACCAAACCAAATGAGTGCTCTCCTCTCCCAAAAGCTCCATTTCCACTTCCTTTTTTTTCCCAGTTCCAATTCACAGTGGTTCACGTGCCAGATACGTTCTAGAGCTGGCAATTAATTTTTTACCATTCTTTCTACTGAAAAAAAAATTCCTACATAATGCATGCATACTTAGTTGTCAAAACATGATCGAGAAAGTAAACTGCTATTCAGGGAGATAAGTTAATTTGCCCATTCTGTGGTTCAGTCTCTCAGTTATTTTCAATGTCTCATTTGAAAGTGAATGTAACAGTATTTCCCTTTTTCTCTAACGTTCATAAACGAAAACAACACAAGGCTATTGTATGCAGTCATAATAGGAGCACTATACAAACCAGCCAAGTCTCCTAAATAAAAGTTAATTATTAAAGAATACAGAGGTCTTTTACATGCATTTTCAATTTATCCATAGCTCTTCTACTGTATCTTCCAACTGTTCATTTTTTGGACAACCTGCAACYTTACCAGCTACCTATTCCCATGCCACATCCTGTACCTGCTGCCTCTTTTAAGTAGCTGGCTCCATATCTCCTTGCTCTTCTCATCTCAGCTGCTGGCCCCTGATGCAATCCCAGAGGTGGAGGTGCATCTCAACACCCAGTGCTCAGACGCTGTGACACATCAGAGACTCAAAGCTGACTGGAATGACACCTGCTAGGGCACTGTCTGCCTCTCCTCACTCTGCAGAGGGAGGAGCTGCCTTGGAGATAAAAGGCAGTAGCTCCACCTCTGTATCTCATAGCTGCATGCCCTRATGCTGCTGAGCCTTGCTACAGGGCTTTCTGCCAGTTCCTCTGCTACCTGCCAGGCTCTAAAGCGCTGTCCTGAGGAGATGGAAGGTAGTCAGTCTCCCTTCACCAGGCCCATTTTGTTCACTGATAAAAGACAGAAAAGCGAATCACCTACAGGTTTGTTTAGCCTTTGGGAACTGGACCTCTCTGTGCAAATATGAGCTGTCAATTATTTTTTCATTTCTGTCCCCAGCAGCTGCAGAACAAAGCTTGAGAAGATGAGCTGGGTGCACCCTGAAGTCTTCAAACCATAAATCAAATAACATCTTGAATGTTTTTCTGTTGTGATTTTCAGGCTGATTTCATTATGTATGGAAAGTTGATCTGTGGTGTTAGTAACTGGGCAAGCATTCACTGTGTTCKTATGGAAACTGAATTGTTAGGGAACTATCTGAACAAGATACTGCACTGAACCTGCTATATTACTCCCTATCTTCTCCTGGGCAGCTAATTGTAGCTGAAATACTTGTGACAAGGAACCTCTTTCCATGAGCATCTGTAAAATCATCAGTTTCATTAACCAGGCTTATTAAAAGAGCATTTCAGGAGTTGAGTGGGACTTGCCTTAATACTGCAAATACTATTATGGAACAATGCATGCATATTGATATACAGACCCTAAATCCATCTCTCTTCCATACTAATGCTTACAGATGAATGAAGTTTTCTTTGAATTGATATTAGGAATGAAACTGGATTGGATGGGCAAAGAAACCTGAAAGCGAGGGTTACCCAAGTTTAATTTTAAATTATTAAATAAGTGAGTCATAATTTTCTGAACTATTTTCAGCGTTTGTTGCAGTGAACGGCCATATGAATTACACCAAAGCTGACTTGCTGCTTCTCTATTTCAAGGAAGAAGGAGGCATGTAAGGCTGATTTGCGGCGGCTGTTCAAAGGTACTGCTGAGAGGAGCCACGAGAGGGCACTGGAAGGAGAGAACAGGCCAAAAAATGCAGTCCTGGGAACCAGCAAGCCAGGACAGTGCAAGAAGAGCTCTGCTCCGTGCCCCTAGCAAGAATAAATTAAGGTCCAACAGGACAYACAGTTCATTTCTATATAAAATCGAAAGCTGTACTGAGAGGTCTCCCAGGCCAGACTTACAGGTATGAARCGATACCCAGAGAGTGCGCTGGCGCATCAGGAGCAACAGGCGGACGAAGCACCAGGTGGAGCTGAGAACTACACACAACTGACAACCCAACTCACATGTTTCTGCTGCACACAAAAGCTACAAAGAGAAAGGGAGATAAGAAAGGTTGCATGAAGCAACCTTTYCCCAGAAAATATCCCCGTTATGCATTCAGTTTCACACAGGCATGGGCTGTCTGGATGAAGAGAGATCCAGTGGTTCTGCCCAGTGTAGATAAGCAATAAGAAATGAAAAAAAAATTGTTGGGAAACAATTGCAAGCTCAACACATTTGAGGAAGTCACAATAAACCACAGAAAATGTCAGATTCCATCTTCTGATATTTTTTCTTATGTTATCTTTCAAAATTAACTGGTGTTAATATTTTTCAATATAACAAAAGTAGCTTATTCCTGCTTTTTGGATTCCAGAGTTATATCTGAAATGGATTTCAACTTTTCATTGATCTTTTAAGATAATGTCAGACAACTATGTACTTGCTTGGGTGACATCAAGCAGTATGGAGAAGATCAGGGCAATCATTAGAACCTGACTTTGATCTGCCAGCAAATGCTCCATTCCGTCTGTCAATCCAGTCTAGATTGGTCTACACAGGAACATGCTATATTGTAAATACAGAAGATCACTGAAAAAACTTGACCAGTTTGTTATTGACCACTGGTTGTTATTGAGTTGATCCCTGGTCCTGCCTAGCTCCATCTAGCTTTTTCCAAAACCATGCTCAAGAGCAATTCAAAGGGCAACTCACTTCAGTCACTTTGTGCAGAAAGAATAGTATTAATGAAATTGCTCCTTCCAATCCACATAATCTCCTATATGCCTCAATTGATTGACACCATAAATAAAAAAGCTTCAAAATCACACTTTGAAAATTTCCCAGGAGTGGGCTGCCACAGTTCTCAAGCAYTATTTTTAAACTTTTAAACTGAAAAAAAAAGGTCTATGAAGTTAATTATCAAAATAATAGTAATAAGAATGACAAGAAGGCAGGCATGTGGGACAAAGAAGAACAAATGCAATTTTGTTAGAGCCTCTGCAGCTCACTGTGGTCATATAGGAACTGCAAGATTTGGTCCTCCAGGGTGATCACTGTCATTACTTTGATTATAGTAGCACAAGGCAACACCACACAGACTGGAATATGTCTGCTCCTGATGGGAGTCTTCTGGCCTGAAGTGCTTACAGTCTAAATAAGACCAGGTAGACAAGTGGAGTGAGAAAGAAAGTACTTTTGTTAGGTCCAAGAGAGATTAAGAAACTTGCCCAAGGACACATACCTTTGACAGATCCTGGACTCAGCCTAGATTTTCAGTATGGCGCCTTGGTCATAAACCCTTCACCTACCTTCTGCTCAAATTGTGAATGCCTCTTCAGCTGAGATTTAAACAGACTACATCTCAGTAGAGCATCACCAGAAACAWCTTGCTATACCATGTTTATTTTGACAGCTTTCACATACATAACMTATTCTATTGACAAAGTCCTAAGTGCACAGATGAGGAAACAAATACAAATTTGGGGGCAGATGAAAGCCTCAAGCTCAATAGCAGGCTACTGCTTCACAAGGCTCTATAAGCATTGGAAGTTTCAGTGCATTTGCTTCAGCTTTAGTCTCACTCAGAGTTTTAAACTTACGGCTACATAATGCCCCATATCCAGCAAAATATTCCTCCTTTTTGGGGAGTCATAATAAAACACATGGGACAGAAATTAATCAGAAAAAGAAAATTAATACCAAATAATGGAAGAAAGAAATTGCAAAAACTAACTCAGTCCAGGTTCACATGCCATAAAAACTAAGACAAGTTTCAGATGTAAGTCAGTGTTGACACATAATATTTAGCCATGCCCATCATAAAATCCACTTTACTGAAATAAAAATACACAGTATAAAAATCCACTTGACACAAGTGTTACTCATTAACATTCCTTCTACATCTCACACGAAAGCATTACTTGTGAAAAATGCCTACTTGCATATCTAAGAGGACACTGCCTCTCACTTCACAATGTGCCAAAAGTCACACCTGTGGGAAGAAACGATAACCCTTAATAATAAGCAGCTCATTTTCCAGCATAACTTCAATTCCTCGACCTTTGCTTTCACTACTAACACAAATAGCTTTGATGATTGCACAAAGGAGAAATACGAGCTAGAAGCAAGGTCAAGGTCATCACAAGGCAGAGAGAATTCGACGAAGTCACTTTCAAGAGTCTTGTGAACTACCTTTCAGGCAGGCGAGTGCCTGGTTTCACTGCAAAAGCTGCCAGGATCGACTCAAAAATCGCAGACCTGTCACATTTCCCTGCAAGGTCCGGAACAACTTCCCCGCCGCCGTGGTCTCCCGGGTACCGGTGTTTAGCCTACACCCCATGCCAGCGGCACGGTGAAGCACAGAAGCGGTCTCCTCCTCCTCCCCGGGGAAGGAGAGGTGCCACGGGGAGCCGCAGCAGTGACTCAGAGCCGTCTCTGTCACAACACGTGTTTCCCAAACGTCCCAATGCTTCAGGTGCCCGGCCGGCTGGCTTCAGCTCCTGGCAGGACAGCCGGGAGCTCAGTACTCCATGCCGCGCAGCGCCTTGGCCGGCGCAGACCTTTTCCTGCTGGGCACCAGCCCGCCGCCCCCTCACCCGCTCTTCCMGTCGGGATGAAGCGGCCGCGGCTCCTTCGCCTCCCTGCACTACCGGGCTGCGGCAGYGTGCCCCCCGCAAATCGCGTTCCGCGCCCTCCGCCTCCCCGCGGGCGCGATGGGCACCGACAGGACRAGGGTGAAAGCCAGTACCTGACTCTGTCCTTCTCTGCCCGCCGGAGCTCCGCGTCCCGTTGTAGCACCTGGAAAATCGCCCTGGCTTCCTCCTCGTTCAGAAAACTGAGATCTGGCCTCTGGGGCGCTGCGGTCATGGCTTTGCTTATCGGCGGGCGGGCGGCCGGAGGCGGGCGGGCAGCGCTGACCCCCGCGGTGCGTGCAGCCACACCAGCATGGCCGGGCGCCGAGCGGACCGCGCACACCGGCACCGCGGGACAAGCGTCCCCCTCGACGGCTCCAGCAGGAGCTRCGCCCGTACAGCACCGCCCTGGCGCGGGCTGGGCAACTCCCTCCGGAGCGACCGCAGCGCAGCCCGGCGGGGCGGGGCAGGGCWGGGCAGGGCAGGGCGGAGAGGGGCGGTGGCACTGCCGTCGGGGCTGGACCAGGAGCCGGAAGCGGAGTGAGCCCTGGCGTTGGAGTCCACGCTCGCTCGGTGCTTGTGTCCCGCCGCGRGCGGCCCGCGGTTGAGTGGGGAGATGCGCTGAGCCCTCGGCGCGGTGTTTGTTTTAGCGCTGCTCAGGGACCACACGCCCGCCCGGGGGGACCGCTGCGGTTCCCCCACGGCGGCGACGGCGCGGTTCCCAGCTGGCAGCCCCGTCACGCCTCTGCCCGGCTCCCCGCCGCACCCGAGTGCCGCCCCGCCACTCCGTCCGGACACCGCTCGACCCGCGGCAGCCCCTCCGCTGAGCCCGCCGCGTCCTTCTGCTGCAGGAGGACATGGCCGTAGTCTTGCAGAGTGGATGCAAACCGGCCGCTTTTCCACGAGGGAAGAACGGGACAGTGTTTTCTGTGTTTCCTATTTACCCTTTAAGGTTTTCCTGAAGAAATAGTAGAGTAGAACATAAGTTCCTRACCTGGGGCTTAAAATCACATCTCGGAAGTAATTTCATCCCGATTCCATTTTAACGGCTCTAATGCGGCTTTGTGCTGGTGGAACCATCACAAATTGCTGTGTCTCTGGATCCAGAGTATGTCTGTCAAGTACACTGTATTAGTTGAATACTTTATAGAAGGTCCTTTGAAATTTTTCCATCGTATGAGAGCTTTATTCAGGGCTGAACTGCAGATGGAGAATGAGACTTATTTCAGAAGGAGGAAGTCGGGGCTGTTCATCCTAGAAAAGAGAAGGTTTGTTGCAGAGACTTTGTAGCAACCTTCCAATGTCTGAAGGAGGCCTATAGGGAAGCCAGAGAGGGACTCTGTTGAACTAGAGTGATAGGACAAGGAATAATGTGTACAAATTGAAAGATGTGGGAATTTAGGTTAGATATCAGGAATATTTTTTTTATACTGTGAGAGTAGTGAGTTACTGGAACAGGTTGCTCAGAGAGATTGTGGGTGCCCCAATCCTGGCAGTGTTCAAGGCCAGGTTGGACAAGGCCTTAAGCAATCTGGTCTAATGGAAGGTGTACCTCCCTGTGGCTGGGGTGGTTGAGACTGGATGATTTCTAAGGTTCCTTCCAAACCTTTAATATTTGCTGATTCTGTGAAAGAAAACACTATTTTTATTATGTCAAAGCAAGTCAGTGGAAAAAGGCAGGGCAGTGTGCAGCAAGAACTGGGCTGTGATGCACACAGTCACCTTCCCACCCTGCAGCAGGCTGATGTGGGGCTGCGGAAGAATGTTTCCCCACTAGGAAGTAGAGTGGTGCATGTGGAAATAAAAGCCTTAGAGCACAGTGAGAATAATGGGTTGCAGGAGGCTTCTTGTTTTGGAGGAGCTTCTGTCATTACTTATCAGATCCAAAGAGGAACTTACCCGATTCCTGGTGACCAAATAAAAGCAAGGTATGAGACAATTGATGAAAATGAAAAAAAGCAAATTATGAAGAATTATGATGTGGAGAGGGTGTGYCTCCAACAGAGAAAAGACTATTTTTAATAGTGTATGGGAAACGCTTCTGGGTAAGGTCCAAGCATGTTGTTTCTAAAGGTACAAGAGCCACAGCTGTCTCCAGTGAAGTAGGAGAACTCTGTAACAGTAAACATCCTGTCCTTCCCATTCTGTTGCACTGACCATAACATAGAGTTTTGCCAGCAGAAGCTAAGTGGATGGAGTTCTCCCCAGGACTCTCCCAGGCAGTGAATTAGACCTCACTCTCACTTTCTGACCTGCAGGGTATGGGAAACTGTTGCTCACTGTGCTTCTGCATCRTGCTACATCTGCTCTCAGAGCTGGGGCAGAACATGGTAACATGTTTTTTCTGTACATCCGTTGGAATGAAGCTCATCAATGCCCACACTTGTCTTAAAAACAATGTTTCATCTTATTGGTGAGTTGTGTTTTTTTAACTTCTCATGCCAACTTATAAGATGTCCCTGCTCATTGCAGGAGATTAGACTAGGTGGCCTTTGAAAGTCCCTTCCAAACCAAACCATTCTATGATGAAAAATAAATACATTCATACACAATATRTGGGAAGGTTGTGCGTTTTCTTACAGGTTTGCAAAGGAAGTTAGGTATTACAGTTCTTACAAATAAAGGGTGACATTCCTCCACAAATTTGGTGGCTATCTATAACTGTATCTATCCTGCATGTAAGTCAAGAMTGGAATTGTTTTTCTAAGTTTCTGTCATTTTTTTTCTTCATTTCTAGAAATTTGATTAATTGGTGCTTCTTTCTACCCATCATTAAAATATTTGTTGGCATATTTTTAGTGCAAAGGGAAGCAGGGACAAGATGTTCATTTAATGTATAAGCAATGTATAGTCTTCCAGATAATAAGGAAGAAATGTTTTTCATTCTGTACAAACCAATGGAATTGTTTAGAAGAGTGAAGAGCATGTACACTGATGGCTTGAGATGGATTCTGCAAGCCTTCATGATGATTATTATTTTAATGGGTTTTATCCAGACTATTTAGATATTTGGCCATTTGTATAATAAAAAAGACCTTTAATTTACACAGCATGGTATGTCACATAGGCATTAGAAAATGTGTGTTGGACAATGACTAGAAAGAAATCTGTGGAGTTTTTTATCAGAAATTTATTTTGTGAAAAATAACCACTTTTCCAAATGTCTCTTCATTACTCCACTTTTCTTAAAATTTATGTCTCTTCCATATATGGGTCATGATGGCAAGAAAGCATTGCCTGAATTCCAGTGTTTAAAGTCTCTAGCGCCTTATGTGCTTTAATTTCTGCTCCATAAACCTAAGATAAGATACTATGCATGYGTTTTAGCTAACAGCTGTTCCAGGAAGATACTGAAGATATGTTTCTTGTAAATAAGTAGTATTTTCCAGTYTAAAAACCTGAAACAGAGAGCCAAAATAGCCTATGAGAGGCTGCAGACAAGAGATATCATTAGTAAGTTAATTACCAATGCCACTAAAGAGGATGCTGACATACATACCTTAATTATAGGGCAAATTCTTCAAAAATTGCATTTCACAAATACTGCTGTACTAATGGGTGGTGCTAACTCCACTTACTCTCAGTGGAGGAATTCAAAGTGTAGGGTTCTGGAAAACCAGAAGGGTTGATTCAAAAAGTTGGTCTGTACCTAGGGAATTGAGAGGAACGTGCAGAATGGTTGATTAAATCTTGTAGCAATTGGCCTTGAGACTGGTATCAGCCTTAAGGCTTGAAAGAACTGTAAAGGCTTGTCTGTTCCTGTTGAGCTAATTACTGTGCAAATTGTCAGCCAGATTAGTGACGGCTGGTTTAATTAACTCCCTGCATTAAGTGAGAATGGTTTCATGACCAGGCAAAGAATAAATAGGAAGCATCTTTCATTTAAAATGCACTAAATCTGTTTATTGTGTTTGAAATAAATATTTCTAACACTAAGCTAGGTCAAAAATAGTTGGATCATAATACTTGTAAGGACAAAAGCAGTGTCTCTCCTCTGTTTAACAAGCTATCATTGATATCTCYGTTTGCTCTAATAGTATTTATTTATGTGTGATAGCATCTGGAGATCCATCTAATTTTCAGGGGACATGAAGGCTTACAGTGTATGGTTCCCACTGCCACAGGTCAACACTTCCATTGATCAATGAGTGTTCTCCAGCATCTTYCACTAGGCCCTTTACTCCCTCTTCAAGAGAGCTTTGGACTTTCATTCAGGCATTTCAGCTGTGAAGTGCTGCACTTTGAAGATTGCCTGGACATCAAAATCCAATTGCCGTTCGTGTTTTTGTAGCTGTTGGTGTGCTATGCAGCCTCTTGTGAGGCAAGGAGGCAGCCAAGACCAGGCTGAGCTGGCTGTGGAGCATGGGCCATCACTGACCACCCTGTAAATGCCACAGGTGGCRCAGCTGTTCCCACAGGGACAGCCAGTCTTCCAGGTACACTGTGTTCCCAAGTCACATCTTGCAGCCTGTGTGGCTGCAAATGCTCCTTTTCACAATCTCCTCAAGCACTTCTTGCTGAGTTTGTCATTCACCTGCTTCTTTTTCCTCCCCATCCCTTGAGTGTGGGCTGTTCGTTTCCTCCACTTTAGAYGCTGCTCTGCCCACACAGCACAATTCCTCACCTTACAAGTACTGTTGCTTGCTGCTGTCTCTTGCTCCAAGACTTTCCTACCCCATGCATTGTCAATATGAACTCCTGAATTCTTTCCCTGTGCAGGGTTGTTTCTGCTGAAATAGACTTGTTGGTCCCTTAGAATGACATAATGGTATCATAGCAAAATATTATCTGGTTTTTGCCTAGCAGAAGGTAAAAGTGATGTCCCAAAAGCATATTAGCATTGCATAGCAGCAAGGAAAGGTGGTCATGAGAGAGACSTCTGAAATGGTGGCTGCAGTCTGACCCTGGCACTTCATGACATTACTTTCTGTGTATTTGGTGCTGCTTTGGAAAATGACTCCATGATACCCCTGTGTTTCCCTTTTTCTTTATGAYTGGCTGTCTGTCCTTCTTCCCCCCTTATTTTTACGATTCAGTTAATCACTAATTTCATTTGTAATACTCATTGGGACTGCAATTTCTGTGGACTGGAGAGAAGAGATTATTGTGAGTAGGATTCCTCACAGGGCAAGACAGATCGGGATTCCGGGGGCTTGCTGCAGAGGGCTGCAGCCTGGAGAGGCATATGAAACAGAGAGTTACCTTTGTACCTCAGGAGTGTAAAACTACTGCTTGGAATGGGAGGGTGAACATGTTTGGTTGAAATTATACAGGATTTCTGCTTTATTATAGGTCTGATGTCTTGACTGTCAAAGCCGTAAGTTGGCTAGTATTACATGTAACATCTGCTCTCTTGGCAGAAACTCAGTAACCTTCCCTTCCTCCTTAACTAATATGTGCATAAACATAATCACCAGAGGCCAATGCCTGGGACACTGCAGAATTATGCATTGAATATCTTTAGGTCATATGCCAGTGCATGCAACCTAATAAGACAGGCTTGAATTAAGATACAAAGAACCTGGCATGACTAAACAAGATGGAAAGATGTCATCAGAAGCAAGAAGGCAACCTTAAAAACACTGAAGTCGTATCCTAATAAAGAAAACAGAAAAATTAATGAATCCTTGCTGATCACGTATTAAAAAAAAAAAAAAAAAAGAGCTGGGACGAGCAACTTGCTGAAGATCTCTAAACGAGGACTCAATCTTTCTTCAGCACATCAAGAGGTTCATCAGAGTCTGTAAGGCTGACCAATGGCAGGTATGTAAATTAAGCACTATGGAAGACTCAGTGTGGCTTCCAAAAATGAAACTCCTACTTTACCGTGCTCTTTTTGWAGAATGGCAGTGAATATTTGGACAAAGACAGACAAGTTGATGCAATTTGCTTGTACTTTTGAAAACATTTGACAGTACCATCATCAGCAACTTCCAAGGAAACTTAATAGTCATGAGATTAAATATAAAGTCATTTTATGGGTAAATAACAGGTTACAACTTGAGAAACCGAGGGTAAGAGGACAGGTTACTTATTACAGAGGAAGAAGGTCACTGGCAACAACTGGTCACAACCACTGGTAACTGCTGATTTTCCCAAAGCTCTGTGACCTGGAAAGGAAATGAGCAGTGAGGTGAGCAAGTTTGCTGGTGTGGTGGGAAAATTTGTGATATGAAGGTTTGAAAGACAGGTGTTTGCCAATGAAGGCAGGGACCCCCCTTGGAGTGGTGGATATGATCCCCCCTTCCCTCTGAATTATTACAGCTTTGAAAATCACAGGCTTTCAGGCAAGAATATGGGTAAAATGGAATAACAGTTTTTACTAATATGTATAACAAGGTGAAACAAATAACAACAACGATAGCAACAACCAACCCAGCCACAAACCCAGTGACAGCCTCACACAGACACACCCTCCCCTTTGGTGCAGTTACAGTCCTAGCCGGCAGGGGCGCTGTTGGCTCCCGGCCGGGCAGGGCAGGTGCGATGATTCCCCGGTGGCTGCAGGGGGCGCTGTGGCGCGGGTCCCGGCTGGTTCAGATCTCCCAGTGGCCAATGGCGGACACAAACCGGCAGAGGTGGATGGAGAAAAAGTTCCTCTGCAAACTCACAGCGGAAACGCCGATCTCGGTGCTCCTCTGGATAACAAGAAACCACAGAATGGCTGGATGAGCAAAGAGACGAGCAGAATTCTGCGGCTGCGAAACAGGATGCAGCAGAACTCAACCACTGCTGCTGGAATATCAAGGGGTCCCAGGCAAGGCACAGGGGCAGAAGATCACAGTGCAGCAAACAGGAACCAACGAGCAGATGAGCAGAGATGCTGGGCTCTGCAGAAAAGAGCAGTCGAGCTCTCCCCTCTCAGGTTGCAGGCTGACATCCTTCTCTGAGCCAAGCAGGGCAGGAAGTGAAGTTCCCCCCTGCCACACACACACACACCCTCCCAGTGCTCAGGAAGATCGTTTGGGTGGGGCATAGGTCTTATTATCTTTACCGATCCCCCAGCCATCAAAAGGATGACCTGGCAATCAGTGTATCCCAGCAACAAAAATGGGAAAGAAAAATTCCCCAAGAAAGGAAACAAAAGGAGAAACCTTAACCCACAACAGAAGGTATTCAGGATAATAAGGACAAAGGCATATTGTGAGGGACCACAAGAGGCTTTTGTAAGACAGAATGACTAGGAAATACGGTGAAAAAATTCTTGGCTTCACATAGAGCAGCTTTCACAAGTTGAGCTGACTATTACCATTTCAACTCAAGGTCTTTATGATATGCATAACTTGTAAAAACATCAGAAAAGGAACCCAAATATTAGAATTTATTAGAATTTATTAGAATTTATTAGAATTTATTAGAATTTATTAGACTTTATTACAATTTATTACATTTTATTAGAAAATAACAAGAAAACCCATACTTTTCTTACAGCTTATATATGAACATGGAATTCTGTATGAAACATAGATATTACTTATGCATGTATCATATGAACATAGATTCATGAATATATATTCTGAATATAAATTCATATATATTCTCCATAGAAATGAGGGGGTTAGAATATGGAGTTCTATATGGTCTATATTTCTATGTGGTATAGAAATGTTGRAAAGGAATTAACTTCGGCATTTCTTCAAGTACAAGAATCAAATTGATCTAACAGAAGCTAGATCCATGGCTGTAATCAGGAATATGTGTTTCATGTGGCTGTGGGGGGCTCCTTGTCTTAGATGAGAAGTTCCTGAAGATTTCTCTTCTTTTATGCCTTCTGGTCAGTTGTTCTGCTAATGTGATAATGACCAGCTGCCATGAGATTTTGTTGGAGTGTCTGTCCTCACTTGTTTCCTTAGAAGCCAACAGATCCCCTCTTGATATCAGATGTTCTTCACTGTTGATGTCTTAAAAATTTTGCAGTTCTCCAGCAGCAGCTAAAAGAGGGGCGTCAGAGTTGAAGCAAAGCTGTGTCAAGATATGAGGGCATAGAGAGGGATAGATAGGGCTGCTCTTCATGATGGGACAACTTTATAGGATTGGGAATAGGCCAATCCTATTGACTTGTACATTTTTTCATCAAAACTACTTTCAGGAATTGGATTAAAACTTCTAGTTGTACCTTAATTTCTTATCAGACCAGCTTTCATGCTTATGCTAGATTCAGGTTTATGTGAACCAGCACACGAGGAACATGGGCAAGGCATGCAAATTCAGGTCAAAGCTCTTATGACAGTAAAGACATAGCCTGAATGTTCCTGTGCTTCCCTCTGCATGTGTTGTTACTTAGAAGCTAGCCCAAATCTGGCTGCTGTATCTGACCCAGTTTTGGCTGGGACAGATAGATAATTTTTTTCTTACTAGCTGGTATCTTGTGCTTTGGATTTAGTATGGTAACCTGTTGATGACACACTGATGTCTTTAGGCTTCAAAGTACTGTTTCTACCAAGTCAAGGACTTTTCAGCTTTTTGTGCCCCACCCGCAAGAAGGCAGACGAGGCACAAGAAGTTGGGAGGAAACAGAATCAGGGCAGCTGACCCCAAAGACCAAAGGGATATTCCATACCACATGACATGATGCTGTGTATAAACTAGGGCAAAAGCTGGCATGGGGTTACTGCTTGGGAAATGGTTTGGCATCACTTGGCAAGGGGTGAGCCACTGCATTGTGTATCATTTGTTTTGTATATTCTAATTCCTATTATTATGGTAATTATCATTCTTTTCTTCCTCTTCTGTCCCATTAAACTGTTTCTATCTCAGCCTACAAGTTTTCTCACTTTTACTCTTTGATTCTGTGCCTCTGGGAGTCAGTTTAGTTGCTGGATAGGTGAAACTAGGACACCATCATAAAGCCTTCTTTAGATCCTGGAATTGCTCTAGTTGTGTAGGGTAATATATTTGTTTTCTCACAAAAAAAACCAACAAAAAAACAACAGCAACAAAACAAAACAACAAAAACAAAACAAAACAAAACAAACAAACAAAAAAAACCCCAAAAAAACCAAAAAACCCAAAACCCTAATACAATTTTAGAGCAGCCAGCATGGCTTTACCACAGATATCTGGCTGCCTTCTATGATGCCTGCTTGGGGGATGAAAAGCAAGTGATTGATATTGGCTATTTTGAGTTTAGCAAGACTATGAAGACCATGTTTGGTTGTACCTTTGTAACCACATTTAAGACATATGGATAGGATGTGTTGACTATGAGGCTGATGGAACAAATGACTGGACCGTGAGGCTCAAAGAGTTCTGGTCAGTGGCTGAAAGTCTAGCTGACAGCCAGTTAGGAGTGGTATCCTTCTGAATTATATTGTGACCCTGGTGTTTAACTTCTTCACTTCTTCACTAATGACCTGAATGATGAAATGGAATGCATCCTCATTAGCAGGTGACACTAAATTGTGGGGAGAAGATGGCATGTTACAGGGCAGGGCAGTTATTCAGGGGGATCTCAACAGGCTAGAGAAATAGCCTGACAGAAGCTTCTCAAGGTTTAAAAAGGCAAATTAAAAACATCAAACAAACAAAAAAGCAAGTTTAAAAAGGCAAGGAAAACCTCATCTAAGGCTGTATGGTACTATGCCTCTGTACAATTTGACAGGCTGGGACACAATCTTTTGGGAAAGGACCTGGGGGTCATGGTGAACAACCCRAACATGAKCCAGCAATGTGCCCTTGCAGCAACAAAGCCTAACTGCACGTTGGGCAGTGTAGCCAGCAGGCCATGGAAAGCAATTCCTTTGTGAACTCAAGAGACTGATCTGGAATTTTGGATCCAGTTTCAGAATCCCAAATACAAGAAACATTAGCATATTGGGACAAGTCCAGTGGAAGAGCATAAAGCTGACCAGCAGGCTGCAGTCTGTGACACATGAATAGAGGCTGAGACAAATGGGTTTGTTCAGTCTGAAGAAAAGGTTAAGAGGATTTACTTGTGTAAAGCTTTTTAGTGGATGGTTACAGATCTCCTTGGAAGTCCAACACAAAAGAACAAGTAATAATGGACATAAATTGCATGAAAAAAATTATTAATCATTATTAAAAAATAAATAAATCCTTGATTTATGTGGGTTGAAAGGGACTATTAAAGATCATCTGGTCCAACCCCCCCAGCCATGGGCATGGACATATTTCACTAGATGAAGTGGCTTAAAACCCTCACCCTGCCTGACTTTGAACATTTCCTATGATGGAATCATGGTTGATTCAACACTATAACTTGTTGTCTAGGAAGGTTGCAGATATGTAAAATATTGATTGGGGAAGGCACTGAGCATCTAACATTGGAATTAGCCTTGTTTTGAGAGAGGATTCAACCTGACAAGGTCCCAGAGTCCATCTAGGTTACTTTATGCTGCTGTGATTCCAAGTGGTTTATAAGCATATGTGCCACACTTAACTCTTCAAAATAAAAAATTTGCAGAGACACAATTTGCTTCTGTTACTGACTGTCAGATGTTAACGTAACCCATTGTGAGGAAGTTTGTTTGATCATATAGATCGGTCATTTTTTACTAGAAACGAATAACCAGGTTATCAGAAATAGTAACTGCCAGCAACTGTGATTGGTATTCTTACAATTTAATGATTTCCAGTGCTAGGTGGAGAAGAAAGGTAATAAATTTTATGGAAATTATTACTTCAATTTTCATTTAGTTAAGAAAAATAAAAGAAATGAAACGTAACAAAAAAATTGCACAATCTATAATAAAGTTGTATAAGAGAAAATCTTAATGATACCTTTATTAAAATTGGTTTTGAACTAAAACCATATCATACTCGGTTTAAACCCTGAAGCAAGTACAATTATTAATGCCCCAGACAAAACTCTGGGTTTATTTACATGCTCTGGAGAACAAGGTACAGCAATTATGATATAGCTAAATCAGAATGCCTCTGTGAATATGCTAGGGGAAATAAATACAAATTATGGAATGAAAATGCCTTTCATTCCAGCTAAGCAGCAGATAATCTTAAACTTACTTATATCACAGATAATTTGTGATCATTTTTAGCACTTAACTCCAAGAGTGCTTTTATTGGAAAAGGATCACATTTGCATTTGCATAAATACCCTTGACAGTGTTGGGGAAGGAGTAGCCCATACACATTCTTCTTCTAAGTATCAGTTACTATTGATGTTGGTTAGCTATGAATGTGATAGGTTGGAAGAATACAGGGTATTGTTGAATAAAAAATATTTTACCTTTGCTTTGTTTATAGCGAGCAAGTTCCATCAGAAAAGCAGGTAATATATACGTCTGTGGTTCAGTTCAGCTGACTAGCTTATCCTCTTCTACATACATTGATGATGAATCTAAATACCTCCATCTGCCAAAGAAAGTAATCATTTTATTAAATATGAATACTTGTACTCAGACAGCTCCCTTTAAATGAATTAGTCTAGTTACTTTTATTTTCAATGAAGAAGACCAAGTAGTTATAGTATACAATTTATCTCATTCTAAAGTAGACATTTAAATGGGGCAGATGAATCATGCCTTAAAAGAGGCTCTTTCTCTCCATTGAGTATAAAGGGAATCTGGTATGACTAGCTCCAAATTGTAAACTGTTTACATCTAAAGTTAGGTGAGAGGAATCCCATCCCACCTGTTTGTGCACTCAATAAAAGAAGAATACCAATACAGTATAAAATTGAACAAACTGTCCCCAGGCTTTGAAACAAGTTGTTTTAATCTTGAAGCAATTTAATCTTAATTTAGGGTTTGATTTAACTCCCACTGAAGTCCATAGCTGTATATTTTAAGGGGAATTTAATGAGTCTTGTCAATTATTTATGTTCACTCTCTCATCAAGTATACTTAATTAAATGCAATGAGAAATGGATACCTAATGCTTAATGTGAAAGGATATTCTATAAATACAGGTTATATTTTGAACAAGATTTTTTTGTAAAGTAGTTTTTTCCCCTTCCATCTTACAAATTAAATATATAAGCAGTATAGATAAATCCTTAGAGATAAATATCTTTAATAATTCTAATTCAGGTAATATCAGGAAATACATGTGTTTTTTTCCTTCCATGGGATTATTAACTCTTTAATTAATATGTGTAGTGTATTAAATAAAGGGCAGCAGCATGTTATCACTCTGTTTAAGTGACAACTCTGAAACGTGCTTCGCACTGTCACTTTTGCAGAGCTCCTCAGTGCTGGGCCCCAGATAAGAATGGACTTATTGTATTGTTTATAACACAGAGTGCAATGGAGTTGTAGTTGGAAAGTCTGATAGAAACTTCCAGGCCCTACTATCAGTGATGGAAGTGAAAGGCTATGCAAATGAAACCATTGAAAATTTACAATGTTGGCAGGGTGGAGTTCTAGTCCTGATCTTAATGTGGGGAACTGAGGAAACAGTGGGTGTGCATTACATGACTGTGACCATGATGTGTGATGCAGGGGCCTTTGCTGGCACTCATAGGAGAGATGAAGCCAGAAGATTCGCTTTTCTCCTTGATGAAGTCATGCTGAATACCTAACTGTTCATTGATTTGCACCTGCAACTGGTGCAGAGGTCTTGAAGAAGGAGAGAGAGAGAGAACTCTGTGAAAGGAAGGATTTAGCAACTGAATGAGATTTACAAACCTTGGAGTCAAACTCCATAGTTATGTTACCTAATTCAGTTTCAGTTTTGACCTGTAAATCTGCTTCTGAGTAACACATTTGAGATTCTGAAGCCAGAACATTACCAGGAGTTGCGTAAGCAATGTGGGAGAGGAGGCTGCTGCCTTTCCTAGGCTCTTTGCTGAGGACTGTGTGTGTTAGAAGTTCCCCAGACAACTATTGTTTCACAGCCCTGGTGCAAAGGCAAAAGAGGTCAGCTTGGAAGGATTTTAAACATATTAAAAACTGAAGTACCAAACCTGTATATTAATAAAAGAATTAAATTAAAAGAATTGCACCAGCACAGAGTGGCTGAATGCAAAGGATTCTTTCCAGCACACCTGGTAGTAAAAGATGATTTCAGTAGGTGGGCAAATAGAAGCAACACCAATTCATTAGAAACAACGATGCAAAACTGAATGCTTTTATTTAGCCTACCCCATTCCTGTGGTGTGAGACTTTCTGCTAAACAAGCAGCTCTTCTGTAAACTAGCTCTGCTGTTCCATTCCTAGCTTTCATCCACACAACATCCTGGCTACCTTTATTGTGGCACCAAATCCAGCCACTTATGAATAGCTGGTCTGTGTAAGCCTGTAAGGAAGAACTGTGTGCTCTGCAGAGTTCTTCAGTGGAGAACACTGATGATGACAGCAAGGTAACTTCAGCCGCTTTGGTGCTCTCCTGGGTAAATCTGTGCTTGAATTGTTCTAATTATGTCAACCTGTATTTAAAAACATTTGGTGCAGACTAACTAAAACCCTGGGATCTTGAAGGGATGCAGAATGAAGAAGTTTTTCCTGTTCCAATTGAAGTGACTACATTGGTCATTCGCTTCCAAATTATCACTGTTAATGGACCACACAGACTTTGTATTTCATACTGCAGAGAATGTGAAGTTTCCATGCATTAAGAAGTGACTGTGCTATGAAATCCATTACTTATTTTTTTCATGAAGAATAATGAAAACTTGAGAAATTGTATCAATACTCCACAGGGAAGGCATTAGAGGCCACATACACACGTGCACACACACATTTAAAAAAAGTATAGTTATATTCAAGTATATAGTCAAGTTATATTGATATAACTGCAGCATTTTCTGGTCTTTTTTGGTACAGTGACCAGTGACATGCTGAAAAAGGTATATATGTTCTCATTTTCCAGTAGCAACATCCATAAATTTTGCCATATACTGGTCTATTTCATCATATGAAAGAATCACACACAAGTTTAATAACACTATAAAGATGGAATGAGTTTCATTTCTTTAATTACTAGCACAAGAATGCTAGTAAAAGTATTTTTGAAGGCACAAGAGCTTTCAAAATAACTTAATCAGTTTTAACTTCTTGTTTTATTTACAAGCTTATGAGATCTACATAAAAACTTCTTTCTTACAAGCAAAAGAAAAATACAGAACCAAGATGGCAAAGCCTTAGAAATGGCTTGGTTTTAAAGGCAAGGGGATTTATGAGAGGTACATATTCGGTGAACAATCACATTAATGTACTCGTCTGGATTTGATGGTGGAAATGTTGCCACAGGATCAGCATGGCAACAGACATTACCAAATCAGTGAAATTGCACAATAATGATTTTGTGCCTTATATAGAATCGAAATTCTATCTGCTCTCATGGGCTAATTTGCAAGGGCTTGCCTACCCTGCAGGCCTTTGTATACCAGACCTATTGCAGTATAGGAATCCTTATATAGTGGTGCTAATCTTCCATTGGTTAATGATTCTCAGTCATTGTCTTCTCTTGAGCTGTGAGCTTTGGGAGTTGGTGGGCCCTGAGTCATGGTCACAGTCTCCCACTACCAGAATTACCTTTTCCCCGGCTGAAACTGATTCAGCACAGTTGTCTTAACTAATTTTTTCCTCATCTTGTCAGCTCTGCAAATTTTCTGGTGGCCCACAGATTCTGCATTCTTTGTGTCCACTATCTTCCCAATTTTTGGTAACCTTCCCCTGCATCTGAGGTCATTGAAGCCTGTCAAGCCCTAAAATTAATAATGCAGTACTTCCAACAAGTAATTTGTCCTTCTAACAACAGACATCACTTAGAGCTTGTTGGCTGCTATCTGTTACGTG
>NW_026623405.1:0-56427 GCF_030028575.1 Malurus melanocephalus
CCACAGGGTCTGTGAGCAGTGCGAAATGGCCCCGTTTGGCACCGCTCACCTGAGGTGGATTCCAGCCCAGCACAGCCCTGGCTACTGGGGGTTACTGGGGCTAACTGGGGGCTCCAGCAGAGAGGGAGCAGCTGCCACAATCAGCCCCTGATTGCCGGTGAAATCAGGCCCAGGTGAAAGGATTGCTCGCTTGCAGATGGGCTTCAGCCATGCTGTGTCTTCTGGAGCAGGAGCAAAGTCTTCTCTGCTGATTAGCTTATTAATGAAGAGCTGGTTGGCTGTTAATTAGAAATTAATAGATGGGTGCTCTGTCTCAGCCTCAGGAAGAGGTTTAAATTCTGTAAAATGTGGATGAGCTGGACTGGAGGCAAGGTGTACTGTCACTGCAGGTGACAGAGGGTGGTTGCTCTCTGAATCCCATCTTGAGGCAACTTTGCTGCACAAATGAAACAAAGTTGAGGGGCCATGAAGCAACAGTGACAGAAATTASAGTCTCAGGTTTAAAGCATGTTTAGAGGAGAGGGTCTAAACTTTTATTTTAGGGCAGGCTATGTTCCTCTTCCCCGCTGATMCAAAATGTGTCATGAGTTTAGGCTGTGACTGAGAGGGTCTTGGTTTGTGACAAAGAAAGCTCCTGCCAAGACCTTTGCTGATCCAAAACCATGTTAACTGATGGGTGTAATATGCTCTGCAGTCTTTAGAARCAAAATGCCATCATTTTCACTTAYAAAATGTGGAGCAACTTGACACCTCAGCTCAGTCTCTCTCCGTGACATTCTCTGGCCACAGGGGCCAATGCTGAGCTGAGGCTAATGTGAACAGTGGTAATTGCCTGAAATACATAAGGAGTTTTCAGAGAGAGAGCCATTAGCAGATGAGGGAGTGACTGTGTGCTGCCAGAAATGCCTTTTGACCTTCAGAAGATTTGCCTTGACTGTTTTGTAAAAAGCTGAGGATTAGSTGCTATGAATCTATCAGAACAAGGGAAGTTTAATTTCCCATTTCACCTAAGAAACCTGGATGTGAGAGACAGAGGGACTAATTTCCCCTGCCATAGTACTGCCAATCTACACTCCTSGCTGCTTTACCATGTTGCATTCTCTTTAAGCCTGGAGAAAGGTTTTAGCCCTGGGCAATAACTGAGAGTGTGACAGTAGGACAAGAAGTTGTAAATGTACCCGGATAGAGCTGGAACCCACAGAGGAGTGAAATCCCTTCTTCCTGCCTGAGGTTCTCCAGCAGGAGTAAGTGAAGCCACTGGCTGCAATAATGTTTTATTCTGGAGGATTGATATTCAGAAGTTTGCAAGGGAGCTGATTTAGTGAACAATTGAGGAATGCATTGGTACTCTGGTTTTCTGCTTGGTGATTCTACAAAATAGGTTTGGGTAGGGATTCCCAGTCTAAGTGCAGCTGAATTTTTTTTTAAGAAAGAGTCACAAAAACACCACAATAAAGGGGAGTTTGAATTTGAGCCCAAAGCTCTTCATTAGGTACCCAACCCACAGCTTCCACAATACCTCAAACTCCTACCAGTATTTCTTACATGAAGGACTTACTAGCAACAGAAAGTTCAGCATTAGTTCAGCTTTCTCGAAAACCTGTGGGACTTCTGAATGCTTTTCTACTGTTTCCCTACATCCCAGCCCAAGCTTTGGGGTAGTAAAAGGGTTTTGTTTTCATACTTGCTAACAGGCAAGTCATAGGCAACTAGAACAAACTAATACTTCAGTGGAAAGAAATAGGGTGTGTTTCATTGTCAGAAGGGGACTGAAAACAGTTAGTCAAACAGGAATCTTGAATTTTAGAGAATTTCTTATGAGACCATCACACCCTTTTCTGTACCAGTAATAATAATAATCATGGAAATCCGTCTTATTGTGAACAAATGATCCCTTTTTTTTTCAGTTGTTAAAGGAATAAAACTTACTACTGTTCGGGTTTTGGATGTTTTTGCAACCCTGAGCCCTTTAAGCATAAACAAAAATTATGTTGACCTTCTAAACATGAGCTATTCTAGACAAAATCATTCTCAACTAACAATTTGCAGTAGTGTACAGCTACATTTCTAGTCCTCACTTGAACCAGAAGCAAACTTTTCCTTAATTTAACCTTCATCTGAACTAARCTGGGGAGGGAGTGAGATGAGCCTTAGGTATGTGGTGGGTTGGGCTCTCTGTAGCATCTGTTTTATGGGAAACCAGTTTGCTCTTATTCCCTTCCTCCCACTGGGACCCTTTGTGGAAGGAGCTCCTGTTCCTCAGTTGAATTCCAGCATCTAAGAATTTCCTGGAATAGTGCAGGTATTATCCCATTTCTGTTGTGCACTTGTGCCTTTCAGCTGATTCACAGCAATTGAGCTTGTCCTGTGAACTTGCCCCAACTGCAGAACTCCCAGGTGCAGTGGTTTAGTGACAGCCTGCAGTAACTCAGCCATTTGTGATCCCAAACTCCTACCCATGGACAGACAGTTGAATTCTGGCTCTTTATTTACCCTCTTTTCAGTAACACAGTGGCACTGGAATGGGCTACCCAGGGAGGTGGTGAAGTCACCATACCTGGAGGTGTTTAAAAATAGACTGGATGTGGCACTTAGTGCCATGGTTTAGTTGATAAGGTGGTGTTGGGTCACAGGTTGGACTCAATGATTTCAAACTCGATGATTTTCCAACCTAATTAAGTCTGTGATTCTGTGATCTCACAGGTCACCAGCATRTGTGTCCTCCCCAAAGCACAGGGGTATGGCTAAATATTCCTGCAGTGYTCCAGAAGGAAACCTGAAGCACAGGACACAAAGGGACCTGATTAAGATCATGAAGGTGGTCAAACACAGAGCTGTAAATTGCTCAGTGCCTCAGGCACTGGCCCTTCCKGCTATTGAAAGAACCTGTCCACCTTCCTGGGGGGCCGGGAGCTTCCTCTGTTATTTACAAAACCCGAATTGAACCACAGCTTAATTCAGCCTTTCTTCCTTGGCTGGGCTGGCTGTTCCCACTCCCCACATGTGCCTCTCCCTCCTCGTTTGAGCACCACTAATCCTTTGCCCTCCCTCCTACACACGATTGTRTCTGGCCTGAATACAGGTGTTCTGGAAGCAATTACAGCATCGTGGAAGGAGAATATGATGCATGGCAGCTCATTAGTTGTTTGCCGTTATTATGGGAATGACTCCTTGTTTCCTTTCTGACCTCACCTATTGTCTAGGAAATGAATGGATTTAGGAGTGAGAAAATTTGTTTTGGCAATGGGATCTGTATTTTCCAAGGCTCRGTAATATTGAATTCTGCCCAGAAATACAAATCAGAATAATTAACCAAACAAATGCACAAAAGACCTTATCATTCCCTATTTTGGTAGCAACTATACTAACTCAAAGTCATTATTTAAAATTCACTGTGCAAGTTTATTAGARAAGTTACTCTTTTATATATTAAAAAAATAACATTTCCACAGGAAATAGGAGAAAAAGCAAGTTATCACTGTCAGAAGTTCTTCTAAGACATATCCAAACTCAAGATATTCATCATGAGTAATGGGAAAGTTAATACTGCTGGAATAAATTAACCACAKAATTCTAATGACTTTATTGTGTGACAGTTTCTAAAGCCCAACCAAATATCAGCTAGAAAATTCAAATGTGAGAGATATGCTCTTAAATCTCACAGTTACGGATTTTTTTTAAAAAATCCCTTCTTATGATATAAGGGTCATTTCAAATATTCTACCATGAATATACAGCTTACTTATGGGTAGAACATTTCACCATTCTTACCCAGCCACAAGCCAGCTTAATCTTTCATCYTTTCACAGAGGAACAGCAGATACATAAGTATATTTTAGGGGGAATAAAATWGTTGAGAGAGAGAGGGAGAATGTGTCAGTCTTTGAATATCTCTGTGCACAGGACTTGAGCTGACACATCGGCCCAGAGCTGTTAAACCTCCTGACTTTGGGCATAGCTGCTTGCATTGGAGGTGTTAAGAGAGTGGGGCACTGCTCTCTTTCATGTTATTTTCAGCTGCTTTTTTTTTTTGCCCTGGCCAGTGCAGCTCTGTATTTCACATGCCATTATCATAAACATGTAGTTGCAAAGCCCCTCCATCAGAATCGTAATGGTGTTTGCCCTGGGTGAGGCAACAACTGCATGGTCTTGGGTTAGAAACTGGGTCAGAAAACAGAGGGTTCCCCCAGCACCAAGACACAGCTGTGGAAAAAAAGACCTGACCAAAACCTCCCTCAGAAAATGAAAAAGCACCTCTGAACAACCTGGTCTAGGGAAAGGTGTCCCATTTTAACACSCTTCCAGCCAAAACCRTTCTGTGTTTCCATGATTTTGCAGCCTGACTGGACAGCCTGAACTCTGTAACAAGGGAAAGCAATGTCTTTGTCCCACTGTACCCAAATTGCCATCGATTTCAGCAGCATCAAGGTTTCACCCTCTATCCTTACACTCTTCCTTGCCCATTTACATTCACAACCTTTTCTCCATGCAACAGTCATGGTTTTTAGGCAGATAAATATCTTACATGCTTCTCAAGGGTGTCATACGCCATTTAGTATTTTCCCTCTGGTATCAGCACCTGTTAAGCATGGAAATAAAGTGATTAGTCTTACATGTTTGSCTTCAAAAATTGATTTTAAGATACATCTCCTTATCATTGGTAGATTTGCCGACTCAAAACAATGATATTCTCTTCAATGATAAATTTTCTCAGTCGTGAAAAGTAGGAATTGCATTGGGAAATTTTCTGGGTTTCCCTTTCTCGTGGAATTTTCTATACCTATCAAACCATTTATGACAAAGCTGTCTGATATCATGTAGCCTTAGAGAAAATTTGTCTTTGCAGATCTAGACAAGACTTAAGGAAAAAAAGACCTTGTGATGCAAGAGGGGGAAATTAACATTTGAAAAYTGAATGTTCTTTTAATAACCAGAAAGCTGCTTTGTTTGGGTGTTTTAGGCCTGAAAATAACCTGGMATTTTAATCAAGATGCTCAGATCAGATAAAAAGTAGCACTCAACGTGAACCAGGGGATTCTTTTTGCCCTCCTGCATCCAGAGGGTTTGATGCATCTTCAAGTTTTGACTCCTTAAAGGAGGAATCTCTCTCAAACAAATCACTCTGTATACACCAAAAAGATCTGATTCTTACACTGCTTCTTTACATGCCTTTGAAATACTGTATATTATGCATGAATTCTTGGTTCATCATGCATCTCGAGATCTCTTTGTATTTCATTGTTTGCCTTCAATTTTGTGTCTTGCTTATGTAAAATTCATTTAGCCTTTGTAAATATGAGGAAAAAGCCTGTTCTTTTTGCTTTCTCCCTTGGGATTCTAGAAGGTTACCTTGCCTCATGCTCATCTGTAATCTGTCTCTTGGGTTTAGCTTTTAATGTGTGCAATACTCCAAGAAAGAGGCAATCTAGGGTGTTTTACTAGGTTTAGCCGCATTGTGAAACAAATGGTTCCTTTTGAATTGATGGAACTCGATCTTCTAACACTAGAACAAAATATTCTTGTATTACCCTGCCTTGGTCAGGTTGTGACCACAAAATTACCTGCTTTTTGCTGAATGAACCTCTCAGAGGAGGAGCAAACAGCTTGCAGTGTGTCATTCTGGGGCTCTCTTTCTGAGTTCCCTTGTCAGCTGCTTGTGACATAGAGTGTGGGTTGGAAATTTACTTTCTTTCAATCAGTAGAGGAGGGATGGAATGCTGTGAGGATGACCCACAGGTGTYAAAGTCCCTCATTTTTTCCTGTTTTAACTCAAGACTTTGTAAAATCTAAGAAATCCTACTGGCCATGCCTGATAAAAAAACTAGTGCCACACAGTCCTGCGCTTGCCATACAGCAGATCTTTGGTCTCCTGGGAAATGCAATCCACTGGCTTTTATTAAAGCAGCTTTGGGCATGTTCAACTTTCAGCTGAACCCAGCACATACAAGCCAGTAGATCAAAGAAGCCACAGTGAGCTCCACAATACCTTTTTTTTTTCCCCTCACACTACAGTTAGCAACATCAGATCAGGAAATCCCCTGAGCTGCAAATAGTTGGAAGCTGGAAAAGCACTCAGGGGAAAGATCATGAGAATGGCTTGTTCCTGCTCCTGCTTAGGCATCTGTTTATGGCCACTGTTGCTGTGGTTCTCCAAGACACCAGTGTAAATGCATTCCTAAAAGATGACAAAAGAATTCCTGAGAAGGCAAAGGGGCARAGCAGAAGGAAGTGAGGTGGGGGGCTCTTGGTTTAGTGGTACCTCTGTAGGAGCAGAGATGCGGGCAAAGGTTGTCACCTCAGAGAAGTTGGGATCACCTTCTGCAGACAGCAGTCCCTCCCCATGGGAAAGCAGGAGGTGTGTAAGCTGACCCCTCTCACTCTGCTGGTGGCCATCATTTTGCTCTTTTCCTTCTTTTTAATCAGGAAAAGGTTCCCTCCCATGAGTGCAGCTGATGGTGGCAGCTCGATGCTCAGGGTGACACCAGAGGGTGTGTGCAGCTGCAGGGCAGGGACTGTGCTCTGCCAGGGGGAAGCTGTGTTCCTGTCAGGATGCTGTTAGCTCCAGCAAGGCAGGTGAGATGGATGGAGCCAGTACAGCTGTTCTTGTGTTAGGCACTGAGCAGAGCTTAGCAAGGGGAAGAGTCCAAATAAATAAGAAATATTCTGTAGTACTAGGAGTGTTCCATAGAAATAGAGATTTTTTTTTTTCTAAGTAGCTATTTTTGTCCTCATTTGCAGGATAAAAGAAGCGCTTTCTTTTGAGAGCTGCATAAATCTGGAGAAGCCAAACCTGTTTTCYGAGAGAATCCTCACAATGATCAGTGTCTGGTTCCAAAAAATGGCCAACAGGAGCTCCTGAAGCCCATGTCCCACATCCTGTGCAGCAGCACAGTCCAGCTTCAGCTCCAGAGAAAAAAAGCCTTCTGTACATCCCAGTTTGGGGATGCAGCAGAGATTCTGAAGATGCGGAGAGGTGCCAGTTTTCCACTTTTCAGCAGGTTTCGAAGAGATTCAGTAGCACCAAGGCAACAAGAGCTCTTAGAAAGCTCTGGTRCCAGTGTCTCGAGTGCGGATCCTGGAATGGCCTGGGTGGGTGGCACATGGGAACAGCTTTACTGGGGTGCACACTGCTCTGGGAGCAATGGGAGGGAGATATTTGTCACCTCTGACCCACCCTTCCCTGCAGCCCAGCACATGCAGGGTGCTGCAAGGACATTGCATAATAAAACATCAGCTCAAGGCGTTGGCTCTGTGCCTGGCACCCAGCCTGCTCCAGAGAGATGAGAAGTTTCTGTGCCTTCCTTCTGCAAAGGAGAATTTGGGGTTTTTAAGCTTTTTTTCATCTTTTTTTTTAATTTCTTTCCACTAAATAAAGAGGGATTAAAATAAAACTTCAGACCAGAATGCACAAACTGAAATACTGCTTTATTTTTGGAAGGGAGATTTTGGAAATCCTGACTCAGCTACTGGAATCAGCGCTTCCCTGATTGCCCTCACTTTCAGACCAAATTTTAAGTGTTTAAAGTGAGATACAACAAAATGAAGGGCACAGATGAGTTTGCTAACCAGTGGTTAGGAGGTGCATCTGAGAGAAGAAAGGTGATTCAGTGGAAAAAATTATTAATAATAATTATTAACAATTAACTCTTTCAATCTATTGAGCCCTGAAAGCCAGAGATATAAAGTAATAGCAATCAAATGTTATTAAACATGCCGAGTGTCTTAAGAGATAATCATATACAATCAAGCTTCAATAAGAAGAAATAAAATTTACTTATGATTAGACCCAAGTCAAAACAGTCAAAACAGGTGCAAAYGGAGCTAGTAAACTCAGCAGAAAAAAAATCCTCAGGATATCTACTTATATGGAGATCTAATGGGGTTACTAAGTAAGTAGGTTGACTAAAAAGTGATAAAAGCTGGTCTCAGGAGGAATCTATAATTGTTCTTTGGGAAATGTCATTATTTATCTAACAGCATTTCAAAGCTTGTAGTTATAACATTGCCAGGAAGCCATCAGCCTGAAAGTAGAAAACKATAGTTGTTGAAGAACTTCCTGAAAAACAGCTTTCAAGCCTGGAAAGCTGAGAAGAGATGGGTTTAATCACAAATCAAGTTAAGGGAGAAAATAATGAAACAAAATTCCAATGTAGACAGAATGTTATTTCAACATTTAAAAACAGTTGCAAAAAAGAACTGCAGACAACATTTCAGCTTTRTACTTTATTTAAAAGATGTCAACACATAAATTAGGAGCCCTATTCTCCCATGACAGGATATTGGATCACTAGTAGAGAAAAAGAAAACCCTGGTAATGTTTCCTTCTTAATAAAGAGGGTAAATATAGAGGGATTTATTGATCAGTAACTTTCAGGCAACTTTAGATAGGTGTCTTTGTACAGGTATGCAGCCAGCTAACATGGGAGTTGATCCAGGCTTTTTGTAGCTTTGAGCTGAAATGGAAGAGAAAATGGAACTGAATCCTTGCTTTTTATAACTTCTTTTTGCAACTGGTTAAGAAAATAAAATGTAATTTCTCCCTAGAAACTCTGTCTCGCTGTGAACTCTTTTGCACAGTGCCATTACTTGGATGATGATGCAAAAACAGGAGAAAGGGAAATGTGTAATATTGTAATTCTTCAACCAAAGCCTTCAGTTCTGACCTAATATTGCTGGCATATTGGACAGATTTAAAATATTGGGTTTTGTGGAATCCAATGGAGTGCTGCAATAACCAGCCAGTTCTGTGTGAGCTAATGTGGCAGTGTCCAAAATCACCATCTCCTGCTGCCATCCCTCCCCAGYGCCCTCCAAACCTGCAGCAGGAACAAACGGGCTTTGCACTGCCTGCTGCTGCTGCTTTATGCAAAAGCCTTGCAGACCATAAACCCCATAACAAGAACAGACAAAACGGATTTGTACACTGAGGAAAAAGCCCTGGAGGTCTGGCCTTGCCTGCTAGTGACACTTGCCCTAACTGGAAACTGCATTTCTATTGATTAATCACGGAGGAGCAAGGAGGCAGAGTGCTAATACATCCTGAGGGCATTGATCCAAGTAATCAATGCTGTCACATATTTATGCCAGATTTTGTTTCTTGGCACACCTCTTATTTTACACTTCTGTGGTTACACAAGAGTCGGGTGAGACTCTGCTTTTCCCAACACCCACTGCTGAGCAGGATTTTGCCTGGGTTCCTGTGGTTTCACGCGTTTTAGCAGCAGTGAGTTCCACTGAGCTTAGCTCTTTGCCCTCCCAGTTTGCAGGGAATTTATCCCAAACCATTTCTTCCACACCAAGAAGTACATTAACCTTACTCAGCAAGTAAGACGCCGTTAGAGACGACAGGTTGTCTTGTTCCTTACTCTTCACCACGAAACGAGCAGCATGAAAACACATTCAGGCTGATACATTTTTCAGGCCTTTTACAATATGTACGCAGCTGGTTCAGTTGACAGAGCTATCCAAGTATTATAAAGCATCCAAACATCACATCTTTATCTCCATCCTGGACTAGCAGGCAAAAATATTTTTATTCCCCACCAGAGAACTGGAGCATTTTTCTCCAGGTACGTCCTCTGCAGGCGTTCTCTCTTGCTCTGAATTTTCTTTAGGCAGTTCATAACTGTGGCATAAATGGCCAATTCATAGCATTGASCATTACTCACGTGAGGGATGCAGCCAGCCTGGTTTCACTGAATATTTTGTTTCTTTTTCCACAGAAACTGAAGGGACTCATGGATTTCATACCTATGAACATAATTCTTCATCAGGAGAGTTCAGGTAAGAGACMAGGTTTGCTAGAGATTTTGGTAGGAAATGCACCACACCTGATGCTTTGCATTGCTTGAGGAGATTCCCTTGATAACCACATGAACTGAACCAGACAGACAATGTACAATAGCACCATCTGGTGACTCCCAAAAATCTCAATGTTGCCCCAATTCCCAAAGACAAAATACACTAAAAAATAAAGAAAAGAAAAAAAAAAGGATATACATCTTTGTAAAAAAGGAGAAGGATTCAGTAAGAAATCATTTTGAGTTAAAGAGCCAGTCATCTCCGTATGTGTGCAATTTTCTTCTTGCATGAAGTGGTAACAGCAAAAGGAGATGTTCATAGAGGATTTGGGGAATCTGGTTTTAGCTAAATACCATGTGATTTTCCAGCCCCAGTCAAGCAAATTCTAGCATTTAACAAAACATTCAGGAGTCAACCCAAGCCCAGGAAAACCATGCTTGGTTAGTATTTAATAACCAAGCATTGTGTACCTGTGTAACTCAAATTGTATCATCTTTATGCTTTCATTGTTACTTGTTTGAACTGAACATTGTGTCCTGTAGATGAATCTGCAGCCTTTGGGTGAAGGGGCTGATCTGGGAATGTTGTTCTGGGGTGTCTCTGGGAGAAAATGGTGCAATCATAAATCCTGGTGAGATAATTACAGAATTATTTCCTTCCAAGCATCAGCAGGAAAGATATCCACAAAGSATTTAATAGAATTCCAAAATTTTTTAGCTCTATTTATTCCTTGCTGGCATAGCCCAGTCTCTGAGCTGACTTTTGTAAAAAAMCACCCCAGTTTTCTGCTRTGAATGTGAWATGATTRGAGACAACATCCAGGCAACAAGCTGATGCTTAGGTAAGTCTATCTCCTGAAACAGAAAAGACTGAAAGGTTTCTGTAGAGCACAGGAGAAGCACAAAAAAGTCAAGAAGCTTCCTTACATGGCTGTGTGGTTGGTTATCACTTAGAAACGAATTGCTGGAGAAATATTGAGGAAAAAGGTTCAGCTTGCTGTGACTACAGCAGTGTTTATTTTTTTCTAAAAAAAAAAAAAAAAATCTGGGGTAGTTGAGCACAATAAAATTTTCTGCAGAGTTAAAGCCAAAGGAGAAGGCTTGGGAATTTAAGTAGCAGTCCTGATGAGAAGTCACTGGAGAGTGAAGCCAGTAATTACAAGGTCATTGTACATCTCAAGGGTCTCAATGATACCCTTAATGCATTTTTGTGCTGCACATGGATCCCAAAAGATTTCCATTACTCCATTCGTGTCAGCTGGGACGTGTGTTTGGTGCTGTGCCATGAATTCTTCACTGACAGCACCACGTGATCTTACATTGGCTCAAACCAGTCTTTTCAGGTGCTCTTTTTCATATTCTCTTTTGTCGAAGGATGCATATGAAGGGACAATCTTGCTGCAGATTTTTCATTTAGGTATGTCTCAAAACTGTAAAGAAACCATTTTGAGCTGTCTTCTGTGGCTAAGAATAAATTATTGTCCTTTTGATTTATTATCTATGTACCTGGTATTGCAATGACCTGCAGCCAGCAGGAGCTCAGACTTTCACTATAATATAGCATGCATTTCTTTTCTCTATTCATGAAGAGTGAAAAATCTGCTCTTCTCTATATGTATATGTGTGTATGTATATTCATATTTTTTTTAGTGAGGTTATAAATTGGAAATATCCAGAGAATGGGATAGGAAGCTATTGACTGAATGCCAAACATCTTTCCAAATCAGAATAAAGRACTAATAATCCTTGTTGTGCCTGTCAGCTGTAGCCAGGTTAATGGGATGATGATAAAAATAAATAAGCTGTTTCACAAATTGGCTGTAGCACACTATGGAACTCATCATGCTCCACTTGTGATTGGCCTTTCCTGCTGATTTTTCCATTTTTTGGGGCAGCAGAGTTTTTTCTATGTTGTTTGCCATGAGAAATAGGAATCCCRGAGATTGACTGTGGCTTAGTGCAGTCTGTACAGCTGATAGATATGTGTGCATGTGTGAAAGAAGCTTTGCACATCATTACATCCTCCAAGGGTTTGAGCCATCCAAATCCTTTGGGCTGTGCCAGTTCCCTCTTTTTTCAGGGAAAAGCAGACASAAAATGCTGGTGCAGATGGAGAAGATTTCTTCAAGGAGACAGTGCTCTGTTTTGGTTCCATAATGTCATCCTCTGGTGAGCTCTTGACTTCTTGTCTGGGATCCATGAAACATCATTTTGACTACAGAGGGCCATTTCAGGATGATTTATTGCACCAAAACAATCGGCACAAGCAGAGGAAAATATTCTGGTTCCYGTTTTCTCTCTGGTCCCATGTGTGCTGCTATCCCCAAAGTTCTCYTGCTAAATACCCAGGGGGATGAGGACATGGGTGTAAATATGTATTATTTAGTTGTTTAGCTGGRAGTGAGGTCTGCCACAGAGGATTCRCAGTATTTCACACATCTCACTGTAGGGAATGTGAGCAGAGAGGGAATTATTCAGTTCTCTTTAACCAGTGGTAAGATTTGAGGAGAAAGCACAGCAAGTCCTTGTGGATACAAAGCACCAGCCCCTCGCTTCCTTCCTCTCCCAAGACAATTCCCAGTGTCACATTAAACCCAAAGTGTTGGGATATTGGAACAGGGACTCACAGCCAGCAGATTACTGCACCTCTCGTGCGGGGTACAGAGCAGGCCCGGCACTGCTGCAGTGGCTACTTCTGCTGCCATTTTTATCCTTTTTTTTTTTATTATTTTTTATTAGAAGTCTCTTGGAAATCCCCTCCTGACTCAGCTCACATCTTTAGATATTTAAATATTTAAACATGTACTGGATACCGTTCCCAAGAGAGTTTTGTCCCCTCCACTTGTGAACCTCCTTGTATTTCCTGTCATTTTTAAGTGGCATATTGATGTCCTTGGAAATCCTAACCATGTTTATRACTCGAAGGGGACAATGCCTTGTTCTGATGATTCATGGAAGGTGTTAACATCTACAGTTAAAAATTGGGCAGTCTATTAATATATGTTCCAGCTCATTTTAGTTTTGCAGTCTTCACATTTTAAATCTTTTTTTTTTCCTAGGTATTTTTAAAGAACAGATATTTAAATGTTGGGGGGAGAAAGGAAGAAGCAAAAATCAATTTSTTCTTGGTGTAGTTTTCTTGTCATATCCTAATCCTTTAAAAATAAGGATTTCTCTGTGTCCAGAGACAAAATCCTRTCACACACTGAGTTTCTCAGGCTTATAAGCCATTCACTGAAAGTCAAAAGTTTATTGAAGGGGAGYTGCAATGTAAAGTTGTTTCCTCTGAAGTATTATTAACATTTGACAGACACTGATAGATGTTCCTTAAACATCTTGGAAAGGCAAAGGAATAATTCAGCCAAGAGTTCCACTGATTTTGCTTTTTGATATATCCCCTCATAAAAATAATATCCCTTTGATGGATTTTTTTTTCCAGAACAGAATGCTGTATGTGAAAAAGGGAAGCAAAATATTTCTTRCAGCATTTTCTCATTGATTAAAAGCTTATAAGAAGGAAAAGGTCACTGCAGTAGGATGCAATGAAATAATTAATATGAAATAATTAATACCTATGACACAACAGAGATGAAATAATGGCTGGGTTCTGCCTGRAATATCCAGTGCTGACTCATGGGCTCCTTTCCTCATATAAACAGGAAAATTTGAAAGTTGATTTTTGAGGAAATCCCCAGCTGGTTTTAAATTGTTCTTTATAAAAGCCATTAAGTTAAAAAATTTGATCTCTCTTTKTCATTTATGTAGCATCCTTTTCTAACTCTCTGTCCTGCTGATGACTTTGGGCAGCTAAAGTTTCTTGCGAGACTGTTCTGAAACYCTTTTTGAATGAGCATTTCCCTCAGCTTCAATCCCTGCTCTCTTTCTCTTGAATTATTTAACAGCACAGATAACTTATTGGCATGAATCTGTCACCTTTGTCAGGAGTTTATCTACCTCTTTTCTYGGATAATCCCCTATGACTAGCTAATCTTTCCTTTTGACTTACATCCCACGAACCTTTGAACCCTTATTTTTTTTTGTTGTTGCCGCAGCCCTACTGCTTCAATCTCTGCCAAGTGCCTGATATTTATTTCAAGGACCAAAACTGTCCATAAAATGTTAATGGTGTCTGTCTTATTTCCCCCTAATGCCACAATAACTGTGCTCTTCTGTGGGCTTGTCTACCCTGAGAAAGCAGTGCAGAGTAAAGCCAGGGATGAATTTACAGCTGCTCACTCCTCACACAGATCTTTGAAGGGCACACTGAGTAGTGGATGAGTTCTTACTCTATTAAACATGGAGTAAGCCACCATGAACTCACATGTTCACGGGGCTTTRGAAAGTAGCAACTAGGGCAGAGAAAAATCCATAACAGCTCCCTAYCTCCTGTAGTAGAGAAGTCCTGTATTCCTAAGCAGCTTCTTCCCTGTCTCTAAGAAGGATTTTCTTGTGGCTGTCGTAGCGTGGAGCAGAGCTGTGTTCAGGTACTTCATGCATCTCCTGTTGGGTAGACATCAAAGCACTCGATGTAAAATAGTTGGAAATTTTCTTTCAAGTTAGTGTTTCTTTAAATTGGAAGCTTGGCTTGCAGAGAACTAATGTGCATATTAATTAATTMATTCCTCCACTTCTTTTCAAAAAGCTTTTCTTGTGAGGGCAGAAAAGGAAAAAAACRTGCAGGAATATTTTCATTGTTTTTTGTTGTTACTCAAAACACTGAGGTTTTTAGCTGCAGCTCAAAATTTCCCATGAGAATTGTGTCAAAATTTAAATATTTTTCATTTTCAGCTGTATTTTTAATTAAAAGGTCACATTTTCCAAACAGCTCAAGCTTTACCATCTCTCTGCCTCAGTTCTCTGTCTGTCATTTGGGATTATAATTCTTTTCTATCTTTTTTTTTTCCTCAAGTCTATTTAGATTATAAAACACCTCTTACTGTGTGTTGATCCAGTGCCGAGCAGAAAGGGATCCTGAGCTTGGCTGGGATACAAAGTTGCTACTATAATGCAAATCAATACTAATAAATGAGCATCAACCAACTTTCCTTTTCACCTTTTACATTTCACCTGTTTCAGTCAATATGCTTTTGAAATTATTGCTGGACTTTCTCTACTCTTACAAATCTATTTATCATCTAAAATCATCTTTAAACCCCACCATGATCGATGTCTCCTAAGAGTGCAGCCTTRTAATTATTTTCTGTCCCTTGCTGCACCACCTTATACTTCCCTTCTGAAAAGTGTATCACCCATTTACTTGCACATAAGCCTAATTAATTTTGTCAAATTATTTTTAATTTGTTGGCTTTGTTCCATCACATTTGTTGCCCTTCTTCCCCGATGCTAATAAATTTATTCTCTTCTCAAAACACACCTGCTGCCAAGTTTACACATGTAACATGAAAAGTAGTCCCTAAATCATCCTTGATGGGACCAATCCCATTGCCTCAGCCACCCTTTCRAAACCTTGCTGGTGTGAATTGTTCCTTGTCACTCAGCAGCTTTTTCTGGAGCCAAATGAACAGCTTTCCCCACTTACCAGGTACACTGACTTTGCAGATTAACCTTTTGTGTGGCGTGGCTTTTAAATTTGCATAATTTATATCATGTGCTTCACCTCTGCCTGCTGACTCGCTCCCGTGCTCGGGAATGTCACACACGGTGCTCACGGGAGCACGGGGGGATTGGGGCTGAGCTCGGTGGCTTTGGCTGCACAGCCCCACGGGGATCCTGTGGAACAGCCCCTAAATCCACCTGCACACAGAAGGGGGAAGGACAGCCCTGCACCTCGTTATTAGAGAAAACAAACCAAAAAAACCCCTGAATACAGACAACACATATTTAGGGAAGGGCTTGCTTTCCTTGTTTCAGGGAGGATTAATATTGCTGTGAGGAATTAAAGAAAGAAAGCAAGACATGAACACAAACCATGCTCTGAAGCTGAGCAGACTTTCAAATGGAATGTTTTAAAGGTGATTTGAGAGGAATTTCATCGTTGCAGTAGCTGCACATTTGTCAAGATGCCACAGCAGGTTGACCTTCCCATGCTGCTGAAGAGATCTGCCCTAGAAGGGCCTGATATCTCATGAGCTCATCCAATACCTCAGGTAGCTCTTGGGATTGACAGGCCTGTTTTTACAGCCATAAAACTAAGCTCAARCACCTTTATTCTTTGGTGCTATCAGGTCTGGCCTTCTGAGCTTCTTCCYGCAGAAATAGAGTTTCACAGGGGAAAACTGGAACAAAGATAGGGAGTAATCTTTCTAAAAGAGAGAATCAATTAATAAAGTCTCCTGGATTTGCTCCAGGTCCAGCTTTGCAGGATTGTCTTTGGAAGCACTGCCATCTCTGAGCAGTCAGGACTCCCCAGGCAGCACAAGATCATTCTGTGTGTGAATTATAGACTTCGGCCTTGAGAGTATAAATGATGGTCGGGAACAAGAGGGCAGATACAGAGYTGTAATCGTTCCAACTTCAAAGTTAACTCAGCACTTTATTGCTTCATTACAGTGCAGGAAATCAGCAAAGAGATCTGATTCATCCTTGATGGAAGTTCTTTGACATGCCCTGGTTGTTAAAACAGACTTCCTCCAGCACCTCGGTGCTGTTTCAACAACAAACATTTGAACAGCTCCCACAGCACACAGACATCAGGAAAGCCGAGGGATCTATATCATAAACTCCTGCTTAGAAAGAGGTGAACCAAGAAGACAAAATGCCCCAACGCACCAGGAAAATGCACTTACCTAATCAGTTCATCAGCCTGTATTAATAACCTGATCTGGTGCTAGACTGCAATGCAGAAGGCAACATTTGGTCTGAATTTAGGGATTGATAACTTTTATAGTGGCAACCAGTAAAATGCAGTCAGAAAATTTCTAAAAGTTAATACAACTTAAACACCTGCGCAGAAATTTGCAAGATCAGAGCAAAATCTGCATGTGCAGTAAAGATGAATCCCAAACCACGTAAACATTCTGATAGATCAGTAGATGAGGGGACAGGCTCACCAGTCACCCCTAGATAAGGACTGATGTGTGCATGGATATAGCCATAGAACTATAGAGATATGCTTAAGAATGCATTAAAAATACCATTTAGCTCCTATAAATCTGGAAGTGTAGTCAACTATGAGGGGTAATTGTAGTCTGCTGACCTGTAGCCCCTGCAGCTACTCACAGAAGCACAGAGCTGATTATTTCTCAGAAATGCTCTCTGGGGTTGTAAAATGTATTTTGCTTAATACAGAGATGGTGGAGCTTGGGGTCATGGGGAGAGTGAATCGTGGGCTTTGTAGTGATCCTTAGAAAGAGAAGGGTTCTCAGAGCTTCACCCCTGCGTGTCCTGGAACGCAGGTCGGTGTTTGCTCTCAGCGTGTTTCTGCCCTACTGTCATACTGAACACACACACCCATGTGCACACACACACTCTGAAAATCCCTTTAAACACTGCCTCTCCCTCTTAATAATCCCTCCCCTTTGTGAAGAGTCTCACATTGGGATAATCTCATTATGAGGTATCTCCTTGACAGGTTAATCTTCTCAGTTACCTCCTGAAGATTTTGTCGTCTTTTAATCTGGAATACAATCGGATAACATCTWCAGATCAATATCTTCTTTGTAGTCATGTTCCAAAGGCTATGAGAGCTGTTCTTCCATGCAGTTCAAATGCCTCATTAAAGATTTCTCACGCTGTAAAACCCTTCCAGAGATATCATGCCTTCATTTGCTCTGCACTCAGCAGAATGTTCCTTAATTCACTCGAGTGTTTTAATGTCTGTCACAGTGACTATTCCTTCCTTAAAGTCAATATATTTCCTTAAAATAAACTTAACAGCTCCTACACATTTTCAACAAGTAGTATATTAATTTGAGCAAGYTTTAAGTGAATCATATCAGAACGTTTCTTATGATGCACTGTCATATTTACTGCACACTTCAACGTGAATATGGTATCTTCTCATTTGTTAGCTTTATGTCTCTGGTGACAGTAAATTAAAATGATCTGTTGAACTCTGATTTTCTTTTCTTGCCTACACTTCCTAGGATAATTACTTTTCATCATTTTATTGACTTTTTTTCTCTCTAGTAGAATGTTTCACATATATTAAGATCTTTGAGATTATATTAAGAAGAGACTGTGAGGTTACCTGTTGAACTTGGCTTYGTGCATAGTTTTGATCAACAAGGTTTCTCATGCATTCAGAGAATTTTTTTTTTCCTTTTCTAAGCAGGATGATAAGGGAGTTACATTGGCCAGGAGGATCATAACCAGTACCATTCCCAAATGGTTTCTCTGTTGATGAATTATACTCACCAAAAAACATTGAATAAATGAACTAGATATTTCCTTCTATGGCAAATATAATGACAGGAAAAAAAAATAGATAATGTTAGAAAAACAAAATAAAAAAATTTTGCAAAGACATATGAAGAATTAAGACTAGCAGTGAATGACTGTTGCACTCAGGAAGGAGAAAAAAACCCAAATAATGATTTTCCATTTCACTCTTTGGTAAGCTTCAGTGATTAAGAGTCTGAAAATATACCTGGTCTCAATTTACACAGCAAGGTGTTTATTAGTTTGTCAGATCTCACATAGGCAGAAGCTAATTTGCTCGTAGGGTATGCTGTAATTATATCACTGAGTCGTTGTTTTAAGGGATCCAGTTTTAATTTCTTCCTCTTTGATATAGTCGTTTAATTACAACACAGCACGATTGATTAATTGCAAGTACAATATTTTTTTTCTGAGATTTCACCTACCAGGTACAGTAGGATATCAGTGCATGGCACAGAGCTGCAGGATTTAGTTTATGAGGCCAACAGAGCATAGACACAATATAGACCTGGGTTTTTAGACAGAAATACAGCATGTGCTGTACAGGTGAGATGATTCTGTATTGAGTTCCCCACTTCCATCTTTGTTTAATACATTGGGGGAGTGGAAATCTTCWGTGTCTCTGCTCATTTGTCAGAACTCTCCTGATGGCCCTGATCCATAGCTCACCAAATTCCATGAAAATATTTCTATTGGCTTTGGAAGCCTTTGGACAAGGCTGGTTAAGAGCTCATCTTTCTTTCTGCTCTGTGAGTTACCTGCAGCCTCTGAGGGCAGCACAGAGTGGTGATAATTGAATCAGCAYGGAGTCCTCACCTCTGCTCCCTGCCTGGGTGTCACCAGCCTGGCCCAGAGAGCTGGTGGCAATCAGAACYTGTCAGATGATGCCCAGATTGCCTTGTTACCTTTGCCTCAATATTTTTTCCAGTAAACACAGAGGTTAGAGACAGGCTAATAGCCAGTGAGACAGTCGGTGTGGACAGAAATCTTGTTCAGTGAGGGTCTAAACAGTCAGCTAAGCACAGGAGAGACGACAGGACACGGGCATTGCAACACTGACACAAAAGCTGGATTTTGGGAGCCTCAGGAATGTGAGGTCGCACAGAGGCTGCCAGTGACAAGAGCAGGTTGGTCTGTGCGCAACCTTGCATTAGTGCTCCAGCATTTCTGGGCATCTCAGCTGGTGGCAGATCCTGAAATGCACTCCAGGCCCTCAAGGGACCATCAGTCCAGCCACACCAGACCCTTCTTGAGGAGGTGGATTGCAGCCAGAGTAATTAAATTGCCCGAGTGGGACTCCAGGTCAGACTCATGGTCGTACTGAGGGCAGACACAGCTCTTTGTCCTCTCCTCCTGTGCACYTGAGGAGGGAGGAGGATGTGGAGTGGCAGCCTGGAACTCAAACACCTCAATTCTGACAGAGCCCCTTTCAGGTCTCAGTATCCTTCAAGCCTTACTTTCTCAAGCAATTTACTGCAATGATCAGTAAAACAATACAGGAATGTTTTTTATCTCACCATGAAAAGGCTGAGCTTTAAATCTAATGAAATTTAATTATAGCATTAACATTGCACAGACAYTGATTTTAATTCAGAGCACCAGAGTCACAGGGAGCATCTCGAGAATTAACTCTGTCCTAACTTACCCTGTTTYATATGGTGGATCTGCTTTGTAGACAAGAGGGAAATATTCTAGCACTGAATTCACAGGGAAAATGCTGCTTTGATGTGTGCCTGAAGAGTGAACCCAGCAGGGTTCAAAGAGCCTGACATTCAAAATTAATGCTACAAATATGACCCTAAAACCATCTGGACTCCTAAAGCAGAAGGCCATTAACTTTTACAGTGTCAACCTATTCACTCTCACATCAGTTTAATTAGTGCACAGCATAAGATGTAAGAGTAAATATCACATGGGCAAGCACAATGCTCATTGTTGGCTTCAAAGAGATAAACTTTTTGATGAGCTGCAAAACATTCAAAAAACCACCTACACGTTGCCCACACATACCCATGGCAACAAACATGCATCGACATTGAACAGAAAAAAGCTACAACCTATCAAAGTTTTAATATTCATCATCTGAGGCTGGTGTGATTGCATTTGCATGTCTTTGCTGCTTCYTTTTCCCCCCAAGGACAAAACGAGGGGGGAAAAAAAGTGTAGAAATGAAACAGAAAGTGCTTTGAAGCTTCTGAATGGTTTTGATCATGCATCCAAAACGAATCAACAGTTACTTAGTGCAAGTGTGTGCCTGTTATAGGACATTGCTTATGCCCTCTGAAAATAAATCAAGATGGACATTARTCAATATGTGAATGTGCACTGAAAAGCAACTGGTGGCACTGCAGCCCTGCCTGTTACCTTCTAGGACAAGTGATCTGCCACCAAACGGGCAAAGAGTGTGATAAATTCAATGCAATTAAGATTGTTTTCCACTCCCTTGAAAGGAAGGTCTTTGCTATTCATATATCTATTATTTTTCAGCGGTAAACCAAAACATCTGGCAAATGATTACTCTAAATTGCTATAAAACATAGCACACATTCCTTTCCATACATGYGTATTGACATTCTTTTCCTGGCACTGGCTCAGATTTACTTCTTGGATGCAGTAAGCTTTATATTTCCTTCTGCTTTTTTCATCCTATTTGCCTGGCATTTACCCAAGACTCTGGACCTTCTCTTGAAATTGTTTTTACAGCAGCAGAAAGGGGCTCGACTTCCAAGAAGCCCAACCCTCACTGCGAAACACCAAATGATTTCTGCTCAGCGAGATGAGAACATCCAATATCCTGCACAACCTGTCAGTGTGAATGGGTCTCAGGGCAACATCCTGCGGGTTATGAGCTTTCGTTGTTGCGTGGTTTTTCTCTTGTAATAGGTTGTGAAATGGGTCCTGACATTGTTTCAGCTGGGACGTTGTAGCTTGAATTGGAACCAGTGGCCTATGAGATTCTTCATTAATGTCAGCTCCACAACAATCCTCGCCTGCTCTCCCCTGCACAATTTTATGGACTCACCCACCCTGTTTGAGATGTGCAGATGTGGCAATAAAAGGGATTAAAAGCAGGGAAGACGGACTCCTGCTTAAAGGGAGACAGGAATAGAACAGAGCACATAACGTGGAGAGAAGAGAAACCTCATGGAAGGGACAGAGAGAGACAAAGTCAGGGGGAGAGGGAAAAATGCATCTCTTACTAATATTTGCCCTCTCACTTAATGAAGTCACAATCAATTGATCTGAAAGGCAACAAATTAAAAGCTGATAGAAAATAGAAGAAAGCACAGCGTGATCCATAGCAGCACTAACCAAAATGAAATATCACTGAGGACAAAAGCTAAATTCAATCCCAAACCAGATTAGATATGCAAATAATGTGAAAGTGGATAGTTACACTGCAGAGAAACACAATTGATTTTATTCATATCAAGTAAAAATTACTGTGATATAGGTCATAAGTCAACTGCCACTAATAAGGTTTAGAAGAATTTTCCCCAGGATCATTTTCCTCTGGACTAGGCAGACTAAAGAGCCAATAACTTCTGTGTTCTTCCAGCAATTACAGCCAGKCTTTTCACTGCAGATATATGGTTATGTCAGAGGGTGGAACAAAGTTTGCATATATACTCTATATCCAAGACAATGTCTGGAAACAAATAGGTCTGTGCACAGTGGAACCAATGAAGCTTYGTGCAACTGTCTTAAATCACAGCTGCTGTGTGAATTCCCTTTTAATACCACTTTTTTCATTAAGTACAAAAGGATTTTAATGTCTGTTCCTCTGAAGAGCTAAACATCTCAGGSAAAATATTCCTGGCCACTGGTAAGCCTTATCTCAATGGGAATATTAATTGTCTGTTCTCCGTGTTTACCCATAGAAAACTTGCAGGAACTTAACAGCTATCAGATTAGCCAGTGGGTATAAAATRGGAATTAAAATATTTAAAAGAGACCAAGAGCTCGAAATGCACACAGAGCACGCTGTAATTGCATAAGCACTACAGTGAGAAATCAGGACAGAAACATTTATATGGGAAGTGCACTCCAGCCCAGCCGCTTACCTCCCCCACACTCCCCCAAAAAATCATTCAGGAACAGCAGATTGCAAAGAGCAATCACACCAGCCACAGGTTGGCAATCACATCTTCTCCAAACAGCAATCATGGCTCATTCTGATGGACAACAACATGTGAGAAACTGTCATTTTGATATTTAAAATCTGTGGTGTGTAAAACACTGTCAGTCTCAGCTGGTGGGATCCGAGCTACTGGCGAGGAAGCTACAGAAATAACAGGACCYGAAATGGACCCTACAAGTCAAAATGTTTATTTTTTTGCAACTTTTCAGCATTATTTGTCTATGCTGCAGACTGTACAACTCATTTATTTACCTGACACTCTATTTCAGTGAATAACATTTGCTCTTAGGACTTGAAAATTGTATTTTTTCTCCCAAGGTCTTCTTACCAAGTATTGGGGACAAGAAGATGTATTTTGCCCTAGGGTCTGAGAGCTGAAAGCAAAGTTGTTTGAGGCCACTTGTGTGGAGAGAAAGGCTGTGTTAGCAGCATCCCCCCTGTCCTGTCCCTATATTTAGCCCTGCTGTAATGGTGATAATGCGACCGGTGATGCCGGAGAAGGATTAAGGGCTTGACCCAGTCAAACTTTATGGTTTCCCAGCTGACAGTGAGAAATTACTTCCTGTGTTCCCAGTGCCAAAGAATGACTTAACTGGAAAAATTGGATTTTTTTTTTTTCTTTTTCTTTTTTAAGACAGACAGGAGGAGAGAGTCCTGGTGGTTTTATGAGAAGAACAGAACAGCAAAAATCGTAATGGATTGTCCAGCACAAAATGTCCATGGGATGAATGAGGCCCTTAAAACATCATGGCTCGGGCTGACATACTGCCAGGCTTTTGAGTAGCTTCAAGACTTCGCTTTCAATTTGAACTTTAAATCAATYGTCTCATTGATTTCAAAATTGAATTTCGGAGCATGGGAGACAATGCACCCTTTTGATTTCAGAGATTTTTTTTTTTAAGTGGATRGATAACTTGAGAGACCAAAAGCTCTCCCCTCCAATGACACCTCCAGTAGGGTTTCCTTCTGGAAACTGAGGTGCACTGCTGACAATGAGAAACCAGTAAATTGAGGGTGTTCTACTGAACAACACTTGGAAAAAAGCAACCCAGTGATTATACAGAAAATGAGAAAGAAATTCCTGGAAGCCATCATGAAACAAAACAAAAATGTTGCAATACAGGTGTGGACAGCATCAAAAGATACAGCAGGTTGTTACAACAGAGCAAATTCTGTTCTCTTCATCTCCTGAGARAAGTGTGTGAGAAGTGACCTGCTCTGTCTAGTGATGGAGGAACTCCAGTCATTACGTGGATTGACAAAATCCTGATTCAGCAATCTGCAGATTGAGAAGGGGCTAATGGAAATATCATGCACTGAGGAAAAGGTGTGACACCTACTAATTCCAGCTGGAGTTTCTCCATTAATCTCCACAGCCTTTGGAGCAGGAGCTAAGTGTTCTTCTGCACCGTCCTCTCTAAAACAGGTACAAAGCCATCTGTCTCACAGGACATGGTTTGCCATATTTCATTGCAACGACTTTAGTTATTTTTGAAGCCAAAAGTGGGCTTTTTCTGACAACCAAGCAACATTAAGGCAGACTCAGAGAACCTGAAGTTTTTGTCTGGTTTTGATGTTGGTCAGTGATGCCTCAGCTCTGCTTTCAGTGCAGCAGCAGCAGCACAACCCCTGTGATCACATTCCCTGAGYTGTTTCCTCGTGCCACACGTCACCAGCTGTGGGCACTGCCAAGGAAAACCAGCCCCTGCCTTCTCTGCCAGGACAAGCACATCTGAGAGACGTGCCMGTCACGCTGCGAAACCGCAGCTGAAACTTCTGCAAAAGTGCCAGCTACAACAGTTGTTGCTTTTGTTTGCTTGTTATTGCCACTAAATCAGTCAGTGTCCTTCAGCTGCCACAAATTTGAGTTGATTTGAGAAATTAGCAATAATTCACACTGGATTTTTGTCCTACAATCAAAAAAAAATCTGTCTGGGTGGCTTTACAGGGCCATAGTTTGGTGGTTTTGGTTTTATTTCTTGGATCTCTAGTGACACAGCCCTGTCCTGAGCAGAGATGGTTTGCAGTAATTCATGGGTTTCAGGCAAATGTTCAGCGTTTCAGTGATGAAGAGCTTTGCTGCTATTGGAGGGAAAGCTGATCTGGAGTGCAGACCCATCTGTTCCTTAATAATGTTTAGAGGCAATATTCCATTTCTACCTGGAAGGCAAGCCTGGAGACAGAAAATAATCATTTTTTATGAGATATTTAGATAACTATCAGAGACTCCTGCTTCTTACAATCAGCGGTATCTGCTACTGCTATTCCTCATGCTTTAGTGGTTTGGACTTGTGACAGAAAATTCATCTTTGGGAGGATACATCTGTGAGTGCCACAGCACATAAGATTGATCAACTTCTGTTATTGCTTTGCTGTGTKCAGTTCTTTTTCTGGATGTATATCTAGTCAGAGAGATAGGCGGTCAATTTTCTCCTTTTTTTTTAGACCACTGATTACTTCCTGCTCTTAAGGCATAAAAAGATGATGATAATTTACAAGGGCTTTGGACACGACCCAGAATTTGTGTTGGAGAAGATGGTGGAGTGTCTGCAAGCATCCATTGGAGGTCCCCTAGCAGAAAAGTGGGCTGCCAGCTCAGCAGAGTTTTTTGCATAGTAAATCCAAATTTTCAGATTCTAAATAAATATGAAGCTCATTCCACTGAATGACAGGGATGGAAAAGTAATCACAGCTAGAAAGGGAACAGATAAAATTCCATCGCTCTATGGTGCCTTTCACGAGAGGATTTTACTCATGTTAATGAGGCCCTTTAACATAATAGAGATATTGAATTTCTTATRGAGGATGGATTTGGGTTTTCCAGACATGTGTGGCAGAAAGTCATAGTGCTGAGGGCAAAATTGGAGCTTGGGTAACAGTCTGGCAGCCCAGACTTGTGGTCTTTTAAACTAGCCCTTAAATCACCATGATTTAGGGGAAGGGAAAGAGCAGCTCCCTGAGGCTGCCTGGCAGTGCTGTGCATTCCAGCCTCCCCTCTGCTCTGAGAACTGGGCACAAGGAGTGAGAGAGAGACCATGGCTGTTCAACCTCACTCCAATTTATCTTCTGAAGGGGCTGAGAMGTCCTATTTGTTTTAGGATCTCTGCTCCACAGCGCATCAGGAGCAGGCAGCACCATCCAGGACRGCCACCAGAATTAACTCTGGAAATTACCACGAGCCAGTCCCCAGAATTACCACTCACAGGAAAGATGTTCTGGGCTGGCTGGGGTGAGGTTTAGTCAGGGATTTCTGGCACAAACCAGTGCCAAAGGGGATGGAGGCTCATGAGAACTCCAGTCCTTTACCCTCCCCTGAGCTGGGCTGGTTTGTTTCCAGCAACATCTTCATTACAGGAAGGCACATTAAGAGTTGATTTGATTTTCACTTCCCCCAAACACAGTTAGCTGAGGGACACTGCAAAGCATAATTGCTCGTTCCAATATCTCTTTTGCCTGCAGATTTCACTCACACAATTCATTCTTCTCTCCCTTCTCCTCCTCCTCCCCAGCTGACAGTGCCAGGACGCCCTTGCTGCWCTCYRCAAACAGTATGAGCCTAATTATGGKTTTTTTCAGACTGGATCTTAGCGGGTTTAAGTGGAAGACAAAATATTTAGTTTCTACAAATTAATGAAGACAACAGAGCACACATCCGTTGTACGTCAATTAGCAACATATGGTGAAAGGCTTGCAAAATAATCAAATGATCAAACAATAAAGAAATTAAATAACATAGCAATTTCTCCCTCTTATTAGCTAAATATGTTACTTGATGCTTCTTTTGCAGATTTTCCAAGCAGATTGTGGAACACCTGCAAGCACATAGGTTTTGCTTAGTCAGGGTTAGCAGCAGGTAGATTTCCTATAAAAACAAGCGTAGTTTGCTTTCTTTCGGACAGTTAGAAATGTATTTATGAAAAAAATGAAGATGCCAGACAGCTTGAAGGTTTTTGGTGGGGTTTTTTTTTAGTAGGTTTTTGGGTTGTTTTTTGGTGATGGTGGTTGGTTGGGTTTTTCTAAAAAAAATAAAATTGTAGAGGAGAGAGTAGAACAGTTTTCATACAAACTTAAACCTTTTCACCTATTTTTTTCTGTGCATCAACCAAGCATTGGGGGTTTTGTACACACAGGAGCAGCAAAGGGAAATGGGAAGGAGCTGGGATGTACTTGCCTGTTGCATCTCCTCTGCTCTCCTTCCCAGGAAATGTGTATGTTTTTCATATTCCCACTTCTAAACCCAGCACATGAGCCCAAAAGAGGCAAACCTTTTCACTAACGCTTCCAAAAATCTGGCCGTCTATTTAAATGTGAAATCTAAATTAGGACTTGTATTGAAAYCTGGCTTTAAAGCCTTTTGTGGCTTTGTTCTATGAAACCTTTACGAGGCTCACACTACGAGCAATCTGCAGAAAAATCTCCCCATTACTCCAGATAGCTGTGCTCCTTGTAGATAATATATGTACATCCTCAGATCCTGATTTTCTGAGGTTATAAATCCAACACTCTGAAGCACAGCAGCAAATCTAGCACTTGGAAACACACTTTGCTGTTGATGATGATGATGAAAAATTGTGTTCGCTGTTTCCAGCAGAATACAGAACTGCTGCTTGATCCAGTTAGTTCAGATGCCTAAATTGTAAAGTGAGTTTATTTGCCTGCAGAAAAACCTGCAGTGTGATGCCAAGGGACTGAGCAGAAGGACAGATGGGGATTACTGGACCATGGAGATCATGAGGAAGAGAAGAAAACTGGAGTARAAATGAAGGATATGGGTGCAAATTACCATTTTTAGCTGTATTTTTGTGACAGCTCATGGAATGGGGATAAATAGTGCAGAGGTGTCACCACAGTGCACAAAACCACAATAAAAGACTATTTGGGAGTTTTGGGTACCAGACAGACCATAATGGAAGTTTTACATTTAAACTTTCCAAGGCCTCAAAAGGAAGGAAAAAGGTAATAGGGAGGGGCATCATTGTAATAAAAAAGATGCCTTTTTTCCCCCCACCAACCCCAGAGGCACACCTCACTGTGCCTCTCCCCTCAAGCCATGTCCACMGCTGTCAGATCAGGTCCCTTCTCTGGCCTTGAACTGAATCCCATTTGGCAGGGRCAACACAGGAGTTCAAAGGAAYCCAAKATATTCCCAGAAGTGTGCCAGAGGGAAGGAAAGCAGAAGAGGAAGTGTAGTGTGGGAAAACAATAGAACAACTCAGCATCCTGGAAAAGATTACAGATTACAAAAACAATAAAGTGATAAACCAACTGTTCTTTGGGGTCAGTCATAAGAAACTGGGTTGAAGCTGAGGTTATCTGGAATGGAAATGACAAAAAACTTCAGTTATGACTTCTATAAAATGGATGTTGTTATCCATTAACTTGGCATTATCTCCTCTTTTTTCATGCTCATGGATAGATTCTGAGATGAGGCAGAGAAAGTGCTAGGAGAAAAAAAAAGTCCAGCCACTGAAGGACAATATGGTTCAGACCTTAAATCCCAGAGGAGGCAGGTGATGTGGAACCAGAGGAATGGCACGGCAAGGAAAGGTGCAGAGAGGTGCTGYCACAAAGACTCTGACCTGGGCTCCACCAAGCAGCTCCACGTGGGCAGGAAAATTCAGCATCCGTGAGCAGAAGAGAGGTCAGGATCGATGGAACAGGACCAGGGCCCAGTGAAGTGTTTTTGAAATCCATTCCAGAACAGCTCCTGAGTGGAGAGAAAGCCAGGCAGCCATCCCTGCTGCTCAAGGTCAGGTCCTTGACTGCACTGCAAAAGGAAAAATTTCTGTGGTGCCTTGTCACAGAGTTCAACCGTTTCCAATCAGTAATCATAGTGCAAAATCATGCCTGGTTTGTGCTGTGAGGAGTGAGCCCAAGAGGATTTTTTTGGCCTATGTATTGAAAACTGAACTGAAACCAACTCGTTTATACAGACCACCAATTAGYTATTTAATTATAACTTTCACTCCCCACCGTACAGAGTTGGGTTTGAACCAATGATCAAAGGATCTATAGCTCGTACCAATAGCATAAAGCAAATCTTCTGGATTCTTTTAGCTCATACAGGAGATTAAACATTCCTCTTTAAGCATTGTGATTTCTCTTTTCTTTCTCRTAGAGTCGGAAATTAAAATTTCCTTTCCTCTTTGTTGTACCATGAAATCTCCCTTTTCTAATGAGTGTATGAACCAGTCATTTCGCTCTTAATAGGCCACTTACTGAATTTGATGGAGGAGATAATTAAATGTGACAGATACTTGTATGCATCTATCTTAAAACTAGCACTCAAAGATTATAAAAGCCATAACATTCTCTTAATGAAATATGGCTGAACACGAGAAAAACACATTTCAATGTATCTGAAAACAACTGCGGAATTTAGAGATAAACAGTGTTAACACTTGATAAGCCTGCACGGTTTTGATATGTACCGCAGACGTAACAGCAGCAAACAAATTCCCTTTTTGAAGTAGATGAAAGCTGGAGATAAATTTGTTTGGCTTCTAAACAAGAGAGAATGAGTATGAAAGTCCAAGAGAATATACACCGTCTAACTACTGAAGCAAGAAAGAGGCTTTTTTATAATTTCTAAAGAAAATGGCAAGGAAAATTCATTTAAATAAACCTTTTCAAAACTTCAGCRCTGAATTTCAGTGGCCATTAGTCAGGCCTTGTGTTCCTGGGTGGTGTTAAAAGCCTGGGCTATGGTGAGATATGTTGGAAAAGCACCTGAATCGATAACTCCCAGGATTTTCTCCATTCAGTCTCAGCCCTGCTCTATTCACCAGCTGAGTTCTCAGAACTCAGATTTACTCCATTTAACTAAGGGACAAGGAGATGTTATGGAAAGCTGAGAATTAATTGTAAGAGCATGCAGAAAACAGGAAAATAGGATGATTCTCAGGGCTTGTGGGATGAAAATGGAGCCTTTACATTGCCAGGAAACCACCGGTGTGCAGCCAGGACCTAAAGTGCARTGGGAAGGAGCACCAGGGCAGGGCAGAGCTCCCACTGCTCGCTTGGCAGAGCACCATTTCTGGAATAGCTGCTCTGGAGAAGCTGAGGCAGTTAAACCTTCGTGACAGGTGCAAAATACCAGAAGAGAAAATAATAATTTCTAAAGAGAGAAAATCTTTGAAAAGTACAGTGAAAAGGGTGTGAAGAGGAAAGCTACTATGGGGAAGATGGGGCAGCAGAGTGGGGCACTTGGTCACCTTGCTGCCAGTCTCAGACATGGAAAACGTGGCCTTCAAGCTAGAGGGATCCATTTGCGCTGAATTTCCATTTGTCCAGTATTTCAGATGGACAGGGTGATGCTGTGGGATCATCTTAAACCCCTGTCCGAGGCTGGTGATGAGTTTCCACATTAAATTTCATACTCTGAAAGATACCTGCTTGCCTTCTTGTGGGGGAAGAACTGGTTTCAGTATTGCTAAGGTTGCTGTCCTGTCCTACTGCATTTCATGTTGCTGTGGTTTAACTAGCTGAATTCAGAAACCACACCAGGATCCAAATTATCTGACAGGGAATAACCTCCTTTTCCTGCTTAGGGACAATTCTCTCTCAGACACCTGCAGAATCACTACCCACTCCTTAAATTTATTTACAAGGTATCCCTTGTTTACAACAAACACAGTGTTTAGGCTTGAAATTATCAGGGGGAAATAAAAAAATGTCATCATTCCAGAGCTATAAAACCTGTTTAGCACAGATAAACTCTCCTGTTCCTCCTCTGTTGCTCCTTTTAGGAATCTTTCTTGGGTTAAATGATTTGATGAGCAGCTTGCAGTGGAGAAAAGCACTTATCCCATAGTTTGTATCAAGCCAGACACCAGGTAATGGTGAAGCTGTGTCATGCAAGCCTTTGGGCCATGCCCTCTGAGATGATTGGTGCCATTAGAACCCAAAACTTGGCCTCATTAACAGAAAGAGGCGTTTTGGAGCGTGGATGCCTGGCAGTTGCAGGCTTTGTTCCAGGAGCAGAGTTCACAGAGTTGAGCGAGATGCCTGAATTCCCCCTGGGGTGTAGGGAAAGGATTAAGTGCCTCAGAATGAGATTCAAAGCAGGCAGCAGAGTAAAGCAGGGAACACTTAAGCCTGCCTTAGGAAATACTAAAGAGAGGGGTGTATTTGAAATCCTCCCTAGATCCAGGGTTTAGCATTGACCCACATCCAGGAGATAGGAGACGCTGTGAAAATGGGATTCAGAGCCCACAACCCCATTCCAGAATTAATTTGTCAACTTTGAGTAAAAGACTTCTGCTTGCTGTTYATGCCAAGGTTAGAAGGCAGATGGAGCAGGAAGTGGAGGCCRCAACCACAGTCTACTTTTAGAGCAGCAAAACCCTGTCTTAGTTCCTTCATCAGTTTGAGAGGCAAAACCACATCCTTTCCTTTCCAGAAGGGCACACATAAATCTCAGGAGCCACTTTCCCTTTCTCCCTTTGGAGTAACAGAGCCCAAATAACAGGGCTTTTTAATTTTGGAATAACAGTGGGGCTGGAGATGAGGAAGGGATGCAGGTGAAGGGTGTCAGATGAACAGAGCATGGCGATCCCTTCCCCTTTGCACTCCTGCAGAGCGAGGAGCCTCAGCTGCCTGCAAGGACCGGGAGATTTGTGTCTTGCTCACCTCTGTCACATTACAGCAATACAGCAGGTGTAATGGTAAAGGGGAAACTGTGCTTTGATCGTGAACAAAATTTATTTCAGGCCAYATGAGAGGAGAGAGGCCATGGGGCAAGAGGGAGAAGGTGGTGGAGAGGAGCCAGCCATGGCAGCTGCAGGCAAATGTGCTCTCGTTACCGAGCTCTCATCTTGCACTGGGAAAGCCTTTGGATGAAGCACTTAAAAGAGCAGCCTCTAGCTATTAGCTGAAGATTTTATTAATTTCCATGCATGTGCCCTTGCAGAAGGTTGAATTTCTTTCTATCTCCTTCAGCCCCAGCGTCCTCCAGCCCTCTTCCCACGTTCCGCGTTGGCAGCGCTTTCCGACGCGTGTCTCTAGGGAATATAATCCACACACTTCTCCTCCTTGTGTCTGCATCATTAACAGGAAAATTCAGCAGGACCCATGGCAGGCRTGATTTTTCAGTCTCCCTCCTCCTCTCGTGTCTGCTTTTATTCAGACAAATCAGCACCGCTTCAAAGCTCCCCACTTTCCCAGCACCCAGAACACCTCATCCTGCTTTAGAGACACCGGGATAAATCAGATCCRCTGCATTTCCTCGCCTTGCTTCATCTATTGCTTTTAGGGATTTGTTTTCAAACAAAATATCAGGATCGTTTGGCRTAGGCTATTTTTAGCAAAGCTTAGTTGCATTTGCTGTTTCCCACCCAAAAAAAAAGGTTTTTTTTCACCCTGATTAGCTGTGAACCTCACGCAGAGGTTGTACCTCTAATAGGGAATCTTTGGGGTTTGCTGTGACAAAGACATATATTTTTTAAGCATAGTAATTATTCGTCCTTGGTAGCATCCCAAATTACCCAAATGCACACCAAACCTGAACAACCAATGGTTTGCTATCCTGGGTTAAATAAAAACACCTCTTATTTCCTCCATGGTATTTTATTTACTTTTYTCCAGTCACACTGGCCTTGTACCCATTTGAGCAGTAAATTGCCAGACCTGCATTTTGTTTCACCGTTTCCCTCAGAAGTCTGGGATGGAAATGATCCAGTCCCCCTCCCGTGGATGCATTAAGCTTTTTTTTCTTGAAAGGAATCTTAAAAATGCAAACAAACAGTAATGGGGAAAAATAAGGCTTTTTGGTCTTGTTGAGTGAAAGGATTTTTTTCCTTTCAACATCCTGATATGAGGAGGTTAATGTGTCACTATAAAAGAAATGTGGCACTCTGCTGTTCTCTCACGGAATACATTACTTAAATTCCCACTAYGAATTTACATCTTTTTTTCCTGAGATGTAGTTTGGCACTTAGCAGGAAATGAATCTTAAATATTTTGAAAGTGTAATTTAACATCTCAGCAAAATCCTGAATTGTGAATTGTTCTTTATAGAAATTTTAAGGGCTAGTTGAAGCTGACTTTGAAAAGAATAGGGAATCACCTGGTGTTGGTACTTTAGCTGCAGATGATTCTCCTACAGTTTTTAGATACCTTATTTATCCAGTTGTAAACTTGGGATATGCTTTTTATTTTTTTCGGGTGATTTCTATTTTGAATGACTTTTCACTCTTTGTGTAAATATCATATGCATATGTAAAAGGTTATATGCTACCAAAAATGGCTTTTAACTTAACAATGGCAAAAAAAAAACCCAGAAAAATCCTTACACTTTAGAAAGAGAGATGAGTATGGTTTATAATTATTCATTTATGTGTTTTATAATTTCTGGAGACACGTCTAAACCGTTCTGATCAACTCCATAAGATTTGGGACAGAAGTGGTGCTAAACTCATCATTCCCTTCTGCTGCCATCCAATTTGTTAGGAATAATCTGCCCTTCTGCTTATATCAATTATACATCAGTTTAAATTGATGCTCACATCCATCAATCCTGTTTTACATGGATTTCACTCAGAAATTAGGGCTGCTCTGAGTGTACAGCTGGGAAGCCCAAAATATTCACGGGCAAAAAAGCGATTTTACTCTACAGGGAGACATTACTGGGTGTCCTCAAGCCCATGTGCACAAAAAAAATTCCCTTGCAAAACCACCCATCYGTCTTTTATGTCTTTTTACAGCGAAATAGCACCGGTTTGTCCTGTGATGGACTTAAAAGCATCATTTTAAGTGGAAAATTCCGCTGTGGTGAGCAGCTCCCACAGGAACAGATGCCCTGGGGCACACTGGGCTTGGCAGATTTACCTGAACTCTCCCACATTTGGCATCTGCTTGGTGGTTGGTGCTGGCCATTAAATGTGATCCTTGTGTTTCCTCCTGAAGGCTGATCCCAAATCCATTAGTAGAGATTTTTCTTCAAGCCTCAATCAGTGTTCAGTTCTTTGAGATGTGCCTGTTTTAAACTCTGGTTTTGATGGTGTGCTGAGCACGCACTGGAAGGGGTTGTATTTTATTAACCTTCCCGCCAGACTAATGAAATGTTTTACTTTGTAATTCATTACCATCCTGATGGTCATCCAGGTCTTGTTTGAAAACAAGGAGGGAAAAAGCAGGAAAACATAGAARGATTCTTATTTTGTAAGACTAAAATCAACGTGTATGGGTAATTCCTGGTAGCAGCGCTGCTTCATCCCGATGTGCAATTCCCCTTAAATCCAGTTACAATATTTTAATGGACTAATTGTACCTTATAGGAGAAAGTATCACCATTTTCACTATTATCTTCTTGTGGGCAGTTCTGAATAGGATCATCTGTCCAGCCTACACTGTAGCATCTTTCATTTGGTAAGAAACCTCCTCTTGTTTTTCTTCTCCTGTTACGGAAACAAACAGATCCTGAATGCCTCCTCTTACTGAAGCTCCACCTCTTTTCATCTTTTCCCCTTTTTTTTTTTTGGCGTTTCTCTGGATTATATCTATTTTTGATTTTTCTTTCCTTGAAACTAGGAAATTGAGCACACACCATCTACAAGGTTACTGAGAGCTTTGTGTTCCTCTTTCCCAGTCTCACCCTTGGCTTGGTCTCTGTTTGCCGACTCAGGAACATTTCCTTTCCAGGATGGCTGCACCTCTATTTATTTCTTCTAATCAGGCTGAGTCAAACATATGCTCCCTTCTGCTGGAGCTCTCTCCTCTCTAAAATTGTTTTGGCTCAGGCTTTATTAGGTTGTTAGATCTATGCTGCTTGCCCTCTTGTTCAAATCTGCTTTTGGGCTTTTGTTTTTTATGCTTGTCTCCCATCAGTCCTTTCAAAATGAGTACTGTCAGAGCTACGAGATTTATTTTTATTCTTGCCATCAGTTTCTGCTAACAGAATGACCTATTCCAGAGCGTGTTCCTTTGCCTGACTTTCTTTTCTTTCCCTCCTCAAGAAATAAGTGCCCACAAGAAACTTTGGAGATTTGACACTGGGAGCAAGAGGTAAGGAGGGGATACACAAGTCCCCAGAACAGAAGAGGAGACGYATCCAAAAGAATTGAATCTCAGCTCCAGGCTGATTTGTGAGGTTATTTTGCAGCTAAAGAAACAAAAGAAAACCTGGGGGTGGAGGGAAATGAAAGCARTGTAGAGGGCAAGAGGAGTCTTTGTGTTTGGGATAGAGTTTGGAGTTTAATTTAAATCATAATTGGAAACAGGATGCAATGGGGAACAGCAGACAATGAGAATACAGCAAAACAAAAGACTGACCAGGCYAAGTGTGAACAAATTCTTTTAAAAATCAAAGGCAGAGATGGTGGAAGCTTGGAAAATCCCTTTCTCTCCATTCCAGCAGTTCAAAAAATTCCGTTCCAGATCAGAACTAAACCAACGAGCATATGGCACTTTCCATCAGAAGGAAAATCCTGGAAAAATGAACTTGGAAAAATCAAAAAACTGTGTTAGTTTGATGTTCCAGGGCAGCAGGGAGTTGCCCATGTGTGGGGGAAAATCTGGGCTGACAGAGGAGGGGTAGACCCCAAAATCTGACAGCCCTGGGCTGAGTAAAAGCAAATCTGTTTGCACTCATCTGCACAGGCATCTTTTTTAGGTAGAAGTTACACCTCCATCTTGCAAAAGGTAACATTGGATGGAGAGAGGAGATAGCAGTGATTATTAAAATAAACATTTTATTTTCAATATGCAGTATTCCTCAAAGCTTTCTCTTGGATTTTTGAAATTTCTTTAATGGAAATTTGGCCCCAGATATTTTCAGGCAAAAAGTTTAAGCAACCAATGGCTGTGCAGACATGTGGTGACTTAYTGCACATCCAGTGTTCCCAAACACTGGGGTTTTCACACCTGGCACCAGATGAATTGTGAAGTTTCCTTGACATTTTCTTTCGAGCCCCTAATCAATGGTATTTTTAATTCTTTTTTATTTCTGGAGGGGTTTTTTTGTATGTGCAACAAACATAAAATTCATAGAGAGCATCCACAACTGTTCAGCTACACAGAACTTGTTCTCTAAAGTGACTCTAAATGTGTGATACTGAAGAAATAAACCTAAAATCTGTCAATCTATGAAACTGTGAACAGAAAACCCTGCACCTGTTTGTGTGAGCCCTTATATAAAAGTACTTCTGTTAATGGACATCACTCCCAAATGGAAAACACTTTTTAGMAATGCAGGAAATTCAATTCTGAAACTGGTCACGTTATGTTGTACAATATATAACAATAGCAGCAACCAGAAGAGCCATTTTATCCCATGTTTTGACAGAGGTTTAATTCACAGSTGATTTATAACATGACCATGAAGACCTGAAAGTCCACGCGCTGAGTATCAGCCTGGGGAGAACTTCACTTTTAATACTTTACATTAAATATAGTTTATTGTTGGCCCATTCTAAAGGGATGGAGCAGCAAGGACAAAATAAAACAAAAGTTGGTGTCTTTTGGCAGTTTTGTGGCAGTTCTGAGCATCTTCTGAGCAGGAATCACAAATTACATCAACTGACAAGCTGAACTATTGTAAAATATAAATGAAGTGAGGGAAGTTTTGGTTCTGGCGTTGCCTTTCTTTGGTTTTCAAGGATTTTTTTTTTAAGGATTTACAGTTTAAACCCTATGAGTAGTGCTTAAGCCTCTTTTGAAGCTTGAAATGTGTCAGCTGAAGCCAGGCAATAATTTATAAAGCAATCTCACCACTTCTGCACCTCTCCACCCCTTCCTCCCCGAGAGCCCAGGCACTGGCATCACACTGAGCAGCACCTTGGCACTGCCCCCAGTGCCCCAGGCACCCCCAGCACCACGAGGGTGGTCAGAAATACTCTGAGGGTATCCTGGCAGCACAGACTGCAGCTGGGGAACACCCAGAAATCAAATCCTGACTGATTTTAGGAGATGGTCCCTCTGATGTCCCTGCCCATGCCACCAGCCCCACAGCAGCACTGCCCTCCCGCTGCCCTTCCCCTCCCAACACCAGGGCARCCCTTTGCTCAGGAATTGCAAATAAACTTTTCCCAGATGCTTTTCCTGATGTCTGGAGCCTCGGCAGTGGGTCCATGGAGGACACAGCACCACAGATCTGCCAGAAAGGCTTCAGGATGTGCAGCTTCCCGCTGGTAACAGGGAGAGCAAGATAATTGATGCCTGTTTTCATCAAGTGATCTGGAAAAAGCGAGGAAAGCAGCATTGCCACATGGCCAGCATTACTGCACCCCCTTCACCCCCATTAGAAGCAAAAACTTGGAGGAAATGAACCCCTCCAGTACAACCCACACCATTTACATCCCTGGTGACCCATGGGGCTCTGAATTTATATTCGTGGCCAACTGTTTAAAGCCCATTCCTGGTTTGGTTTTAGTGCCTGACCATGGCTTGATTGCCCATTACCGAGGCAATCACTTCRTTCTTTGATTCAGTGAGCAGCATAGGTTAGAGAATGAAGAGATTCCTTGTGGCAATTACCAGTTGTGAAGTGTCTCCAGTTAAATACTTGATTCTAAAGTAAATTTATAATCCTTGTTCTTTAGCCACTGCAAAAGARACTTCTACAGGTTCTTTCCATTAATTACTGTTTTTCATTTCTCGATGTGGACCTAAGCATTTCGAGCAGGGCTTATGAAAGGCCAATATTCATGGATGGCTAATCCCAGGAAATGTGCAATCCACAGCAAAGGAGTGCTATCAGTGAATGCGGGTTTGGCAGCCCCTGAGCCCCTGAGCCAGAAAAACGCTGCTGCTGTACCCTCCAGGCATGGTGGTGAGGAAATTGTAGGGTCACAGATCCAAAAACGAAACCAGAGGAGCTGCAGCAGCACAGAAGGGCTCAGGATTGAGATGGTTTGCCATTGCCCTGTGTAAGATTCTTGCACTGATCACACCCTTCATGCACAGAGCTGCAGGGGTGACCCCAAATATTGAATTTTAGTTGTTTGCCTCTTGCCATACCCATTGCTTTCCTCTAGCCATTCACTGCTGRCACAAAGGCATCAGCTGAGGGAGGGGATCTGGTTTTGAACACCAACATTTTGGTCACAATAGCACAGCTGGTAAAGGAAGGGAAAGCTCCTGTTACTTGCAGAGCCCTGATTCCAACCTGCAGCTCTGCCTTGATCTGCTCCAGGATTGCTCCTCTGTGCTCCCCACAGCCAAGGGGTAAAAGAAGGGACCCCTGCTGCCCCCAGAAAAGTAACCCATGGGTGAAAGGCAGCACTGCCCCTTTCTGAGTGATAACTTGAACCTGGAGCATCCTGCTGGAAACTGGGGATCTCTCTTCCTCCCACACTGGCATTCAGGATTCAAGTGGGTGACATGTCTCAAACTGAGACTATTTCTGAATTTCATGTGTCACCAGCTGAAACGATGAGCCACCTCTGAGGCAGGGACAGGTGTCTGGCAGGGGCTGAGCATCGTACATTTGGCGCTTGGCTGCATGACCAAAAAGTGGCTTCCCACTTCTTGTGTTTCACTCCCTGAAAGCTGTGTGGAGGAATTCAGAGCTGCCTGTGATATTCTCTCTGCAGGTTGAAATTCATCGAAATGTTGACCCTTTCAGAAGAGCTTTGATGGAGAAAGGTAGCACCTTGGACCAGAGTGTTTGCACGAAACCCCTTCAAGATCAATGAGCCAGAATGATCAGACAATTCCAGTTATTTTTGGGGACTCCATTTATCTTACAGGCCAGCCWTAAAATTTGGTTTTCATACATTATTCAAAGTCCAGATGTACCTAGCCTTTATGCGTTTCCTCTTGCTCATAAAGCCCCCTCATAGCTTTTATTGCCACTGTAATAATCAAGCAGCCCCTTTAATACACACAGARCAGCCACCAAAGCTGTACTTACCAAGCAAATGTTTTGGATCAAGTCAGTTTGGCCTAAAACAGGTTCTGATGATTCCAAATGGAAACCTCTCTCCTGCAGRAGCTCCCAGGAGCTGGGAAGTGCTRCTGGATTGCATAAAACAMRGGTGCCTCGTAACCCTGGGCAGACATTTCTGGAGTGTTGTTCCTCTCCATGTTGCAGCAAGAATTTTTCTCTGACTTAATGTGCCTAAAATGTGCTGTCAGGATGTGTATACACAGCACAGGGCTACGTGATTCTTTCCCTCTGCTTGTTTGTTCTGTTGGATCAAAGCTTTAGGGAAAATAGATAAAAATTATTAGCCTACATAGGCACACCATGCATTTATGGATATGTTTACATAGATAAATGCATATATTTATATACACATGCACATATTTTAGCAAGTGTTCAGTGCCACTAATCCACGTTTACAAGCTGTGAGGGGTTCCCAAAGCTGGTCACAAGTTTGAGGGGCCCCTAAGGTGAGGTCAATTGGTCAGAGAATGGTGCTGATAAAGCCAAGGTTGTGYTTTTGATCCCTGTATGGGCCATTCAGTTAAGAGGTGGATTTGATGATCTTTGTGGCAAAATAGCTCAGGGGTAACAATGCAGGGGTGCAGAAACAGGAGGTGGGACAAGGGTTTGGCTTTTCTCCTTTCTTGGTGCTGAATTTAATATTCCTTTTGAGGTAGTGTAGGCCCAAAGGTTTTGGAAGCTTAAGCCTGGACTATCAATGTCTGTGCTGTTTGTAACCAGCGAAAGGAAGGAATAGATGGGAAGAGCAGTTCTGTTGGCTCTCAGATGTGGTTTTGTGAGCTCAGCCTTTCGACAGAGTTTCTCTGGATTGATACTGGTGTAATTAAGAATGGAGCCTGGTCCATTGTGGTAGGCAGGCAAGGAAGACATGACCCATTAAAAGAAGCCCCTRAATTTCTATGGTGCAATTTCAGCTGTGTTTTATTCATTTGCTGTTATCTTGCAGTGATTCTTTTTAGTGCTTTCTTTGTTTTCTCCCTGCAGTTTCTTTATTTGCCAACACTGGGGAATTTTGCTTTTATGAGGTGTTTACAGTGCTTGCTTTAAGGCACATCTCTAAGTACCTGAAACACTTTGGGTTTGTAATGTTTGAGTTAAATATAGCATTACTCTGCCATGTACAACATGTAAATATCTGTGGTACAAGGATTTTAAAGCGCTCAGAGCTGCAGTCCCATTCCCCCAAACATGTGTTGCTATCAATAAAGGTAGATTAGGATTAAGTATAAAATGACTGAATAAATGAACACAAGGGATGTAAAAACTCCCTTCTCCCAAGACAGCAGCTCAAGTCTGCCTAGAGTGTGTTAAATACTCATGTGGGCTGTGCTCAGGTGCTGTGSCCCTTCACTGCAGTGGCTCTGTCTGGGTGTGGTGTGAGCGGGAGGCTCAGAAAGGCTCAGCTTGAATTCTCCACTCTGCTCCAGCCTGCTTTAATTCCGTCCTCCTCCACTGAGCTGAGAGAGCTTCCCCATTGCTGATGGAAGTTGAGATAAATGCAGTGGAAACTGTGGAAGTCTGAAATARGAGGTAGCAGGGCCGTGTCGGCAGAGGTGTATTTTGTTGTGCTAATCRCAGCTGCTGGAGTCTGCAGAGAGGAGGGAGCTTTTATGCTGAACGAGCGTGACAGGGTCACGCAGGACTTSGTGCACCTCGGGGACAAAGTTTCAGAAAAGAGTTTCGGTCTTTCATCAACAGCAGCTGAAAATCAAAATAAAAAAAAAATTACTTAAAGAGCTCCAGCAGTGCCACACAGATGTCTGTCTTGTGGGAGCAGGGTGGTTGTTAGGCCATCACCAGTGYAAGTTTATTGACCACAAAGTTGGGGACACAAAAAGCACAGAGAACATAAGGATAGAAATTAAAAACCTTTGGAAAACGCCTTTGTGAACAYGTAGGTTCTTGGAGGATGTTCCCCACCTCTCTATTGATCTGTTGATGTAAGCCACAATGACCATCCTGCTCAGAAGAAAAGGATTGCATCCCTCAGAACGTGTGGTAGACAAAGATTGTAATCATTGCTCCCTAACAGCAGCAAAATCCATCCTCAGCTTCGCTGCACGCTGTAGGTCTGACAGCCTTGCATGGGGAGGGTTTGTCCCCAGTGAATTGCTGCTGTCTGCTTTATGGGGGCATTATCTGCACGTCAGGCTTTGTTTCCCCTAAAGACAGTACTCTGAGCAGGGTTTGTACAGGAGCAGAGGGTGCTGGGCTCCTCGGAGGGGATGGGAGCCTTCGAAGGAACACCGCAACCCGCATTTCCCACTCCGCTCCTCGCCCGGCTGGGGCTGTATTTATAGCAGCGGGGCTCTATTATGTGGTTGGTGCATTCTGCTGAGAATTACTCAGGCAGAGAACGAGCTCCTGCCTCTGACTGGCATCAGAGCTCTGTTCCGGCTCACGCCACGGCTCCAGGAGGGCGAAAACCCKCTCGAAAAACCATCCGGAGTTCATTATTTATTAAAGCTGGAGAAACAAGTTGCCCGAGTCATAAATACATGGGTAGCACCAGTTAATCCTGCAAAGGCAGAGCTCTTATCACAACAACTTCGAGCGAAAATAAATTGTTTCTGGGACCAAGAACACATTTACAAATGTGACTGAAGCTACTGGCAGTAATAAGATGAAGATGCAAGGGGGTTTAGATCGTGGAATGATCTAAAAATGAGTGATGCTGAGGATAGCCCTGAAAGAGGCCCTTTATTACGGCTCACTATGCTTAACAGAAATAGTGTGCCCCAGATTAAACCAGATATGAATAAAACCCAAGATAAAGTGTGTGTGCATGGTAGGGACATTACAGGCAATGAGCTGAGCACATCCTGTGCACTGAGGTTGTGCAGACGCTTTGGGGGATTGTTTTCCCWGCTCTGGTTTAGAAATGATTCACCCTGTAGAAACTGGGAGGCTGGATTCCCTTCTGTTCCGCGTGGAGCTCGGTCTGTTTGCTGCTGTGCACACAGAGAAACGTCATCGGGTGAGAGCGGGGATTAAGATGACGCAAAACCAGGATTGTTCCTCTAAAACTGAGGCACTGCCCTTCTGCATGCACTGGGCACATGTTGGTGTGTCACCTTCCTGCTACCTGCCCTGATATCACCGTGKGATGGATTAGCACCTGTCTGCTGCAAAAGAGTGAGAAACACTTGTTTGTATAAATTCAAGTTTRTTTCTCATGCCAGTGGCCTTATTTATTTTACTTCTAAGGGATGAGGGTCTGGAAAGGGTCTGAAGGCAGATTTCAAAAAACCTAATCTGCATCTATTCTTTTATATCACACTAAATCCCTTTGGCTGTTGTGATTGCAGCAGCTTTCTGAAGGTTTTCCACCAATTATGGTCTTATTTCTGGATGTCATCAGTAGAGCTTAGAAGGGTGCTTTCTTGTCTTCCTCCCTGCTCACAATAAAGCAGCTGCACAGCAAACAGATGGCATAGAGTCAATCCAGTAGAAATTAATGGAGTCAGGCTCTCCACACAAATCTCTGCAATGAAAAAGGAGAGGTTCTTTTTTTTTTTTTTCTTCCCAGTGCGTTGCGTACAAGATGTATGTTGTTTGTAAAGGAATTTAGTTCACGTAAGGGATAAAAAGCTGTAACCAGTGAAGGGGAAAGGCTGCTTTTTAAATCAAAACTCAACTACAAGTACACAGGAGCAGCCGCACTGTCTCAGTGGATGCCTTCACGTTCGGAGTGGAAGGATGGAAGAATATTTGTATTCTGGCAAAGTTGTGTTTATACAAAAACAGTGCCTGTGGTGATACAAAGTGCAGCCAAATTGTATGTGCAAATTTATAACAAATTTATGACTGGGCTCATTTGAACCTGCACGTGTCAAGGACCATTTCAACCCCTGACACTGCAAATAATCCTTAAACCACCGATCAAAACTGTGTGACTTCATGAATAGCCATTTATGCATCAGTATTTATAGTCTCTGTCCATAAAAATCGGGTTGCACAGGGGAGCAGATTTACAAAGGTCTTTTCATGCCTACCAGGAATTTCAAAACCACTTTAAGCAATTAGGCTGTGAATACTTTTATGACTGGCACAAATTAGGTGACTAACTTATGCAGCTGCTTTGGTGAATCCCACTAGGCTCATCTCTGCATAAATAGGTTCCTAAACAATGCTGATATGTTTGCTCCGTGCTCCTTAAACCTTTCGGTGACATATTTTGTTCCTTCCTCTGAGTAATAGAATTGTCTCCTCGCTGTGAGTAATCCACTTGTCAGGAGCTAATGCCACATCTCACAGCTGCTCCGTGCAGGTGGGGTCATGGCTGGTATCGAGCCAAGCTGGATAATTCTCCTCCTTCTCTTGCTGCTGCTTGGAGCAAGTCCAAAAAAAGAGAATGGGGAYGTCTGCTGGATCACACCTGTGAGTGGCACCTGGGAACAGCAGCCTGGATTTCTGAGRATTCATTTAAAGCAGGACTGGAGCCCGTGGTGGTTCTGTGTCAGGAGAAGTGCTGGGTGGATGTGTTAGAGACTCCTCTCTGCAGGAATGTGTCACAGTCTGGGTGTAGTAAATATATCTGTGTTGGGGCTGGAGCCTCGCACTGTTGTGATGAGACAAAATGACAAGTGTACTCTAAGCAACAATCTTACATCTCTTCAACAGGAACGTAAAAGCTTCTTTTTATTCACAATAATCAGGGATTTGGAAGAAGAAATTGCAGGCGTAGCACAATGAGGGTAAAAAAGCATTTCAAGAGGAGTRTCAGATGCTCCTGATTAGGCACGAGATGCAGCAGGTTATGCACAAACAGAGCTGCCTCTGGATCGCAGCAGAATCCTGTTCCAAAGGTGTGAGCTCTTTACAAACAAAGCATCGAGCAGTGCCCGTTCCTGGAGTGATGGAGAGAGGCACTAGAGCCCGGGGCAGCAATCAGGGAGTCACATTCAGCTTTACAGGAGCACGGCCTTTGTTCCTGTCACATTCGGGTTCAGGCGCTGACATTTCTGTTCCTGGCAAAGCCACGAATGGTTAAGTGTTGCCGTTTCAGGGGTGAGTGTTGGCTGGGGAGGAGGGAGGAAAAGGAAAACTTTCTAAAAGTGAACCTGTCGGCAGAAAAGTGAAAACTACTCCAGCTGATATTTTAGATATTTCACAATCACCAGCCAAACCATCAGGCAGTTTACCCATATGYTTTCCTGTTTGAAACATTTTACTCTTTTCTGCTTCCCGACTCAAACAGCCTTCAGGGATTTATAACATTTACTTAAAAACAGCAAACATTTTCAATTATTTCCACACTGTTCAGAGACCATAATTTACTTAATGCTATGAACAATCACATTTCTYRGGGACTGCTGTGAAATGTCACCTCTAAAGGATGGCTCCCTTGTTGATAGCARTGAAACCCCAGTTTGTAGTTTTCATTTTTTATTTTGATTTAATTTTCAGACAATTCAACTTTCACACCATGCATGAGCGACTAAATTCATTTCTCTTGTCAGGAGAGAAAAATTTTCATAATTAAAATCTAAACCAAGGGTGGCCTTTTGCTTGCAGACCACATATTTTCTTCTCTCGTGGTTGGCTTTTGTTCTGGACAGTCTGGGGCTGGGGTTTGGGTTTTTGTGTCCCTCCCAAACTGATGGAGCTGGGATTGTTCAGGGTGGAGAAAAGAAGCTCAGGGAAGACCTTGTTGCTCTCTACAGTGACCTGGAAAGAGGTTGGAGAGATGTGAGGGTCACTCTCTTCTCCCAGGGACARGGGACAGGATGAGAAATGGCCTCAAATTGCCCCAGGGGAAGTTGAGATTGGATTTCAGGAAAAGTTTCTTCACTGAAAGGATGGTCAGGCATTGGAACAGGGTAGAATCCCCATCCCTGGAAGTGGTCAAGATATCTGTAGGTGTGGTACTTAGAAACACAGGGTAGTGTTGGCCTTGGCAGCACTGGGCTGATGGTCAGACACGGTGGCCTCAAAGGTCTTTTCCAAACTTCATGATTGTGTGGTTTTATTGCCAAAAGACAGCCTTCAGTAATTTGTCTGAACCTTGGAAGAATTGCAATGAAAGAGCCAAATGGGTTATGGAGGAAATTCCTCTCTGGCTACAGCAAGACAATTCACATTTTTTTTCCCAGACCAGTGCATTAAAAATTGATCCCATAGATAACTGAAAGGTGAATTGGCTGTCTCCCTGCTTGGACCAGCCCCACTGACCAGCTTCTGGCTCTTGGGAAGGGCCCATCATCTCAAAGCACCTCTGGAAAAAGTGCCCTGAGTTCTCCTCCCAGAAGCTGGGCTCATTTCCATTAAGAATCCATACTCATTCTGTGAAATGCACTGGGCATTAAAACCTTATGCAAATAATTATTACAGCTAAGCCATGGTCGCAATTTCCATTTCACTGAGGTCAGTTGCATTACATTTTTTGGTTTAGCTGCTGGTGGTATAAATGGCTTGTGCTCCTCTTTGAGGGTGCTGGCTTTAAATTAAATACAAAGCTGGGATGTGTGCATCTGCTTTCAGCTCCCMAGYTGCCGAGGTGCTCTCTCGAATCAAAATCCATTACCTTTCATGAGATGCCAAGGATTAACCCATAAGTGACTCTGGGGACACTGTTCAGTTAAAGTTGCACTGATAAAGTCAGTGCTACACAGTATTTATGCTTTTCTGTTGAGATAAATGGTCCCTGGGAAGTGCTGAACTAAGCAAGCCAACAAGCATAGAATTTCAGAGGTTAATTGTATTCATGTTCTTTCCCAAACATGCCTTTCAAAGGATTATTTCTCCTTTTTTTTTTTTTTTTTTTTTTTAGCTGGTTAAAACTTTTTTTAAATGCTATATACATCCTTCATACCACATGGTTCTGCTTTTCCTGCTGCCAGGAGCATGCCTTTTAAAGATATGGAATCACAAATGTGCACACAGTTGTATTATCAAAAGTTTATTTTTCGGTTAGCCAAGGTAGAGAAAAAAGTGAGAAAATCAGAGGCTTCAGTTGCTACAAAAAGTGAAGGAGAAACAAGTTTTAATTTTAAACYGTGTGGAGCACATGCTGGAAATGAATTGTACTTTTAATTAAGTTTGTCAGCACATTATGCATGGCTGAGGCTTAAGGAAATACCATGGAGGTGTGAAAATGTAGGGTGAGAGAAGTTGGTATTTTATCTCTTATGGTCTAAAGGAGAAACATGGTACATGGGAAAGATCTCTGCAGCATATCAGAGTTATCTAAATAATGGTCTGATAAAAAAAAAAGAGAGATTTCCCTCACTGATACCCATTGGCATCTGAACTGGGCAGTGGGCACTGCTGCAGCCAAACCCAAACTTCACTGATGTGGAAAATGAGTTGTTTATTTAGCACAAATACAGCAGCAAATGTACCAACAACATTACAAATTTAACCAACAGCATGGATTTACCCCAGCTGGTGGTAATCCAAATATCTGAGCAGCAGAAAAGAAATTAAAAACCCACTTTTGTATCTTCCTGGGCCCTGGAGAAGTTCCAGTCCACATCTCCAAAGGAAACTCCCAGAAGAGCAGGCTCTGAGCTAGCCGGGGCAAAAGGCAACTGCTCGTCCTTCCTGACCCCAAAAGGTCAYATTTTTACTGAGCTCTAATTTAAGGGTCTTTATTTACATGTTCCAGACTTGAGGATGTTATTTTCCTTTGTGTGTGCACAAATGGGAATGTCTCTGCTGATCCTGATAAATCTGCTTAAGCATTGATTCTTCTCCATCAACAGGAATTGAGGTAATTTCTTGTCCTTACAAGTATCTCTCTATCATTTTTTGAGGAGTTTCCCATTTGTTTTTAACCTTTGGGGAGGAGGGTAACCTCTTTTTTAACAATTATTTGGTCCTTCCCCTCTCCTCCACAAAAATTAGCAAACAGGGCCCTGAGCATCTCTGCTCTTCACATGAGCTCATCCAGCTAACCTGAAGCTGGGGTGGGTGGAAGGTGAAATTAATCATGTTGCAGTTAATTAGGTACAATTAATCCTGGTTGGGGTGGGACAGGGGATATGGAGCTGGGAGGTCTCGTTGCTCTGCCTCCCTGGGAAAGGSCGTTTGTGTCTGGAAAGGGGCGAAATTCTGGTTCTCTTGCCACCCAGGGAGATTTGCTGTAGTTTCTCCCCATGAGCAGGATTTCATCTGAGATTTTTATTGTCACTAAGAACTGACAGAATCCTTGAAGCCTCAATTTCCTTGACATCAGTCAGCTTGCAAACTCTTATTTATTCGCCACGCAGCATCCTCAATATGCCACAGGAATCATTAGCCTACGTAAATTAACTGCATCCTCAAAATGTATAAACAAGCTAATTTTAAGCATCCTCTAGATCTGAGTGAAACGTATTTTGTGTGCTAAAACATTGAAAATTAGAAGACATGATGGTAAGAAGAATGGTGTTTAACACTCTGAGTGCTTTTTATCTTCAAAGAGCTTAACGAACTTCAGTTGATTAATAATTTAATAAGTGATGTATATTAAAGTGTAAATAGTGCAAATACAAGCCTCTCATAAATGTTTGGATGCCATGACTAAGGATTTATTCTTTTTTCAGATAAAGTTGGTATAAAATTAATTGAGCAGCTAAATGAGCTTGTACATCCACTTACCTTTTAAACTTGGAGTTTCAAAARTTACTGCAGTAATTAAAACCTGAAAGTATTTAAAACTAAAGAATTAAATTTACTTGCTTTTTAATTCCTCATTTGAATGGCCAATAAATAAGGTGACTGATAACTAAACAATAAATTAGTCTAGAAAATTATTAAAAAAGTCCTGTGCTGGACAGTCACACGAGTTGTCATTTGGAAATGCAATTTGCCATGACACATCTTCAATTTGATACTTACAGAACAAATTAGGCAGAAAAGCACCTCATATTCCCAAATACTTTTAGCCAGTGAGTTTTCCAAGGTTAAATAGACAACACACACCATCTTTGAAGTAGCAAATGGGGCTACTAAAAAATCCATTAATACGCACATTAGCACAAATTTGACAGGCCCTCGTGGCAGTTGTTGGAGAAGACTAACAAGAGATGCTTCACAGGACCAGTCACGTTTCCATGAGGTTCATTTTGTTAATTATTTGTTACTCTGAGTGCAATGATAAAAGCATGCTAATATGCCATRGAAGCCTTTTCTTTCCTCTGGCTTAATTAAGGGCAAACTCATCTTTTGGGCAAGACACYACAGTGGCATGTCTTCAAAAAGGTACTTTTGAATTTCTTTTCACCGTGTTTCTGATTATTCTATAATTATTATCTGGGAAGGAGCAATCYGCTGACTGGAGCTGTCAAATATTCAACCCACTGAATAGCTTTAGCTGTCAAATTAGTAAATATTATCTGTGTTTGCAACAGCCAGCAAAAATACGAGAGTGCASTGAGAATTCCAAGTGAATGTGGGGAAAATAGATCATTCTCCTTGGCTRATGGGAGCTCATTCCAGCAATGGATTTGCCCACTGGTTACAGGGACTGAGTGTGCAGTGAGTGCCCCTCTATCATCATCCTTTGGAAAATCTCGCCTTCTATAGACAGGTTTTAATTTCAGGGAGCACCTGGGCTGATGTTTTGTGCCTCCTGTGGGAATAGATTGGATGATTGCCGAGGATGAAGTTTTCTACCAACCCTGCTTCTGTTCACCAAAAKATTTCAACATATGTTCAGCTTTAAGCCCAAGGATAATGACATTCCTGTCCAGAAAAGCAATTAAGCAAATCTTAAATTTCAAGGTAACAACAGCCTTGCATTATGTAGATGCTTCTCTTTAATCAGACAAGCCAACATTCTTCTTTCTCCCTATTTCTTTAGCTACAAACTGTAAATCACCCAACTCCTCCTGCACTTCYTTTGCAAGCAGGATTGATGCCATTYCAACCTTCTGCAAGATCCTCAAAGACGTTTCCTATTCCTGTTCTTCCCATGAGATTTCCTCAAAAAAAACCAGCCTAGATGTGGCTGCCCACGTGGCTCTAGAGTTGAACATGAGGATTGTGCAGATGTGAGGGAAAAGGCTTCTGCTCCCAGGCCCTGCAGTTGTACCAGTCCCGACACAGAACGTAATGTTCTCACTGGATCAGCACAATCTACCCRTGAGCTGCTTCCTCCTTAGTCAGGCTGATGCTCAGGACACTTGGGAATATTTTTCTAGTTTCTCCCCTCTTTGTTCAGCACTTCCATCAAGCCTMAAGCACCCCCAGATGAGTTTTCAGTACGCACATGAAAATTGCCATCACCCAGAGATCTCTCTGGGGCCATTCCAAACCCTCTCAGTTTTGTTTTTGTGGTCTCAGGAATGTTTGYGCTACTTTCATCTCCACGAGTGCCGCTGTTGGAAAATAAACCAGTTTAAAAATATTTTGTTTTAACATCAAAGATCCTGCTTGCCTTTGCCCTGGGGCTAAGGTTTCTTTCCAGAGCATTTTTCCACCAAGTGAAGCCTGATGAAGTGAACATCTCRACAGACCAGGARGAGCACAGAAGAWGAGGAGCATCAAGAGCCATCAAGARCKATCAAYRTCCATTTAACGGAGCATCAACCCCAAACATCACCCCTGGTGTGGTCAGAGACGCCTGGTCTAGGAAAAGAAAAGAAGAAAGACTTAATTAGCATCGGAGGTGAAAAAATCCAGATCCAATGTTGGACCAAAGAACATTAAACCAATAGAGTTTAATGGTTTTGACTGTATAAAATTTGGGGAAAATCTTGTAAAATTTATGTGTCCTAGAATGATTTTCTCTGCACAGCCAGCCTGTGTGTGGATGAGAAGATTTCTGTGGCACATCCTGGCCAGAAAAACATCCTGGCCAGTAAACAAAGTAATGCCTTGGCTTTCTAACATTAAAAATGTTAGAGAGTTTTTGTTTTCCCTGCAGTTTCAGTGACATCGCGGCTGCAGGGAAGCACTGCCCACTTCTCAGAGGTGTCCTCCCCATTCACCCTCTCCCCGAGGAGGTGACAAAAGTCCTTCTTGGTGTTTTCTCTGTAGCACAATGCCCTTGGAGGAATATTGAATATTGTAGTTGACCATCACATTGCTGGTCAAAGTGGGACCAGGCTTGTTCTGTGTCTCTCCCCAAGGCCTATGGGGGCACCGCATTCCCTCCCCCTTCCCATATTATCTCAGCCCCAACTCTTCCCTCATTTAGCAATGCATCACCACATCTTCACTTAAGAACATAATAGCTCTTTTAAGCAYTTCTGTTTCTCTCTCCCTTGGAATTACACAGTTAAATCCATTTGCTGTCTTGTCAGTTTACTCTCCCTGAATACTAAATTATTTTTTTCCTTTAAATAGATAGTCACTAGGTTGTGTCATTAAGAATTTTGGCAATGCTTAAGCTTAAAAAAATAAATAAAAATAAGTGTAAAGTGATTCATGATTGTGCTCCAGCACAAGAGGCCACAATGTTCTACATAATCAGCCTCTTTCCATATGTACAGAAAATTAATTTCCATTCTGTCTCAAAAATAGCACCTTGTTGAACCAGATTGACACTAAAATTGTTTTAAGTRGAAAGATGATATTAAATGTATCGAAACCACCTTCACAGGTACTCAGGTACCAAAAGGAGAAAAATAAAAGGAACTATGGAGAATTGATGAGGAAGTGATCACTAATGGCTYGAAGATTTAATGGTCCCCAGGTCGAGGGTGTTTTCTCTAGAGTAGGAAAGTGGCTTGAAGGTGAGTTGAGTTTGGATCAGCTGGKCACACAAAGGACCAGAAGCGCTGAATTTGCCTCCAGCCTGCTGTGTGAGTTCACCAGAGCTTTGCCTCATTTTCCCTGGTGCAAGGAGAGGAGCCACAGAACTCTGGATTTGTGGGGGTGATGCTTAATTGCTTTGAGCTGCAAAATTTGCAGCTTGGTTGCTTTAACAGGGTGTGGAGCTTCACAGCTTTAAGTGTGTTTTTCATCAAATGAGGAGCTGTTTGCATCTACCTTGTGCTGATGGACAGCCAAGGCATCTGGGAACTGTGGATCACCCAAAAAATCCTTAGCAGAGCAAGGATTGAGACCTGCACCATGGCATGCCCACTGTAAGGCCATCCTCCCTCCCTCCACGCGCTGTCCTAGAAGGGAAAAGGGTTTTTGAGAGAGTCTGTGTGTGCTGAAAATGGCAAGCTGGAGGTTTGATCCTTTCCTTGCCCCCACCCACGTAATCAGAACCGGATTCCTTCTCTCTTTGAAGCTGACTAACGTGGTTTTTCACATAAAATCCATTTACTCAGGCTGCGTGCGGGAGGAAGAAGGGTGAACTTCCCCACAATGCTCACAAAACACTTTGATATCTCAGCCTGCAAGGCACCATAGAAGTGCAATGGATAATTATTAATGAATTAACTAAATGATTAATTTAGTTAAAAGCTAAATTATTTAATTATTCATTAAATTAGCCCCAAATGCGACAGCAGCAGCGAGACGAGCACTCAGTCTGCAGAGCAGTAAAACAACCGGCGTTAAAAAGTTGTTTTCTCCATTATTTAATGAATTAAAGCTCTGGTCATAAACAAGTCATCCAARAGCCTTCTCAGCCATGGGACGACTGATGCCTCTCTGGTGTGTCGTTACAGATGATAGCACTGAGAGACTGCAGACAAGATGAGGTCGTTCCTAATGAAGACAAACTTAACCTTTTTGGTAGTGGGATGTTCTAAAATTAATTAATCGTACTCTAAGAAACTCTGACTGAGGCGATTAAAGATACGTCATTTAACAGAAACTTCCCTCGGGAGAACAATTGAGGGTTTACCAAAACTGCAGAGGTTTTGCAGAACTTAAGCACATTTTTTAAGTGCGACCACGTGTGTGTGTGAGAGAGAGAGAGAGARAAAATAAAGCCAGATTCATTTCTGATGTGTGGCTTCGCTGAAATCAAACACAGCCAAAAGGAATTTGGGCTTGCTCATTTTTCAGCTGCACCACAGCGTGTCCCTCTTCAAACAAAACTGATTGAAAATGAAAATGAGGATGGGTTTTCTCTTGCTGTGTGATGGTTTGCCTTCTCTGCCTTAAGAGAAGCTTTAAAATAATCCCTTTTTTTGAGCACACGTGCTGGTGTGAGTGCACAGGAGATGCAGCAGTGGGTGGAAGTTACTCAGAGCAGGGTGATACACCAGGCAGGCACTCAGAGGAACTTCCTTTAAGATCATCATTTGAATGCATYGGGCAGATCTCTGCAGAGGAAAAATGGCCTCTGAGGAGCTGTTGAACATAAGTTCAAGGACAGGTGTTCAGGTAATATTCCATGTACAATGGACAYGGTGAGAAATAATTTCCCTGGTCCATCAAGGGTTTGTATGGATTTCATTTGTTAGTGGAACTACTGCAGCATATTCCTTTTCCCCCAAAATAACAGCTGAAAGGARATGACTGTAAAGGAGCATTTCTGTGATGGTGGGCACTCATCCAGGATGTGGGAGATCAGAGTTGAAGCCAGGCTTGGGCTGAGCTGCCATGTGCTCACCCAGCTGCCTCTCCACATGGAGCRGTCCCAGCAGAGACTGGAGGAGCTCTGCTCCAGGGCAGCAGCAGGGAAATGCCTCTGGGATGGGGGAGAACAACTTTCTGTTTCCAAGATCACAGTTGTGAGTTGTGTTTCCCACTTTTTAGGAGCATGGTCCAATTAGCTGTAAGCATCTTTCTCTCTTGAGGCCTCATTTTGGAGGTTAGAAACCTTCCCCAACAAACATTTTGATGAATTTGCTGTAAAACATGCTTTCTTTCCTGGCATACTCATGTTTGTGAACTGAAAGAGGCTCCTTCAAAAATCCTCAGCCAGCTTTAGAGAGCAGATAACAGAACAGATCAACCTCCATGCTTCACATTCCAGAGCACCTTGGGTCTGTCCCAAGGTCTGCCCTTCCTCCCTGGGGACAGTCAGATGTGTTGGGCTGCCCTGGACCATCAGAAATGTTGAGGCAGCTGTTCCTGGCAGGGAAACATCTCCTTATCCTCAAGCTCTTTACAAACAATGGTTTTTATTCTCTGCTCAGCCCTGTGTTCCTTTTCCCTCCCAGATCCCTCCTGTGGACACACCAGTGCTAACTGACACTGCCATTATCATCTCACAAGGCAGAAAGGAGTTGAGCTGCTCCTGGGAAGAGCTGTTCAGCCACTTCCATGAAGTCTCACAATTCAGATCATCTATCAGCCACTGGAGTCCAGTCCTTGATTCAGCAACATCCCAGCCAGACAATTAAATCTATCATCCTAACTTGTCCTATTGAAGTCTGCTGGCAGGCACGAGGCTGAAGTTATGTCTGTCCTTGAAAGATTAGACCCCTTATTCTTCTCTAGTGCTTCAAATAAAATAGTTGGAAGCCAATTTCTTGTAAAGTTCACTGGTTTTCCACCTGCAGAGCAGCTGTGGGCAAAGGGCCTTGTGTTTTATGACTATTAATAATTCTAGCCTGTGCTACAAAAATATATGAGAAACTTCAGCAATTTTTTTTCAGTTCAGTACTTGAATTCTAGAATTAGACTTTGAGACATCTTGTTTCACACATACTGCAGAGGCGGAGAATGGAGACAAGTTGTCATGCATGAATGAAGATGCTGGGAATTAGATGAAAGAGATTTTCCCACCTCCTAATAAAAGTCAAAAGTGACTCATCTGAAATACAGGAGATTAACAGTGGCCAATAATTTCMGTGCTGCTTCGTCAAAGTTTGATGTTGAATATTCTTATGAAAAATACGACTCAAGAAAATCTGTGCAAAGCACCCAAGAGCCAGAAACTTGATGGTTTCATGTTAAAACCATTTTTAGGCCAGAATTTTGAAACAGAACTCTCCCTTTTTGTTTCTTCCTCAAATCCACAGTTCCTTAAATCAGAAAAAAAAAAAAAATTAGAAGGATTTTTTTTTGGTCTCTTCTAAAACAGGAATTGACAGGTTTCAGTACATCTATTTTGTAAAAGAAGAAAGAAAAATGGTCTCAGGTTAGTGGCCATTAATATGCCAGCTACATAAATCAGATCTCTCCTACCCTGGATCTTAATATTAAAAATAAAATGTCTACATGGGACAATGAAAAGTAGGAAAATAATCACCAGTAGACCTTTATTTCCCCCAGGTTGCAGGGGGGAGCTGTGGAAATATTAACTATAGTGGCATTTTTAAAGGCATTGMTTAAATTTATCTTTGTCACGATTTCTGGCTGACAAAGCGTTACTTTAAACCAATTTGCACTATCCATCAAAAAGTAGGTCTTCAAATGCAAAGATTTAGATTTTTAATGCAGGTCCATAAAGTCCCAAGGACTTTTGGGCAGTGAACAAKGAGGTCAGMATCCTCTTGAGAAGCCAGGGTGATCTACAGACTCAAAAAAACTCCACAAAAACTGTGGAATTTTTGCTGCAGGGAGATCTTTCAAGACCTGTGTTTTTCACAACACATCTCAAAATCTCACTGGGGTTTGACCTGGATTCTTACCATTTGTAATTTCTGGCTCTGTAACCTGGTGGGTGGGGATTTGCACCTGATGTAGTCCAGGAATTTGGTTTTGAAGAAACAGGARTTGCCTTGGGACCAGCAGACAGATTCTGGAGAGGTTTTATCAGTGTATTGTGCAAGAAAATGATCTGTTTCTTCTCCATTTCAAGAAGGAAGAGTCCGTAAGTTTTGATTTTTTGAGGCTGCAGTGGGAGAGGTTTCCTGGCTCACTCGGGTGCGACTGTCAGTGAAGGAAGCAATAAGTTTARAAACAAATAAATCAGTGTCTTTCTGTAGATCAAGAGGAGAGCAACARATCAGTGGAGTCTCTTCCATCCTCTTCAATGAAGAAAAACTGTGTGCTGAAGATTTTCTGTTCTGAAGCCTTTTAAATGGTATTAAAAAAAAAAAAAAAAAAAAGCCACTGAACCTTTTCCCTGTGAATCTCCATTCAGCCCATCTTACAGCTGAGCTGCTTTGCAGACAGGGGAAGAAATCCCCAGTTTCAAGCTGGGGATTTGCAGACCTGGAGGTCTCAGTCTCTTTAGTGGCAGAGCGTTSAGAGAGATGACATAATCATATATTAACAGCACAATAAGCTACTTACTCCTCTCTCTGACACTGAAATTTGGCTCTGGGGAGGCAGCCAGACCATGGTCTGCTTGGAGGAGCAAAGGTGAGGCTTCACAGTGGTGTTTTTATGAATATTTCATAGCTCAGAGCAGTAACCTGTCTATCCTCTTACAGATGCTGGGTTGTGCCTTAAACAAAACACAGAATGTAGCTATAAGCAGATGTACATTTGTTTAAATTTCCCTTTGTACATCAATAARCTGACTGAAATTGCACAGAGCATGAAAACATTGTAAGGGAGAAGGGAGGAGAAGAGACCTCGAGGCTCTGACAGCAATTTTCTTGTGCTGCTTTCACATGAGAGGGAAGCACAAAATCAAAACCCTCCCAACAAACCTGATCTGCTGCCTGTGGTGGTGGCACTGCAGGACACAGCAGTGCCAGGTGACACTGCAGAGCAGAGCTGTCCCCCTCTGCCTCTCGTGATGCACCAAMGAGCAGCTTTGACTCCACCACGTCAAAGGCAAAGGTAACATTTGCTTTTAGCAGTGATTGCCCTTCCTGTGACTCTCCCCATTTCATTCACTCAGCATTTGCAGTCCAGGCTGTTTCTTTGGAAGATATGACTAGAATAAAATGATAAAAAATAATCCAAAGTATTTCTTAACAGCATTTTATGCCATATAGCAGTGTCAACCTCTAGCAGAGTTCCCCAGAATTATCATTGATGGTGGCCTATGGATCGACTTCAGATTTTGTTGCCTGGCTGTTCCTGGACTTCTTCACTGTACTCTGCAGTAAAAAGTGAAAATTCTGTGTAGTTTTTTGTTATTAARATAATGAAAGCTTGCAGCAAATTTTTTATCGCGCAAATTTTCGCAGCTAACAACCTTCAAAAGTGGCAATATCCCGGTGCACTCCCTACGTGCTCGCACTGCAAGAGGGGAGCAGGTAGCTCAGAGGACTGGCAAATGCCACGAGAGGTGATTTGATGCACAACTGCCATTAACAATAATGGGAATTGTAAGTCTGATGATCCATCATGCAGAGCAGAGAAGATTCAGCCCTGGGGGTTTGCTGTGCAGCCTCCAAAAGTGCAAAGCAGAGCATGGAGGCAAGTAAAGACTGAGAGGCTTATTTCTCCTTTCATGCCCATAAAGAGATGCTCAGAACAGCATTTTTAGGCCTTGTGAAAAATCTACATCTCTGCTTTGTTTTGCTRTTTGAGGAGGGGGGTTTTAATTGATAAAGTAAAATAAGTTTCCAAGCTTCACTGTCTAAGTTGAGTCTGAACCAGCTGCTCATAAAGGTGATTCTGCTCTCAACCCCAGGGCTCAGTGCTCACAGGGTCAAGAGCTTTGCTCTCTGGCTCTCTTCCCTCTTGAAAGAAGCAGGCTAAGCTGTCTAAATGGCAGGAGGGCCCAGAAGAGCCTTGGCTGAGTTCCTCTCCCTGGTGTTATTTGAAGAGCTACCTCAGCACTGTAGCTGGTTTAAAAAAATAAAATAAACCCACAGTTTCCATCTGAGTCCTTACAGACAGCTTTAATTATTCATTTCTTGAAATCACAAATATAAAAACGTTCTGGGATATTTTTTGTCTTTGTTGAGCTATTTTTTTCATGGATATTTTTCCCCCATAGAGTACTCAGTTTCCTAACCAAAATTAGACAGCGAAGTTTGTCCCACACCCATCTGAGCAGGGGGGCAAAATCTGAACAGAGGGGAGAGGATCTMACTGAGGAAATGGGACAGTGACTGGTGCACAAGGACAGAATCTGGGCCAGCATTTGTTAGATTTCTAAAATCAAATAGACCACTGGATCATCTCCCCAGACTTCCATATGGAAGCCTTTGGGAAGTTCAACCTTTTCTTTTCCCCCCTTTTCTCACTGATACTTTCATTTAAAGCCCAGTCTTCCTCCAAAAAGTCAAACTCTTGGCAAAAGGYCAGGCTCTCTTTTTTCTCTGGGCCCTGCCCTTCAGTGTCAGCAAGAAAATGTATTTTCCCTTCTTTTTCAATCATTGATGGCACAGGACAAGTGTTGGACTTTAGCTTTGGACATTGTCCACTCCTTCACACACACGAGATCAAATGAGCTAAAACCAGTCCACTAAAAATGGTGAATTGGTGATCTGGGAACCCAAATTGACTTAAAATTCCCTTCCTATTTGTGTGTGGAAAAAGAGAAAATGGGAGAAAATGCATGTGAGCTTCAGATCCAAAGTCGAGCCAGCAGATCTGTCAGGCAAAGATACTTTTCAGTTGGAAATGGG
>NW_026623405.1:56557-89445 GCF_030028575.1 Malurus melanocephalus
GGCTTCATTTCTCATCTATTTGCCACTACCTGGGAAAAATAAGGTACATGGAAGATGAGCTGAAGGATTGTTCTTAGACAGAAGGATTTCTTACAGTTTGATGTAGTTCCTCAYCCTGCCCCTTTGAAGGTTTCTCTGCACTGTGACACTTGAAAGGGAATAGAAGAGCAGCCATGAGATGCTGCCAGAAGAGTTTTGGTTCAAAATCCTTCTGTTGGCAATTTATATTTGTTTCGTTTTTTTTTTATTAGAGAGTTGAGTTGTTTCCCAAAGTGGGAAAAGCTCCATCATTTGGAGTATTTAAGAACAGTGAATAAGGTATTAAAAATTCATTATCTGGCTCAGCAGCAAGGGGTTTTYAAGGCTTAGAGGCAGAGTATGGACAAAGTGGCCTAATAGCCATTTTCCAGCTGCTGTTTTCATGGCCCTAAAAAGCTCTTGACTTAAATAATTCACTGCCCTATGTTCCCAGCAAGCTCCCACCTGTCCCTTTCAGAGCACACTCTTGTACTGTATTAATAAATGACTTTACATTTGTGTAGTCATTTTCCTACTACCTGTCTCTTCTGCTTTTTCTGTATTTTTTGTGACCTAGGAAGTCCTTTGTTAAAAAAAATGATCTTGCTTTATCTTTGTTATGCACGTCCCAGTGTTCTACAGCAAACCATGGGAAGATGGATGCTTTYCAGTGGTATAAATGCAAGATCAGGCACTTGGTGATGAACCTGATTTGATCATGGAACGGTGGTGGCTGCACACAAATGACCCAATTACAACTCAGGCACTCCAGCAGTCATTTGTCCAGACTCTTGCACGCACAGTGGCACATGTGGGATGTGGTACACGATTGTTTTATGCCCTGTTTAGGACAAATAGAGTCCTAAAGAGAGATCTGCATTTATTTTGTTTTTTACTGCCACTTTCTGATTGACAGCTATTCAGAGAATTGTTTCCCTGAGCTATGTTTGTATTCTCCGGGTAGAAGTGTATGCTGTGTCTATTAAGACCTTCTGATGCCTGTCACTTTTATTTTACCGAATAATGTACCTGTCGTTTTAGCTAAAACCTGATCCCCATTTCTCTGGGAGCTGGTTTTTTTTCCTTTTTATTCCAACATTAGCTTTTCAAAAATCACAGACTGCATCTTCAGAACCAGCCTTTAAACCTGCTCCAGCAATCAACTGCAGGTGCAATTTTGTGAGCACAACCAATTGCAGGAGGAAATTATGGAACTTAAAGATCAAGCATCGGCCTGATTTGTAAGCACAAATAGCGAGGATAAACGAAGTCGATGGGAACTGTAAGTGCTCGGTTTCTCCGGGCAATGCTGCTGTTTGCACCCACAAATTAGATGATAAGAAATCAAATCCTGCTATTCGCAGTGTCAGTTGATTGCAGGGTTGAGGCGGGAGRCTGAGACGGAGTAAGTCCCTCTAAAAATGTGATCCTTCAGGCTTTTCCAATAAAGGCAGCGTTTGTCACGCGTTGTTGGCTGATCTCTCTGATTTGACATCTTCAGCAGTGGGTGGTATCCCTTGCTTCATGCTTTTGGTGAAAATTAAATTTAAAAAATGGGGAAACAAAACATAAAGCTGTGGGGATGCAGAGAAGTTGCTTGCAGGAAGCTAAGGGGTAATTTTATAGGATTCAATCCTATATATGCTGTTCCCTGAYAGTAAATATCAATGATGAGAGTGAGTTCATGAGTGCTGGGACAAGAACTGGGTAGGAAACTCAACCTACCCCATTTCCCTGCATTTCCACAGTGTTTTTGGACCTTTGGAGCACGTGTTCCTCAGGCCAAGACTGCTTCCCAGGAAATCTCTGTGCATTTATGGTCCCCACCTCRGTGCAGCCTGGTGGCAACAGAAATTGCAGCGGATAAATCACTCTGTAATTGCTGTGCCTTCTTGTGTGCTCCTTAAAAGCGAGGTGTAAAACGTTTTATGTCGTCCCACTGTTGGGTTATAGGTTAAACTCAAATCCAGACGTCTTTTTGGAGCCTCTCACACTTTGGACTAAAAGGTAATCATTTACTACTGGCTATCCAGAATTTTATATCTATATATATCTCAGGGGTTTCCTAACATACACTTACTAGTTTGAACTCGACCATAATTACACTGTTATTATCTTCATAAGCTTTACTTATCTCATTATCAACTCCTTCCCATGTTGGAGGTCAGCGGAGTCTCCCTTCTATTAGCCATTTAATCCTTTTACCCAGCAGCTCTGTTCTCATTGATTCACTTAYTCTGTTCCTCTGTAGCTAATATTTCTGACATTTCAGACCAACCTCTCCCCTTGCCTTTTACTGTGTCCAAAGTAATCTCTACCCCTATAGATTCTGAGTTCATTATTGACTGCTTTAGGAGTGCTGGAGGTYGCCACCGAACCCTTTATGGTTTTGCCTTTGGAGTTGTGTCGCTGCAGTTTGCTGGGGCTGCAAAACCCTTTTGCAAACCCCACTTGGCAYCACCAAAATGTGAATTATTTGCAAAGAGAAGGGAGAAGCCTGCTGTGCTGGTGGCAATAAATAAAAGGAAGCCATTCCCATAACTAGGAAAAATTACCATTCTCATAACAGGGCTTTTACTGATTTATATCAGATACCCCTGCTGATGGATACTATGTTGTTTTAGAAATAGCATTTATTGATTTTACTCTCCCTTTGAGATACAATTAACATTTTTGAGGCTTTGTTTCTCAGTCCTTTTCCATCATATTGTCATTCACGTGTGATCCTATTCGATGTGAATCCTGGTTTGTATTTCTGACTGGGGCCGTTGCTGCTGAAAGGAGATCCTGTGAAGCARAGAGAGAGTTTGGTTTTGAAGTCTTCCAACTATTTTCCCAAAGAAATTATTTCCTGCATGCTAGCTTGAAGTATCATTAAATTATAATTTTTTTAGGTTTTTTTTTTTATTTGTTTTAATAAGGTGACAGTTTCTGAGGCATCCGGAGTGTTCTTCAGTTCTTGGCAGTCTCAAGCTGAACACGTGCTCAGTCTAGCAAGGATAATTACACCAGCTGTGACCTTTTTGAACACATATTTGGACCAAAGTAGCTTTCAGTCACTTTTGATTGACTTAGAGCTTACCTGAATTTGCTTTCTGTAAACTTCAAATATTGCCTTCCTGCTGCTGCGTGAAACTGGGTTGTGTACGTGCACATCAGGAGCAATTTTTCATTTGATATTTGTTCCTCTTTATGATGCCTGATGGCTTTGGGGAAGCTTTACAGAAGGTTGGGACACATGTCCAGGTGCTGCTTTGGGCTGTCAGAGGTGTCCCCAGAGGTGGCCACTGGGYTCCTGCCCCTGGGGCAAGGAGGGATGGAGTCAACTCATGGTCCCTCAGCAGCTCAGTGATTCCTCTTTTAATGCCATGTGCAGCGTGCCTCAGCTCCTGGGAGAATAAAGGGGAGATGAAAATGAATACAGATCAAAGTTATCTTTTTTTTTATTTATTTTTTTTATTTTTTTTTGAGGGGGTGGGTGACAGTGTGTGCTTAAATCAAGACACTCTTGGTGTTCCTAAGAGTCTCCTTGGACCCACAGAGTTTTGGTTCTGGTTCGTTTTACACCTGTAGTGCTATATCTTTGTCTCTGGTTTATTATTAAAGGGCAGCTGCTTAAGGAAGACAGGCTTTATTTAAGAACAAATGTCCTGCAAGATATTTAAGAGAAATTTTACTCCTGTTTTAGAGTAACAGACATGAGTGTGCATTCTGGCTAGCAGAATCAGTTAATGCAGCGTTATTATTAATTTAATCCAATAAGCAGCCTTACCACTAAGTGCATGAGAATAATTTGTTGCTATTTATGCATTCCTCCTCCTCAGCATTCTCATGCTCACAGGATATAGATAGTCACATTTTATTATTTCACCTATTTTGGCTTCTGTGCTACAGGGCAGGCAGAGCTGGCAGCGTTTATCCGAGTTGGTTTCTTTCCACTAAACAATTTCACTGTTGACCAAACAATGCGTTTGTTTCTCAGGGAAGGGTGTGCTCGTTGTGAAATCCAAGGAACTGCCAGAGTGGAGACACATAACTTCAAGGCTGCTGGAAAGATCCTGGGCTCCACAGGGCTTGGTGATCTCCGGGCTGAGCCCATCATGAGGGTCCATCACTGCTGCTCTGGGGTTTGGGGGTGGGAGCTTTTCCCGAGGAAGGTAAGCAGGGGTAATCCTGTTGTTGGGCAAACTACACCTAAGAGGATTAAAGAGGTGATGTTTGTAACCTCTCTCTGATCATTCAGTTCTGTTTGAGGTTAGAGAGGGGGCTGTGCTGCTCTCAATGCACCAATCTTGTGTCTGTGTGTGCCTGGGGCTGGGGAAAAGAGCCCCTTCCCTCCAGAAGTCCATTTTGGGGATGTGTGTGGCTTAGCAGATGGGTTCTTGTGACAACAATGAGTCTTGTTTGCACTGGRGGACAGCAGGGGTTTGCAGGCTAAGGCAGTGGCTGCTGGGGACAGCAGTAATTTTTAGGGATTTCACTCATGGGTGACTCTGATTTGATCTGATTGTGCAGGCTGAATGTTCATCAGTGCTGGGAGCACCCTGCTCRCCTCTGGAGCTCATCTCCCAGGGATGGCTCATCCCCAGCTTTGCATCCCTGGGCCAACACGTTTTGTTAGATTTCTAAAATCAAATAGACCACTGGATCATCTCCCCAGACTTCCATATGGAAGCCTTTGGAAGTTCAACCTTTTTTTTTTTTTTTCCTTTTCTCACTGATACTTTCATTTAAAGCACAGTCTTCCTCTGAAAAGTCAAACTCTTGGCAAAAGGTCAGGCCCTCTTTTTTCTCTGGCCTCTGCCCTTCAGTGTCAGCAAGGAAATGTATTTTCCCTCCTTGTTGCTGCTCTTCCACACGAACCAGATCAGAGACAGAGAGGGGTGGCTCATGGTGCTCTGCTGATCTGCAATCAAACYCTAAAAAAGAGTCACTCCATATTTTGCAGCAGTAACAAATCTTAGAGAGTGCTTTTAAACCAACACACAGCCTGGGCAGATCCATCTCACCCAAAACCTTCTCCCTGTCCCAGACAAGCCAGTTGTGCTCAGATCCAGCTCATCTCACACAGGGACGCAGCTCTCATGTGAAGCCTCGTCAATATTTTTGTGTCTCTGAATTTAAGCCTCGTCAATATTTTTGTGTCTCAGAATTCTAACCCTCGCTGATATTTTTTTGTCTCTGAATTCCCTGGCTGTGAGCTTGGCCAGAGCCACTCCTGCAACTGGGCAGGGGCTCTCGGGGTGGACTCTGCCATCCAATTACCCGGGTTTTGCCACCACACAGCCCTTAAGTGGCTGCTGAAAGATGATTCCCCTTAAATCATCCTTCCTGTCAGCTTTTTTTTTTTTTTTTTTTTTTGCTCTACACCACACTCTTGTTTGTTTAAACCACTGTAGTCACATATAAAACCCTGACAGCACATGCTCAGCATGCAGGTAATAAAGAGGTCATCCTCTCAACAGCTCGTCCTCTCCAGCAATCCTCGTGTTTGTCCACTGCTGTTTCCACTGAAATCCTGCAGGTCGGGATTTTGCTTGTAGGGAAACGTCAGGCTGAGCATTCCTGTAAATCCTGCCCTAAACTACCCAATTTGGCATAATCACGTTGTGTTAAGAATGGTAAAGACAGTGGATGGGATGTAATATCCCATTAGATGATTATGCACACTCCACTGAGCTGGGTTTGTGTTCCACACAGGTTGTACACAGTGCTGTGGGTATTTTGGCCCAATTTGATCCCAAAATTTTAACACAGAGAGATACTGCTGGATCCTCTAGGTGGAARTGGGTGATAGAGACGTGGCAGTGCCCAAGTGTGACCCCTGCAGCAGCCACCCCACTGTGGGCACTTTGACCCAGCAGTGCCACAAATGAAATTGGAGCCTGCTAAAAGCTCCAAGCAAAACTGCTTTTTTTAGATTTAAGCAAAATGAATGACCAGCATGAAGCAAATTCCTTCAGAAACACAGATGTAGACAGGTTTGCACCCAGGAGACTACAGTACAAAAATAAAACACTGCATTGATTTAGAGGACCTGGAAATGAAGGACTGTGGGAGTTTTGGGTTGGTTTATGGTGGGTTTTGTCCCTTCTAGGAGCATTWTAAGCATCTGTACTGAGTAATGGGTGTGACCCAAAGTGTGGCAAGTTTCAGGATCCATTTCTCTGGGAGAGATATAGAGAAGGAAGTCCAAAAATTTCCACACACAGCACTTCCAAAGTTTCAGCAGTGTTTAACAGAATGTTATCTCTTTTCCCCCCACACAATCTGACCTGCAGGGCTGTCACAAGGTGAGCACCAGGAGCAGCCTCCCCCTATGGTTAGAGCCTGCGATTTTCCTAGATGTTAATGTTATGAGCCATAATGTCCTAAAAATCTTTCTCTCAAATACATCTTGGGATATATTCCCAAGAGCTTTTGGTTTTTGTTTTTTTTTTATTTTTACCTTGGAGAAAATCCAGGGCTCATTCTTTTAGGCTATAAATTCTTCAGCGCAAGGATTTTTGTTTTCTTTTATGTCCCCAATGCACCTCGTGCCACTGCACCACTCAGCCCAAGCCAAGTAATATATTACCATATGAAAACATCATTTGCATTCAGCCAAGGCTCCTTTTATTCTCCCTCAGCAGGCTCAGATATCCRAGAGGGAGATGGGGTAAATCACACAAGGCTGACTCTCCCAAGGCCACCCACTCCAACCTGGCAGAACTCACCTGCACCCCCAGAAACTCCAAAACACAAAGGGGGTACAGAGCTGGTCCTAATCTGAGTGAGAGTTTAGCTGGGGGATGCAGCCCCAGGTGAGAAATCAGGCGACACCACAAAGAACATCAAAACCGCAGTCTGGAAATTTCCAAGGTACAAGTGCTGATGATCTTGTGAATTCCTTTAGTCTGCATAATATTAAGGATCATTAAAATGAAAACACTCTGCCATTACAGGCAGGGAAGGAATCTATACCACTTATATGATAATACTRTGGAGCTCCATCGAGGTTCATGAAATATGGATGTGCTTATATGCACCATACTCTAACTTACATTTGTAATGCTAAGTAAAGTATCTCCGTGCAAAACACACATCCATGCAAAATATTCCAGGGGAGAAGGCTTAGTTTGATTTACCTCGGGTTAGCACTCTGCTGTTTTCTTGATTTTGGGGCATTTTATTGTGCTTGTAACACAGAAATTCTGGCATTGGGTCTCTGATACTTCTTTTGATGGATGGGAGGTCACTGGGGTTCAGTTTGGGGTCATTTCCAACATCTCCCTTTTCCTGACATCTGTCTGTATTCTGAATTTCCTGTTTAAATCATGGATTCTCCACTTCAGAAACTGCAACTAAATTACTCGTGCATGTTCTGCATGTGAACATGCCTCACACATGCAGATTATGTGGAATTATTGTTTCATTATCATATATTTGCGTTTAAAGACCTGCTCATAGCCACCAACAGCCATTTATACAACCCAGCATCCAAATACAAAATTAATTTCTGTGGCAGTGAATTTACAAACGAGGGCTAAGCACAAGTTTAGTTTAGCACAGTGAAATTTCTTCCAGCATGGGAAGGTCTGCATGGGTGGTATAAACTTTTATGGCTTKGTAGCCTAAATGCACTAAATGAAAGAAGGACGTGATCACAATGAGAGAATAAAAAAATACCTCCTGAACTCAGAGGGTTAGGGCAAAGATTAAGAGACTCTGGGTTTATCATTTTAATGAGAGTTTATATGGCTGAATTATGGCTTCAAGTTGCTGCCGGTGTTACGTTGTAGGYGCACAAATTCATGGAAACAACCCGGATAAAACTGTACTTCATCAGAAAATGTAGATTTAATGAAAATAATGGTGYCTTAGCTACGAAAGACTTCTCTATTGCTCATTGGTGCTGTATAATTGCTTTCCAGTGTCATGTTTTTGGAAAGGAAAGGAATATTTTTGGATGGTAAAGAGAGAACTGGACAGATCCTGCAGTGATGTTGGACTCAGCCAAGCCATGCTGGGCCAGTGGCATTGCTGGCCTTTGGCTCTGTTCCCTCAGCATTCCTGGGAGGAATTTGCAATCCAACCCCTCTTTGGTTAAACGGGCTGACACCTCAAATGTCTGACACCTGAAGTACAAGGTACTAAAATGGGCGCTAAGTCTTGCAGGGAATTGAGGTATTTTTAGGAATTAAACTTCCAAGATTAAACCATTCCAAGACTCTTCTCCCAGCGGGCTGTCTCTGTAGCACAGCTGGCATCGTTGTGCTGCCCCACGGATTTGGGGACGCTTGACAAAGCTGCAGTGAAAATTCTTGTTCTCCACCAGCCCCGGGGATTTGGCACATGGGGATTCTGTAATGGATGGACCCCGTGGGATGCTCAGCCCTGCTTCTGCTGATGCTGCTTTTCGCTGCCAATAGGTGACACATTAAGCTCTCAAAAACCATGTCTCATTCTCGGGGTGGAGATTTGGYTGGGGGTTTGTTGCAGGACTAAACCCAAACCTCCCGTGGCTCCCCAGCATCCTGGGCCAAGCCCTGCCCGAGCAGAGCAGGGATGTAATTGCACAGACAAGAACCAGCAAGGACAAATCAAAGATAAATYCTATTCCTGCAGTTTGCTACATTTATAAACACTTTTTTTCTTTCCCCTGGCAGCATTTAGGACAAGTGTCTAACAGCCTATTTTTCCTTGGGTTTGCTTTTTGAAGTCTGTTTCTCCCCGGRAAGTTGAATGGATGAGGAAGGGTTTGATATTATCTGCCCCTTGCTGTGGGAAATGTCAGAGGCATGCCATGACAAATGCCACYACTCTCCTCTTTCCGAGGCAGCACCATCAGCTGCCAGTCACACACACAAATTGCTCGTGTCTATTACTGGGCAAGTAAAGCTGGCTTTTACCCAAATCCGCATTTGTGGAAGAAAAAATGCCTGCGCATTCCTTTGTGGCAGAAATGAAAACCAAGATCGATGACTGACTCTTTTTAAGTCTTATGTGCAAGGTAAAACTACTCTTTCACTCTGTGATAATGTCAAGTGCAGAGAAATATACACCCGGCGAGGTCACGGTCAGTTCAGGAGAAATATGTTTAAGAATAAATCGCCTGCCTTTTCTCTCTGTGTGGTGGTGGGGAGTGGCCTTTTTAGTAATGAAAAGTGTATTAAATGGATGATTGCCGTGTCTGGATGAAATATAACAATTATGGGAAACTTTTYTCAATTTCTTTTTAATCAATGTGCTATTTCTACTCTGCTTCCTGGCTGTGCCAGGTTTTTGGTGAAGGCTATCTGCTCCCGGCTGGCTTTGACATTGATTTAAATGTTGTCAGGTGCATTTTGCAGCACAGCCCCATAGTTTTTCCAGTATTTACATCAGTCTGAGGGTGAGATATGGATGGAGTGAGTGTGGAGAAACTGGAAACCAGGGGACGCCGTGCTCTGGGGGGAAGGAGGGGGATTGCCCAGCTCAGGTTTTTGCCAGGAGCTGCTTCTGCCCACAGGTTTTGAGCAGTGATTTTTTATCAGGAATACCAGGAAGCTGCTCTGAGGGTGCTAATTGGGTGACAATCAGATCCATATCCAGATGTCCCAGAGCTTCAGTCACTACAAAGAGCTGATGGAGAAGCAGGAGATGCAGCTCCTAGCTCCATTGCTGAAATCAGAGAAGAGCCAGACACTGCCTTTGCCCCCTGTAGCAGAGAAAACCACGCCATTCCTGCTCTGAGCACTGTTTTGTTTAACTTCATCTGTTCCCAGAGTCAACTAGGAATGTCAGAAGTTAATTTAGAAATGAAAAAAAAAATCAAAACTTGGAGCATCCACATCTGAGGATTCGCTCAGGAACAGCTTTTCTGCTGTGATTGCGCCCATCCAAAATCTGAATTTGCTGTCCATGTAAACCGGCACTGCTTATGAGGGTTTCTCTATTAAGCAATATCATGTGATAAGTATTCCCAGATCTTTTTCCTTTATAAACAAACCCTGGTCATGACTTTAGGTTGCATATTCCTGTATTTAATTTAGACTTTTATGTAATTTATCACAATTACCATTGGGCAAGATCTCTTGGTCCTGGCACAAACATTCCAGTTTGGGGATCCTAATGCTACTGTGAAATATAGAACAGGTAATCAATGGCTGAAATGAGCACTTTCMTTTCTGTTTAGTTCTGTTTTTCCAGCCTTGGGCACCCGAGGTTGGAATTTGGATCCCTCAGGGAGGAGATTTGCCAAACCACTGTTAGCTTGATTGTCTCTTTATTAAAATTAATAATTAAACTGAGCATTAGAGGAAAGGCAGTGCTCRTAATCCATCTACATTTTCTAACAGGCCAGTCCTACTTGGAAAAGAAGTGTGGAGGGAGCTGGTGGTGAACATGATTGCATGGAATCCATGAAAGGACAAAAAGTATACCAGTCTGGAGAGAAATAAAAATTAGAGGTACTTTAGGGACTGGTCTTAAGCCTGGTTTTATTTAATGAAATTAAAGATGGAGTAAATGCAAAGTTTTCTAAATTGTGAAGGGTTGTATCACTTTGGAAATAGGAATAAATGAAAAAAAAAATAAGAGGGGAGGAGGAAGGTACTTCCTGTTTTAATACTGTGGTAGAATTCAGGTTGTTGCAATGTAAATCAAAACAACTGGAAAAGATGCAGTTTTGGAGACAGGAAATCAGCTGGGGAAGGAAAAGGGATTTMAGAAGAAGCAATGATTTCAGGCAACTGAAGAAAGCAAAATGAGGATCTGTAGGTGCACAGAGCAGGAGCAGAGGGAGGGCATCCTGAGCTGGTGTTCTGTCATGGGGAAATGTCCCTTTAATGCCACAGAGCAGGGCACCACTGAAACATTGAGGACATTTTGTCCTGAAGGCTGGAATTCTCACAGATGCTCTGTCCTTGCCAAAACCTGCTCCCAGTGAGGGATCCCGGGAGTTTTGCCATCGATTTCAATGGGAACAGATTTGGGCCATTGCTGAGACCTTTCTAAAATTGACCCTTAAAACACAGAAGACGCTGACAAGTTAATTTGGCCTCAGAGGTAGGCAGCCAGGGTGATTAGAGCRATTCATTTAAAAGACAATATTAAAATAATTGACTGCACGTTGGCTGCACGGATGTTTGGCAAGATAATGGCCTGAGCACCGGTTATCTGTGGGCAGCACCCAAAACTGAGGTGCTAAATGTGGATCAGGAATGTCTAAAGGGGGAACATCTGGAGCGAAAAAMCACTGTGAGAAATAAAGGTTGAGATGCAACGTCCTTCGCCAGGACGAAGGGCAGCCAAGGACTGTTCATCAAAAAGAAGTGCTGGGTTTTCAAATAGAGCAGATGAAATTAGAATGTAGCACTRAGGGGACTCTTTCTCTCCTGGTTTCAGTTATTCTGCAGAAATTAATTGGATCTATATTTGTGGACAGAAGTTAGAAYGCGTTTTGGTTGACAGCAAACATTYCTCATCCCAGACGCAAAGCAATAATTTTAGTTCTTCTTGCATGTTTTGGAGTGTTTGCACTTCTCTAAATCCCTGCTGTTATCCTCTTGTGACTGGGCTTTMAGAGGACATCAGAGGCTTAGTTTCTTTTATGAAGTGGTGACATTTGGGGACGGGAATGTGCAGGGACACTCCCAGCCCTGCAAAGAGCACTCGGTTTGTATAACCCTATTACTGTTCATGATGGAGAACATGGGACTGATGTGTCTCTGACAGATTTGCTCTAAAGAGATAATACCCTTCATGACAAATAGCTGGGTATGATCTGTCAGTGCAGCAGGAAACACTGTTTGGAAACATCTGAATGCAGGTGTTTAATTCAGCTTTCATCTAATGGACACGTTGTTAAATAAAATGTTTTACATCTCAGCAAACCACCCTGCGCTGCTGGGAGCTCCTCAGGGCTGATGGTTGCTAATGCCCATCAGCGTGAAAAGGCTCTGGAGGAAATGATGCTCTCCCTGACAGGAGATGAGGGGGYAAAACTGCCTCAGGTAGTGCTTCCATCAAACCCTTCATGCAGAGGTTATTTGAGGACAGCAGAGAGTAAATTCTGGGGTTCGCTGAGAACCAAGCCAGGGCCGTACGAACTGAAACATCAAAAGTTGTTAAATCCACGTCAAGGGGAATTTGAGACGTCTTGTTCCTCAGCTATCTGCTTTTGGATTATTRTAGATCCTTATTTGATATTACATATTTCATATCCTCACCCCAGCCCAAATATAGTGGAATTTGCAATGCAAAGGAGGTCATTGTGTTACTACAAATGAAAAAAATCTCTACTGCATTTGTTAGCCTTAATCTATGATCTCATCTACAATATTTTATTCATAAATGCGTATCTGCAAATCTAAAGTTAGCATCCACATAAAGTGTAATAATAAACACCTATACAGAAATACTGGAGGATAAAGAGGTGAAATAAATCTTTTCAATGCTACTCTGAATTAAAAAAAAAATATTCAATCAGCTCTTATAATTCAATGTCTTGGCAGCRAGATGAGCAATAGATTTAAAGGGCTTGATGCATTTCAATGGAGATGCAGGAAGTTTGGGGATGAGGAAGGAGAGATCTGACTGTGAGTCAGTATTGCCATCCTTGAGTACTCAAAGGTTTTGAGTACTTAARAAAATATTTGGAGCTTCTTTTAATAAAGAATAAAAAGAAGTCGACAATGTTGTTTGACTAAKAGTTGTTGTCACTTCAGGGTTACATTTCACTCCACCTGTCACTTCCCTGTGATATTAACCAAATGCCAATATCCTTTYCTCATTCTGAAGAAATTTTTCCTGGTATTGGACAGTGAGGACAGGAAAAGAGCTGAAAAATTGTCAGATGTRTGCTCTTGCCAGAAAGCTGATAAAATTGAAGACCGATAGGGAAATGTGAAAATTCCAACTAGGTAAAAATGCTTCAAAAATCCTGAAAGAGAGAGAACGGGCAGAGCATGGGCCATGGACATTTTTGTCCCAGGGACTGTTTGTGCTCTTGGGACGGGATTTATGTGCTCCAGGTGAAATCCCTATTCCTTTTATCCACAGAGGACTGGAGATTTGGTGACAATGCTGTGGTCACCATCATGCCTTGGTCTAGAAGGTGAATGATAAGTGCATGATGAATTTACAGGCATTTCGTGTCTGCACTATGGCAAGAACTTCTCATTTTGCCMAGAATTGGTGTCTAAACACCACAATTTATTTTGGTTCTTTGCAGTCTTTGATGACTGTTTGGCACTGACTTGTATGTGCAAAACTTGCACCTTATCATACATCCTAAGCATTTGGAAACCTAGGAGTTAAACCTAGTATTTTAAATTTAATATATCTCTAAACAGTTTTCTCTGATCATCTAAAAAATCTTGCAAAATTGCAGTCGTAAAATCCTAAGTGAGCAAGATTAAATACAATGTAATGACTCCAAGTTTGAGCTATGGCAAGGCTCAAACTAAAGCCCCAAAAGCAAAGCAATTGCAATATTGGTTACAGGTAATAATTTTAAAATGTTGGTTAAACTCACAAGCCTTTTAAAGTGTGATCCCATGTAAATTTGCAGTGGAAGATTGGTGATAAATAAGATGATTGGTGATAACATTAGCCCAAGGTCAACCCGAGTTAATAATATCCATATGGGGATCAAATATGGATTTATACTCATGGAATTGTTCATATCCTGTATATTCCTTGCACATTCCACTGTATATCCCTGCAATATTCTATGTATGTACAAATATGTTTCGATAAATACATTAATGGTGATGGAATCTATGTGAACAGTCAATGAAACATTTTCAGAGCAATGAAACAATTTAAATATAGCTAAAAGATATTTTWGAGAKATTCCATAGCTGATGAATGAGGCARWTCCCCCTTTCCCCACCCCCTCCTTTCCCAACAGAAAACTTTAAAATGCARCGCCTTTATTCCAGAATCAAATTTGCAGCTCGCTAAACTTTTTGTGTGCCTTCAGAATGCACCCAGAGAATGAATTTATCAGAAATAATTAGTGTTTTTATGGCCGATGCTGATTGCTGCAGCATCACATTCCGGTGCTGGTGTGTATAATTGCAAATCATTTCCTAGAGGTGTCACACAAAAGCAGAAGATGCCTTTTGGAGGAGTGTAGTGCCCATGGAATATAAGATTAACACTTGTATAGTACAAGAAGACATGTAAAGACTCGCTATCCTTTTTTTTTTCCTTTCTAACCTTGTTGATGTCATGAATATCAATTTACATCTTTCTTTTTTTTGAGATAATTTAACACTCCATTTAGTCATCCTTGGTAATGCAAATCATATCAATTCTGCTGCCAGACTACAAGGTGATCTCCATTGTATCCCTTGGAAATGAGAGATCCATTTTTCTTCGTTTAATTTTATTAAAAAAGAAAAATCTCCCTTTTTAAGCCTTTTGATAAGAAACAATTGAGAATTCCAGGAATTTTAATCAGGGAGCAAAGTCGTAACCACCCAAAAGTAYTACCCTTTCCTCCTCAGTCATTCTGCCTGCCTCCTCTCCCTCCCTCCCAGCTCAGCCCATTTGCATAACGTGATTAAGAGAGCAGCAATAATTACAGCGGCACACGAGGAATGTCGGGAGCAGCAATGCTGCCCTGCACATCATTTTCCAAATTTGAAACGCTCTCCGGGGTCCTGGCTCTCTCCCTGCTTTGCCTGTGAGGTGTTGGGGTCACACAAGGTCCTCCCCCACCCCTGATCCCTCAGACCATCCTGAGACCCCAAAAGGTGCTGATCTCTCCAAGGCAGAGCCATCCCCTCGCTGTTTTGCTCTCCTGAACCAAAATTCCSTTCATACAAAGCCAGAAGATACCGAGCACTGTGAGGGCGACACTTTTCCATATGGAAATCAACGGCCAAAGGTTTAAGAGCTTTGCAGAAYGATTGTTCTTGCAGTTTGGTTGTTTTTGTGGTTTTTGTTGTCGTAGCTCGCATTGCAGGTGTTTTGTTGTGTTTGTGTGTATTCTGCTCGTGCCTTAGCTTTGCCCTGCCATCTCAGAATGAGGAAATTCAATATGGAATTTCAGTATTGTCTTACAAATCAGGGCCACTTCACTCAATTATCAGCACTGCTCAAAGCCTCTGAGGTCCTTTCCAYGCTCACAGCATTTCCATAAAGGAAGAAGTGTCCAGGCAGGGATTGTTAATCAAAGCACCAGAATAAACTCCTCCTGCAGCAGGACAGCAGCACCTGCTGCTTTGTGCCTTCCCATCCTGCTGSATGCACACCTGTTTGCATTAAAGGTGGAAGTATGTGTTTTCTTGTTATTTTTATTTTATTTTTATTTTTCTCTTTATTTTTATTTTCATTACACAAACACAAAACTGAGAGCTGACCACATGCTATAAATGAGGAAAGACCTCAAGGACTTGTACCTYAATGACATAAATCAGATAAAATATATATTCAGTATTTCAGAGGGGAGAGGAAATCATATCCATGAGAAAGTATGTTTCTTCCTATTGTGTAAATCCAGCACAAAAAAAGAACCACAAAACCCTTTAAGTGCTTTTTCAAGCCAAATATAGGTAATGTTGTTTTTTTGTTTTTTTGTTTTTTTTCTAGAAAACATTATCTGTTTTGGTTGCTCGGGGATGGGTTTGCACCCAGCCTCAGATAAGGACTGACACATATGGTGTCTGATAACACTGATATTTCTGCCTGGCACACAAAGCCTGTTGTTGCAAAGTGGAAAGGTGCTGCAAACACTCATGAAAATAAACACATAACACCAGAAGGGAAGCAGAGAACAGCAGAGCTGAGTAAGAGATAAAAAAAAAAAACCTTCCCCTGCTTCTGAAGGAAGGCCCAGAGGAAATGGGCCAAAAACTCTCCCATCCTGCAGCTCCCAGTGATGCTGGGGATGGGATGGGATGGGATGGGATGGGATGGGATGGGATGGGATGGGATGGGATGGGATGGGATGGGATGGGATGGGATGGTCCAGGCTGCACAGATTTCCCAGGCTCTGGTGCAGCTCACCAGGGTTGGAGGAAGGAGGAGGAGAAGGAGGAGGAAGAGAAAGAGAAGGAGGAAACTACGACCAAAAATCTATTGCATAAAACATAAYGGCCTCGTGGGTTCTGATGGTGAATGCTGGGGGTTCTTTTGATGGAAATAAGTCAATGATTTCTCTTTCAATTTATTTTCTGGTGGGGTTTTTTTTTTTCTGTTAATTCTTCAGAAATTCACAGGTTGAGCACTATTTTGCATAAAGACAGGTCAGCTCAGGCTGTTGAATGAAAGGCTCACAATGGGAACTGGCTTTCCAGGAGAATGAATATCCTCTGATTCCTGAGYGAGTGTCTTCCTGAGGAAGTCATTGTCAAGAGCTGCACCTCCAATTGTTTCCCTCTGAGCTGGAAGTACAAATCTGCTTCAGGAATTGAGGGTGCAGRGAGAGGGGGCAGCTGCCTTCCCTCCCCCTGCTTGTCAGAAAAAGGAGAACCCCTTCCCATGGCTTCACGTGAAAGTATTATTGGAAAAAAACATCCACATAATTGATCATTAATTATAATTAACAAGAAATAAAAAAATCAAATTGCATACCGAGATATTATTTAAACTCTCGAACCATTTCTTGGTTCGGGGACGCCTTCTTGACAARTCTTCTGCAGAAAGCTTTTGCTTTTAAAAATATAATGGCACTGGTGATTTCTGATTTCACTCAGGAGGAAATGCTTGAGAAATTTTCACTCTAGAGGGAAATGCACCAAAAATATTCTTTTAAAGTTCTTGTTTCCATGGTTTAAAAGCTGTAATTACCTTAAATGCTTAATGGTAGCTCAGTATCTATACTGGTGACTGTTCACTTCTGTTTGCCCTGTAAATTTATCCTATTAGTACACGTGTGTGAGTGTGTGCATTTATGTATATTTAAAACACGTATGGTATGGAAAAAAATATACATTTATCCATTAGAAGTTACTTGTTCTTCCATCTTTTCAAATGCCTTGCTGCCAGCTGCCTGCATCAAAGGAAGTGAGCAGCTGAAACATTCCAGCACTCTAATTTTATGTCTATTGGGCACTGCTGCTTTGCTGTATATTTTCTAAAAGAGTTTATTGTCCACCAGGGCTCTTTTAAATGGAGGCTTGGATACTGGGGACCTTAAAAGTGATGAAACTTAAATGCAAATCCATTCACCTTTTCTTCCATGCAGTAAATTCTRCTGCCTGCACTCTGAAGTGCAGAAGATAACTGTTATGGTACCCTATTTTTTAATCTAATGTTGACTCTTTTGGGCTAATTTTCTTATATTTACCATTTCCAAAYGTAATGCAAATCTCAGGGTATAGAAACCACTGAAAGACGGTTGTTTGTAGGGCAGGRTTTAACATCCCTGGTCACTGCTGAGCTGGTAATATTGCTTCCATTTCATCTTTGCTGGAGGGCCTGTTCCTGAATAATGGGGACGTCCCTGGATTTGAAAACATGGCTACGGGAGAGGAGGTGCTGCAGGAAAAAGTGAGGATGGCTGTGAAAACATTGAGGTGGAGAAAATATTTCTGCTTCAGATCATCAGGGTAACAGATGTGTTTCTGCTCTGTCTTTTGACTCTCCATGACTCATCTGTACAGTCAGGAATCAACACTGCATCCTCCACAAGAGGCTGAGTCCTTGATTCAGAAATTCCTGTAACAGCCCGTGCTCAGCTCTGAGCTTGCCCTCCCTGCTGCAGGGACAGCAGAAATGATCATCTGTGGTGCTAGTTTTGTTGGAAAAAACTTCCACCCATCGGAGGGATTTACATAATCGATTCCTGGGGCCATATTTTCAGTTGTAGCCACGTTAGTCTGTAAATTCTGCCTCAACAGCAGAGTCCATCTGTGCTCACGGTTCCTGGTGGGGCCATCCCCATCCAGGGTGGTCCTTTGGCTYGGGCAAGATGAGCAGGCAGACAGCAACACCCACTCAGCTCTTCCCAGGTGTGCTTTACCAATGGTTTTCCCTCTCTTGCATCACCTCAGTGGTGCTTTAATAACGATCCTCATCACAGCAACCTTTTTGTGCAGTCACGGGGATGTGCTGAGGCAAGCAAAACGCTGCACATCGACGTGAAGAGCTGCTCTTTTCATAACAGGGAGAGCTGCGAGTGGAGACTTGATGCTCCATAAAACTCTGACACCCTGGAAAGGGAGTCCTAGATCTGTTTTATACGCCRTAGTAAAGGTGATCTCTGGAAATTGCTTGTTGAATAACTCCGCAGCCTGCTGTACATCATTTTTATTGATGATAAGGAAGATGTCATCACTACGGCTTGCCTTGGAGAGGAAGGTGGCGAGGCACTGAGCTGCTTGAAAATATGAAATTCTGGGCTAAACACCTCGGTGTTTATTGTGGRAAGAAAAATTTCCCAGTGGTATCCAGGCTGTATTGGCTGCAAAGTTTATGGACATTTTCCAGTGGTCAGCTGGACCTTCTGCAGTTTCCAGGGGTTCCTGCTTTTCAGTGCCATTTGCTGGTATTTTGCTGTGAGTTACTGACTTCTCTCAGCAGTCCTGCCATGGGGATGGACCCCTGAAGGTCTTTAACCTTAAGTTCAGGAAAATGTTCCTGCCTGCCCAACATGGTCAGGGTAGGGTTTATGGTGGCTGCAAATCGTGGACTGTTAGGGAAGAATGATTGGTTTTATGTGTGCTGGATCATGCAGGGGTCACCTCCTTCATGGGGGATTTACGTGGGCAGCTCTTCACTGGGCTGCTGAGAGCAGAAAACCATTCCAGGGCATTATGAGATGCAGTTTGCAGATTAAATTGTAGAGTTTAGGCAGCTACAAGAGGTCTTTTCAAATGGTCTCTCTCCTACATCAGTTTGTGTCCATTGAAATCGCACAAAACAATTAAAAATKAATTACTGTTGAAGCAAATGCTTGCTTTCCCTTCAGATGGGCCCTTCAACTTCTTTATAGAACATTTTCTCYGGAGTTTTCCAGCCCAAGGAGTATTCTTTTAGCCCTGGGAATAAGGGGTGTGCATGCATACCACATTTGTCATGTTTCTATGGCTCTCTGGGGTTGCAACCTCAGTACCAGGACTTGAACACAGCTGCTTTATGCTTGGGAAAGGAATTGTGGGGCAACATCATCTGCAGCTAGGAAATTAAGGACTTAATGACTCCACAGATCTCCATTCTGTCTTATTATTTAGTACTTGGGCTCACGACTGCTATTCCTGTATATCCCAGTCTTGTGTTTTCTGTACTTTTAAATCCAGTGTTTTCTCCCTTTAGATAATGTGTGATAGAGGCATCCCAGAGATTGGGGCCATTGAGAATCTCCTGCTGAAGGGCAGCTGCCACAACCTTCCTTCCCAGACATTCAGCTGGTTTTCATCCTTTCCTTCAGGAACCTCTGGGAAGGGCCCGCCTGAATCTCGACATCTCAGCACGTTTGCTGCACCCCTTTCATTTCCTACCTCTCACTTTCTCAAGACATTTGTTTTCAGAGGCATTTTTCCTCCTGTTTTGATGGATTCTCAGCTTTTCCCATCCATTACTGGAAAACTGGAATTAACCTTGAGTGTGAAGATTCATGGTCTGGGCATTCCAATGCCCACAGCTGAGAGATCAGTCTGGTGTGAGCAGGGCAGTGCATTTGTTTGCATCCCAATCCATGGCAGGGTCTCCCTGTGCCTGACAAAACAGATGGATTGAGGTGTGCCCCATGGAAGGCAACAYTCATGAGATTTGGGTTTTCTCAGTGCTTTGGGGTCTCTGTCTTTCCTTGGGTGGTGGCTGTGGGTAAATAGAGAACCCTGGACTTTCCAGACYTGCCCATGGAGTGAGCCACAGCCCAGGACACAATTATATCCTCCAGCTCTTCTCCCGAACAGCCTGCTCAAAGAAATCTGGTATTTCTTCCTGCTCACACCCTGGAAACTGSTGCCCACCGTGTCAGAAGGTCAGAGAAAATGAAGGAAATTCAAAATTTCATAGAATCATGGAACAGTTTGGAATGGAAGGGMCCTKAAAAATCACCTTAAAAATCATAGTCTGACCCCTTGCTATAGTAGAGACACCTTTCACCAGACCAGGSTGCTCCAAGAGCCCCTTAATCTGGCCTTGGACACTTCCAGGGATGGGGCAACCACAGCCTCTCTGGGCAACCTGTGCCTCATCACCCTCCCAATGAAGAATTTCCTCACAATATCCAATCTAACMCTRCCCCAYTTYAATTTAAAGTGATTTCCAAAATCTGGAGAAGCAGCAATCACCACTTGGGTGGGACACCACGGKTTTCTTGAGACCCAGGCTGTGAGAGCCCCAGCTGGAAGCAGTGTCCAAAAACAGGAGTGGCTCCCCATGTTGGGAAGAGAGGATATCCCACGGCAGAGCAGCTGCAGGGCTGGGCAGAGCTGCCACAGGGGCTGCACACTGCTGTCAGCAGCCATTAAAAACATTAAAAAGGTGAAAACTTACGGCAGCACTTAGCGAGTCCCGGGTTATTCGCGACCAGACCCGCGTGTCACATTTTATATCGGTGCGTGCGCCAGGAGCGGCTTTAATGTGCTGCACAGAAAGATTATTAAACACTCTGCATTTAATAAACCTACGTGTGTGTGTGTGAGGATGGATGCTCAGCACTCGGCCCTGCGAGGAGCAGCCTTTTTTTTTCAACAAACGAGGCCACCTGTTCCTCCTTCCCCGATTTGACAGGTTTTAGTCTCTCCTCTGTGTGAGTGGGTGGACAGTTGGGTTTGATTTACTGGCTGCTCTCCTCTGGTGTGATTGCAGCATAATTATATCGATAATCAGCTCCGTTTGTGGTCAAAATGTTCTCCAAAACACACACACACACACACACACAGAGAGCTCAAATCCCAGATCGTGCCGTGCCTGGGAAACCTGTCCCGCTTTCTGTTTCACCAAGGTTTGGTTGTGTGATAAATATAGATTGATTTCTGAGGGCTCGTAGCTGTTACTCAATCGACCAAGGGTGTGTGGTACACGATAAAATTTACAGTTAYGCTTTGTAGGTATTTCATCAGGTGAGACTGGTCCTTGTTAGAGAAGTGTAAAAAATTGGAGAATCGATTTGGGGTTTTTTTTTTCCCCGTATTTTGATGTGTGGGTTCACCTGGAAAAGGGGAAAGAGACAAARCTGTGCAGGAGAGATTCATGTTACAGAGGAAAAATATATACATTTTTCCACCGAAAAGATTGATCAAAATAATTTTGGAGAGCATAGAGTTTTTCACTCATCTGAAAGCAAAAATTGTTCTATTTGTTTTGTTTGGCTGTTTTTTGATATTTTTGAACTTCAAACAAGCATAAAGGCAGATATAATTAGAAACATCTTTTCATTTTTAATAAGTGTCATTGAAAATACTTTTTAAGGGTCGTGGCTTTTTTTAGATAGAGTTATTTTTCAGCTTCATTATTTTTGAATGGCTGCTACGTTAGACACACACTCGTGGATTACCAATTAACCAAGCATTTTACCACAGGAAAAAGTTGTTCCAAACACTTGGTCAAGCTTTAAAACACCCACAGCACTTTGCCACCAATGTCCACGCAGTGTAAATTATTGTAAATTTTATTTAAAGATAACCCAAGTGCTTAAATGATTTGGAAATGAGGAATCTGGGTGTGTGCTGGACTGGTTAAACCCAAAAGCCAAAAGCAGRTGCAGGAATGTTYTGGGAYTGAAGCTGAGGGGCTGGGRRGKKKKGRRKKGSMMCMRGRRMYKGSMWTTWRSMRGKTKTKGRWKSYAMWTCTGTCCTCACCACTTGAGCWRCYCCAAMTGAGTGSCCTGAGGATGAAGGTGAGGATGAGTTTGGCTCCCAGAGGAGCTTCCAGGGTGGGATAACGTGGCCCAGTCCCCAGCARAGCCATCCCTTGGYRTCCTGCAGCACAGCCAGACCCACCAGCAGCACTGGAGAATTCCTGCCTTCTCCATGTGCTCAGCTTTGGGCTGCACCTTTGAACTTCCAGCAATGCTTGGACAGATCTTTCCAGGTTTTTTTGGGTTTTTTTTAACCAAGAAAACTATTCCTGTTGAATGTTGAATACTCAGCTCAAGGCACCCACACAGAACCTTTTCTGGATAAACAGGCAGTGTCAGGAGTGCAGGACGGGAGGTGTCTAACCTGCACAAAAGCAAATAAACCATCTCCAACATGTGCATGCAGTGTAACTTCATCAGCACTGATGTTTTCTCAGTGGATTAAAGTATTTTTCTGTCTACCCCACTGCTCCAAAAGCTCCTTGTTGGGTTTCATGATGACCAAATGTGCACATGCCCAAGGTTTCCTCACTCTTGGTGCAATTCGTGCCAGACCTGGGCAAACCAGTGGTTGCTTCATTTTTGACAACACCAAAAAAAAAAGGGAATCACTAAAACTTAATGAATTGTTGTAGCAAAGGCTCCCTCTGCCTTCAGCTCCGCACTTCTCTCCTCGAGGAAATGCCAGGCAGCAGGGAAGGGGATGTTTCTCACCAAGAAATTCTTCCTGAGCCTCTTTGGGCAGATCTGGAGCCAAGGCAAGCTGCAAGTGCCTTGCTTTTGGGGGAGCTGAAGTGAATCACMCGATGTAAAAACAAGCAGAAGGAAACAACACTGGACAATGTTCCTGCTTTTAGTGCTGGCCAAGGCCAGGGCAGCAGAAGATGCTCTAGAGAAAGTTGTGGCTTTTCCCAATCCTCTGGCAAGGTGTGATGAATCCTCAGCAAATTCCTCGTGCAGTGCCTTGGATTTGAAAGTGTTTAATACAGAAAACCAATCCTATCTGGCTGGTTTATCCATCCTTCTGCCCTGGTCCTTYCTGCCCCATGGATACCCCAAACACCTCCCTGGGCGAGGGGATGGCAGCGGTGTCGGTGTCGCCTCTGGGCTTTGCCACATCRTGTCACCACCCAGAACGTTTCCAGKAAATAAGGCAGGACCAAGGTGGTTTGCCAAAGTGGAAAATTTAATTTTATTGTTGACTACACTGAAACCTGGATGTTATAGAGCTGGGGTTCTGCCTTTGTGTTCTTCCTCTCGAAGGTAATTGTACGTTGTGCATCACAGTCTGCCTGCAAACGCCACTGACAACAACAAACMTGACACCTGCAATTAAAATCCTTCCTGGTGCCATCCTGTGTGGGATCACACATTGGATAGAACAAGGAATAATTCGTGAAAGCAGTGGGAAAAGTTAATTTCTTTATACACATGCTGGAGGGAAAAAGAAAGGAAACTTGGCAGGGAGGAATATCCAGTACCTTGCTGCAAGTGATCTTAAAGATCACACGTCCTTAATAACATAAAAACCCATTTCATATCGATTTTCTGGCAGTTGTGTATTCTTAAATAGGCCAAGGAAAATTATAATATTTGTTTTTGCTTTGTGAGCAGAAAAGTAAAATCATTTCAGCTCAAAAAAGGCAACAAACCCAGAAGAATTATTCCCCCAGCCACAAGGGCAAAAATTTCTCAAGATCTTAAAAGCATCTTTAATAAAATGCATTGTGAAAGACAGTAGTTCAAACAAGCTCAAACCTCTTTACATATAAAAAGCTAGAAACTATTTGCAGAGACAGATTTGTCTGATTTGATGTCACCATTTTAGTGGCGAGGAGACCAAAATTCATCAGAGTCTAGTTATGAGTCAAGCCTTCAATTAATGTTTTGTTATCCTAAAAATAATAGAAACCTCTAGAAAGGCTGGAGACTATTCAGTGTGTGCATGAATGTGAGTGTATTTATGTGAGTATTTCACAGGGGTAGGTCTTTATCTTTAAAATTCCTGTTTGAGTAGAAATKTAGCCAGACCTTTGGCTCCTTCACGCTGTGAAAATGGAACGTGTTAGCATTTTGTTGGTGAAACGTGTGCATTCAAAGCAGAATATGGCCTTTAAAATCCCTTGGGAAACTTTTTTGATCATTTTCTCCCTGATAATGTTTGTGTTGCTCTTGCGTGGCTTTCTTTTCGTYGTTTCCTTACTTTCACTGTGTTTTTATCTATTCACTAAACAAATTGTTTTATCTGTTTTATGAACCTGTGCCGGAGAATTTATTTATTAAGATAATTGGTCCAGAGAAAGAAATATCAGGAAATTCCCCCTCTAGACAACTGGATTTTAGTTAAGCAAAAATATTGAAAGGAAGGAGCATTTTTTTCTGTTTTTTCTTCACCAATTCCTGCCCYCTCCAGCCTTGCTGCTGTGTCACCCTTCCTTGGAAAATCCACCAGTGGCACTGCAGGGTCCAGCTCTGGGCTGGAGTGTCTGGAGTGGGTCCATGGGATGGTAAAACCACAGGGGTAGATCAGATCCACCCTGGTCCATTTGGTCACAGCAGCAATAAAGACTCAAAGTGTTTGCTTCACTTCTCATAAGGAAGATAATTGCACTCYATCCATCTCCAGCTGCAGAGATCCATCCATCACTGGTGGCTTCTGCTGGATGTGACCAATCGTATCCAAGTTTGAGGTGCTGTGGCCTTGGAGACGTGCAATTGTTTAAAATGAGGGCAGATTCTTTCAGTTTTTTTCTAGGCTGTCCTACTTGAAATACCATTTCTGCATCTGATGTGCTCTAGACAGAGTCCAGCCTGAGATGAAATCTCAAGGCAAGCCCCACTTGTAGCTCCAGCACTTGTCTTCTGTCTCTAATTACAGCTGGAAGTGCCTTTCGCTGCAACCTTCCCCTTCTCCTTCCTGTGGATATTGCAGCTGTTTTCATCCTCTCCAGGAAGAGTCAGTCTCACATGCAGCACCATGTGAAGTGTAACATCTCAGCCCAGTCAAATCAGTTCAAAGAAAGAGGAGCTCCAGCACTGCAATGTTCCTCTGTCCCTTGTTTGAGACTGTTCTGGTGTCACTGTTGTGTTGTGTGTAAAGAGAATCAAGGGAACAGACCGTGGGAAGCTTTTCCTTGGGAGCGTTCCTCCAGCAACAAACAAAATGCCAAAAGCAATATCCACTCTCCGAGCTCAGTATTAAAGACGAGGCTATTTTTAGGAGTTTTATGCAGAAAGAACAAACTTTCAGCAGTGCAGTGGTGCACCAGTGAACTGATTCTGCTTTGGAAAGCCCTCCTCAAGGAGAGACAAACGTGTCCCTGCCGAACCTCTGTGCTCAGCCAGAGCTCTGCAGCTGGAGCCAGGAAGCAGAGAGCAGCTCCTCTCTGCTCACAGACCATGCACGGTGCTAAAGAAACTGTGGACTTTCTGAAGGAAACATATGGGGATGTTCTCCTGTCTGGTGCTCATGCTAATTTTTCCAATTACATTGTTTTTTTGTGACTCGGTGCTTGCCAGCCTTCCCCCATCAGCTGTGCCAGGCGGTGGCACGAGGCTGCTCCTGGGGCTGTGACACTGAGGGTGACAAGATGCTGCTCTCAGCACGGCCCAGATGGAGCAGCTCAAGTTTTTCCTGAGGCGTGGACAGCCCAGCAAACCTCAGCAGCAGCACAGGGGAAACCCAGGCTGCAGCACCTCTGTGTGTGCTCGGCTCTGGTTGTATCCAAAGTCCAGATATGAAAGGTACAAAACACCCTTTGGGGTTCTGCAGCTAGGATTTTGGGGAAGGCAATGGCAAGGAGGAGGCAGCAAAGCCAGGAGTGTGGTTCTTGCAATGCCCATCAGCAAAATGATGGAAAACTAGAAATATTCAGGAATCTGTGTGACCACACAGGATCCATTTGACCCCACTTTGACATTTGAGCCAATCCCTCTGCTCCTCTGGTGAAAACCAACCTGGCATGTAGCACATGCTGGGTCTAAGAACTCTTAAGAGCTGCTAATTTTTTCAAAATTTAAGTTTGCTTCCAGATCCATGTTGACAGAGCCAGCATTGACCTAGTGATCTTCCCCAGCATGAAACAGATTGTAATGAAAAAAAATTTAAGACGTTCTTTGCTGATAAATTAAACCAGATTTCAAAGTGATTTTGGCAGAAGATACATGAGGATTTTTATACATTGCTGTTACGTTAGTTAGAGGGTGTGATTTTTTTTTTTTAATTTTTTTTTCACATTCCTATGTGTCAGAGCTGGGCTAGCAAAAATTCAAATATAGAGCAAGTTCACGGATGCAAGTTGTATTTTACCATTACTCCTCAGGCTGGGAGTATGGCACACATAAGAGCATTTCACTGCCACGAGTAGCAGRTGAAATAAAACATCCATTTCCTTTTCATGCACAGGAACCGTAATAGTGGCTGGAGAAAGGAGATGACAATTTATTTTGAACACCAGTCATTGCAGGATGGTTATAGCCGAGTTAGGGCTGGTCTATGGCTGTGCTGCAGCCAGCAGGCTTTAGAGTGGTAATTTTGCCTGTCTGCTTGCCTAGGGATTGTCTGTAGGTTTTTGAAATGCATCTGTATCAAAAAATGGTCTTGGAACAATTTCTGGGACAGGTCCTCAAACCTGCAACACTTACCCTCCAACCCAGCAGTGCTTCCATCTGGAGCAGTTACAGCAAACTGTGCTCTCCCATTTGCTAACTGGAACCAGTTCAGTGTTGAATTGCTCATCCTGACTGCCCATCAGGTTTCTCTGCTTTGTTTTCACAGGTTCTGATTCATCAGGACATTTGCATATATATGAATTCGACTGTGTGACTCTTTCCACTGAAACACAATAACAGCAACTATAACAATGATAACTGATGATATTAACATGAGACGATGATGATGGTGATGATGATGATGATGATGTTGATGATGATGATGATGATGATGATGATGATAATAATTTTTCAGGTCTAAAGTGAGGTTTATGCTGTATTGTCCCATCCAATCCTTGCCTGAATGCCGGTGTCTGAGGCATATAGCAAGAGGTTTTTGTGCATCCAAAAGCTCACTCTGAGCTGTTTACCACTCTTARTGAGTCAAATGGGAGTTTCTTGCTRGCCTTGAGTCAGGCAAAGCTCTCCCTGAGCTCTGCAGAAGCTTTGTCAAATCTTCAGGCTCTTRCTCATTAGGATTTTCCTTTCACCATCTCGACAGGTTCATCATCCACCCTTCCCAAATCACCGTGCTGYTGGGAAATCAGTAGCTTTAAACCACTCCATCAAGACTGAGGGACGAAAAAAAGAGAAAAAGGCAAGGAGACAAGGCAGAGATACAGATCCCATCAGCTTTGGGAGCCCTGGGAGGTTTTGCCTCTGGTTTGAGATGTTTGTTCCTCATTTTGAAGGCGCTTTGGGCACAGGCTCTGGTCCCTCTGCCCTGTCCATCCCACCAGACACGCTCACAGCGAGGAACAGAACAAATTCCAGATGGCATCCTGCCTCCAGAGGGACTTCCAAGGCTTTTAGGGTTGTTGCTGAACAATCTGCAGCCTTAACCCCTCGCAAAGGGGCTCGTTGGAAATAGAGAGAGGACTTGGAGCAATCCAGTTTTAAACACAGCCGCTCCCCGCACGAACTCGTGCTCCAAAAACACATCAAATAGGTAAAAATATACACCTGAGTGACTTCATGCTTTGGGCTGAGGAGGGCAAGAGGGAATTAAAAATTACTAAAAAACAAAAACAAATTTAACTTAGAAAGATATAAACTGGCCAAGAAGTAGGACAGAAGAGAGGCAGAAGGGAGACTTTGTTTGGAAGTGTCAGGAATGTGACCAGCAGGACAAGGTCCCCAGGCTGCCACAGAGACACGGGTGACCTTGGCCAAGTCTCTTCGCTTTTGCTGGGCTTATGTTTTATCTGAACTGTCTTAGGTATTCAGGCTGCAAACTCTTCCCAGCTGGGACTGTCACTGCRGATTCACACGGTGCCAGGCACGAAAGGTCCTGAGTGATTCTGCAWTTCTGGGCACCGGGGAGAAAATAGCTAATAAGGTCTGGGGTTAATGCAYGAAGATCAGGCTTTACAGTGGATGTGAAAAGAGAATACAGCCTGCACTGGATTTTTCTCTCCAGAAGTCCTATTTATTTAGTTTTTTTACATTTGCAAGGAGCCCTAACCACAGCTGAAAACCAGTCACTTCTGTGCAGAAATGAAATAGCTATTTTTGCAGCACACAGTAGTTTTGGACAGGATATGAAGAATATTACATCTGATTGAAAGTATAACAGTTGCAGAGGTGGGCAGGATGTAATTACCCAAATTGTGGTTTGGCCAGGACAGCAAAAATATCCAGTATGAAACGCCACGATGCTGTCGATTCCTTTCAGTGTCCAGCACAACTATCTAACAGGGCTTCCAGAGAGGGCACCTCCCCCCAGCACAGATCATTCTCCATCCAAGGACAAGTGTAATCAACTCAATTGCTCAGCAATACTTTCTGTTTTGCTTAATAGCTTCCTCTTCCCAAGCTGTGCACAGCCAAACCTGCAAAAAGCTGCCCAAAGCACTGTGGCTGCAGGGAGGGAGCCAGGACATCCTCAGAACCATGGAACACATGCAGGATTTGAATCCACTCTTGTTCCATGGGGTGGAAACAGGCTCCCTGGGTGGATGGGGCAAGGCAGGTGAGTGGCAGTGATGTGCATTAATTAATTTTAAAAAGTGCCTCAAGGGCAGTGCTGGGGCAGAGGAGCTCTTTGGGGCTCAGTCAGGAGATCCTGCTTTAGTCAGAGAACCAGTCCTGRAGCCATGAGCTGAAACAGGAGCAGGATGAGTGAAGCAAATCACCAYGGGGAGGGAAAAAAAACCAAAAGGAAGGTACAAGATCTCAGTTTTTCACACTGCTTTTATCCCACAGAGCCTGCAGGGGTAACCCATGGAAGGGCCCAAGCCCTTCTCATCTCTCCCTGGGTCACARGGCGGCTGCTCCTTCTTTTCTCCCTCAGAGAACAGAAAGGCTCCTGCAACGAGAAATTATTCCTTGAACTTTGCAGGCTGGTTTTCATACGTGAGCCTTCAGACAGCTCGTTCTCACTGATTCCTACTTCTGGCAGTACTATTCATGCAACCAGGCTCTCTTTAGTCAGGATTTGCAAGAGTAAGCTGACAAACCCTTTGGCAGTACGGAGGGAGGGAAAAAGAAAAAAGAGTTTCTATGCTTTTTTTTTCCCCTCACTAGAAGTAATTTGTGGCTCTATATTTGAAAGCTGCTTTTTACCGARTATCAAATTACAGTAATCCCAAAACGGTCTCCAAAGCGCCACGAAGTTGCATTTAAAATGTATGTTAATCTTTACATCACAAATGGCCTTCTCATWTCCCACTCTTACGATTCCTTTTGCTTCTAAGAATTGTTTTTATTTACATCTCTATGAAAGCAGGATCAATTCCCCAGTACACACAGTTGCATATTCTTTGGAGTGAATATATTGATTGAGAAACCTTCCACCAGTCTTATTAATCTCCAGCAGTATTGACTAAGTACAGTTGTAGGTATCAGCTGTACACGTGGAAAGCTCACAAAATAACAATATCAATAATGTTCTGCAACAGAAACAATCATTTTATAAATAATGAATGTGCCATATTGGATTTTACAGGTATTTGGGGCACTTTTTTACTTTTAAAGGCCTCGTGTCCAGCTTTGTTGACACCGATATAAATAAAAAATAAATCCGTTGCGTTCAGTGCAGCCCCATTCGGGCAAGAGCCAATATAAGGGAGTCTTAGAGCAGTCATTTGTCAAACAGGAAAGTAGGACATGGCATAAGTACCATCTGTGGAGAGTGATTCACAGGACAAGAATACAGCCTAATCAGTTAAATAAATACTGCCCTTGTGTTTTCTGGTCTAAGTGGACCTTACTCCAGGCACAAATCAGTGCAAAGCCAAAGCCATTGCGGGGACACGTGGAATTTGTTATTCCAATGCCTGGAACTAGGAGGAATTAACTCCATTTTCAACTAGAGAAAAGCCAGAACCTGCAATTATTCTTCTCTCCAATGAGTAGGATCTCAATTTCTGACTGGAGGGACGTGGCACGAGAGGCTGGAGCAGGACTTAAACAACTGACTCCAAGACATGAGTTGTCCAGGCAAGACATCTCCCAGCCTGTGCTAATTCATATTTTGGCTGTGCTGGGCCACCTTGGGGTATCAGAGTAGTGATATCCTTCAAAACTAGAATAAAAATTGACATAAATACTTTATCAATGAGTCAGACATTTAAAGTTACTTTAAAAGATACAAGATTGGTATGTTGGAAGATAKCACATATCTTTTATTTTTTCCTCACTATATGATTATCACTTGAATCATCAGAGGTCCTAAAAGTCACTTCAACATTAAATATTCAATATCACCAAACCTGAGCAGAGCAAAGACCCTTTTCAAAAGGACTCTGAAATGTCAAGTGATCAAAACAAGAAAAAATTAGGAAAGGAAAAACACAACATGACTTGTCCCAGGGTTATGCTGCGAGCAGGCAGCAGACCAAGGAACAGACCTCGRGTCCTGTGGCTGAGAGCTGCAATTTTTCTTTCAGCCTCCATGGCCCCTCTGTTATCTTTCCTGTTCAGATCTGTTCCTTCACCCTTTAGCTATTGTCACACTCACTGCTCTGGACTGCAGTGGACTCGATCCAGGAGGAAAATGCCCTTTAGTTATCAAGGATCAGATGGATTTCTGCAGATTGGGTGCTTTGGTTCAGTGCCCTCGAGCTTTAAATTCTAATTTCAGCAGTGCTGGGCCTTGGGTGTGCCACTGTGGACCAACTCCCTCATTTTGATYTGGTTAATCACAGCTGCAGTGACTCAGGCCCAGCAAGGCTGGGACCCAGGAGAGTGTGTCTCCCTCTGTGTTTCTAGAACTTTTTGTTCTTGCTTGTTCCAAAAATAAAAAAGGGAAAAGCCTTTCTTTGGTGGCATTTTGGCACTTCTGCTGCTGTGACTCATCAGAGGTATGCAACAACGAGAGGAAACTTTTTCAAACTTATTGGCACTGGAAGGAGGCAAATGTTTATTTTAACCCAGTTGCTTACATTTTCTTTTATTTTACCATTCCATTTGTAAAGGGGAATGCAAATTACTGGCACAATCTTGAACATGCAAAGAAGATGAACATTTAGAAAACTGCCTGGAATGTGCAATTCTAAATCTCTATGAAAGTGCAGAACATTAAACTCAACCAAATTCCACTATTTGGGCACTGTCTGAAGGACAAAGGATGCTGAAAACATTACAAATGCACTAGCTTAATTTTTCAGTTTGTGATGGATTAGCTTTAACATGCATTTTAATTTGTAGTTGGATTTTATCAGCTGTAGACAAAGTTTGATAATCTCTTCTTGTTTAATTAGCACAATCCTCTTAGGAAGGAGAAATGCACAGACAGTAGTAATTTATGTTCCCTGACAATTTCATACTGACAGCCTGAAATTCCTTCTGTCTTTAAAACATRCCTACATGTGGTTCTTTCAAACATCTTTTTCCTACCTGCTCTTTCTCTAGTGTGTGCACTTGTAAGGGGAAAATAGAGGAGTTCCACTATAAAATAATTCCTCTGCATAAAGAGCCACGAGAATGTGTAAATAGACTGTATAAATAAAATCTGGCTCCTTAGAAACCAAGAGGAACACTCAGAGTGAGGCTCCTCAGTTATGCTGCTYGATGTGGGAATCCTCATTAACATTGGGGCTTTACTTTGGGTTGTTTTGGGATATTTTTTGCATGGGTGGGGTTTGAATTTGACCCTTTGTTTCCATATTTGACAAGCATTTGTTGTTCTGGAGAGTTGAATCCTTTCTCTAGGATGGGTGTGGGGGGCTGGTGCTTTCCCCTGGTTTAAAGCAAAGGAAGYTTGTTGGCTCTGTTAAAGTTCCACCCCACAAATCCTTTTTTTTTCACAGTGATGCTGTTCCAGTTCGCACAGGAATGAGGCTGCTTGTGGATATCCATGGGGCTGTCTTTGTCAGGACCAGGGATTAGTAACCTTTACATCCCTTGTGGGGTTAAACTGTTCATGAGGTCAGCACAGGYTTTGCCCTTCTGCTGGGAAGAGCTCTTTGGGTTCTGTGGCATGTAAGGCCAGCAGGAGCAAGGCTGAGCTTGCTCTGTATCACACACCTACATACMTATAACCATAGAAACCTGATATAAATTTTTTAGTGCATATTTTACACGGCGAGGTTTTTTAGGTCAGGCTTTAAAAGGACTGATTTTTTATTTTTTTTTTTCACTCGTGCCTTCTTTTGACTCTGTTTTTAAAAATCAAAACCTTCCCCTCTGATTCCAGCAATCCCTAATGGTAAATTAATGCTGTTGTAATAACTTGGGCTGTGCCTTTGGAAGGCATCAGAAGACTCTTTTATTGCAGCCACATCCAAAAAGCTCCATCCAGCTCCCAGCCCTCTGTGATTCTGTTTTCCCATCCTTCCCTGCCAGTTTCCGTGCTGGAATGGATGAGCATTGCTCTGTACCCACGGATGGCTGGAACAGCGCTGTCAGAGGTATCATTTTCAGACTTGTGGTTTCTGTATGCTCGTTCTGACCTTTAGGGGAAGCAGCAGTGCCCTGACATTTAGATTGGTTTATATCYCCTGCAATCCTTTTTCAATTAAAACTCAAATCTACAGCGCTCCCTCTGAGCACCCCACAAACATTTATGATAAATCCCCCATGAACCAGCTGGGTGGGCTGAGCTGTGCTTTCACCTGGCTTCCAGGCTGCTCTCAGCATCACAAATCCTTGATATGACCCTCTCTGGGTGCRTTATTTTGGTGGTGGAAACCTCAGAACTGCCTTAAAAAGCGGTGGTGTTTCAGCCGGAGGCGGTGTGGGAATATTCCAGCCTCCAACAATGCAGAGCAAGGGGGCTGCTCTCCGTGGTGATGAGGCCACTGGTGGTCCCCGTGGGGAGTTTATCTCTAAATTAGGTGTAAGAGGGTCTGCTGGATCAGGGGGAGGCTGGGAGCAGCCAGGCACGGAGAAAACTCCATCCATCCCCTGCCTGTGCCATGGGAGCCACGTTGGGAACACTGGGGGAAAATGCATTTAATGAATTGGCCAAGCTCTGCTCCTCTGAGTTATCTGG
>NW_026623405.1:89676-112139 GCF_030028575.1 Malurus melanocephalus
TCAAAATGATGCCTCCACCTTCTCCTTTTACCTTTCCTCCACCTTCTCCTTTCACTTTCCTCCACCTTCTCCTTTCACCTTTGATGTAGTTTCTTTAAAGCTTGTGTTCTGCGTGCTCAGGCTCAGTGGACTGGGATCCCACTTCTTAAACCCCTCGCCTTTCCTGATTATGCTTTTCAGAACAAAAATATGCAGATATTGTTGCTTTTTTTCTGTTTAATCTCAGCGGGCAACTTCACTTTAAAGCCTCTTCAGGCAATTACTATCCAGTCCTCCCCACAGCAGCTTTTCTGACACGGGACACAGCTTTGGTGTGACAAGACCCAGATCAAAGGGTGCTCAAGCGCTGTTTTTGCTTTTGCTCTAAAACTGCRTTGGGCCAGCAGGTGAAGGAAGATCTCACCCGTGTTTGGAGAATTATTCAGAGCATAATTCAGCTTTGAAGCAGGGATTTATCGCTGCCCATGGGTCACTCTGTGGCCGAGGAAAGGGTCTCAACAGGAATCTCAGCTGAAGGGAACTGATGTTTTAAGAGGGCTGCAGTAAAATATAAATGACACCAAGTGTATCCATTTTTATTTGGGGTGGAATAGTTTGTTTACTTCTTGCAAATAACAAACAAAAGAGTATTTTCCCCTGTTTTTGTTCACCTCTATTCAGCTGCTTTCCTGGTTAGTGCAGGATGTTTGCGATATTGACTTGCTCAGACTCCCTGGGTTGTTTTTAGGATGTTTTCAGGCTGTTTTTCAAACAGGCTGTTGTTGTTGTTCTAYGTGTTTTGCTGCTGGCCATAGTCAGCAACAGGAGCGAAGTGCATTATTCATGGGGGTGGTGTGAACCTGTGTACAGGCTGGATAGAAACCCCCAGATCTCTGCTACACTCAATCACATCTCGCCTCTGCCTATCAGTAAACACGACTACAATTATTATTAAAATGTTAATACTAGCAGCSGAGTTTTRCAGCGCRGGCATTAGGAGGCACAGCTGAGCTTGTCTGCCCTGATCAGCTGAGGCAGTGGATGCATACTAATGAATTCATTGCCTTATTTGTCTCCTAATATGTTTTAAAAGGTGAATTAATGTTCTTCCACCTGGTCTTTAATGAATATCTTACATCCTGCATTAGGAACTCATTTACTTTCCTAAACTATTGCCAGCACCAGCCACAAGGAACAGTTAGAAATCCACTGGTGCAGGGAGCCGTTGTCTTCAGGGCTGCAGATTGCTCTGATAATGGGATTTTTTTTTTTTCCCTTTTCACACCTATGCTTGCAGCTAGGATCGTGTTTATATCCAGCTGATGAGCTGCATTTGAAAGATTACTGGAAGAATTAAGATTTCAAACAGAAGAAGTCGCATATTCCCCTTTTCTTTCCCCATCAACATATATATAGGTGGCTGTGCCTTCTACCATTGCAAATAAAGAGAATTATTGATGTTCCCTTGACATATAGGGGCTGTCTTAAATGCAGTGCTATCATTTCCTCGATACAGCAATTTTTCAGAGAGACTTTTTATTTTACACGACAAAAATGGGTTATTTTGCTTCACCTGGTGCACCCTGACATCTCCACTGTAACCAGGAATCCTCAGGAGTCACAGTYGGCTGCAGCTCCCAGACACTGCTGGGGTGTAGAGAACTCTGTGTGGTTCTTTTAGAGATTAATAGAATAGTCTAATTCTTTTAGAGACTTATAGATTAAAGCTTTCTCTTTTTGAAGATTACAAAATACGAGGAAATGCCATGTGGAGAGAGCTTGAGGTTCATGGAATCTGTTCTGGTGTAGCCATCACCAGATGAAGCCAGGAGCCCTCCTGCAGTGCATCTCCTCCAAAAAGCTGCTTTTTTCTGTCATTCTCAGGGCTTTGCCACAGTTATGATCTTTTTGGGCTGGTTCAACCCTGGGCTGTCACATCCAGCACTGGGTAAATTTGAGATGTGTGTTTGAGCTGACACTCTCGCCCTGTCTGTCTCTGCTTTCATATCCCCACTCAGCAAGTGAAGATGAGGATCCTCAGTTCCCTCCCAAGAGAGCAGAGGAAGGTGTTTTTGTGTGTGTCAGCCAGAAACACAGAGGTACAAATTGTTTTATTGCTGTTTTGGGGAAGGGAAGGGATTTGAGGAGGGGACAAGAGGGAAGCCTGGCTGATGAGTGACACAGTCCAGTCCCTGCCAGTCACTGCTGATCTGTGATGAGCTTTGTTCTCTTTGATTTCATATTCCAACAATGTGAGCATTGCAAGCCCAGAGTGAGACAAGGCCCATAGCTGAGAGAGCTTTTGCTATAACTGAGAAAAAGAGGAAAAAAATAAAGAGAAAAATAAGGCCCAGGTGGAGCAGGATGCTCACAGCACAGGGTGAGGGGCCAAGCCCACATCTCCAGGATTTTTCCCCATTTTTGTGAGTGTTGGACTAGGCTTTTCCCCAGAAATGTAAATGAAGCAATGGCCAAGGACGAGTGGCATGGGATGTCCTTGTCACTGGACAGCTTTGGGCAGCTGGACTTTGGATCACCAAAGCCCCTTGGTGCCAAGGAGAGTTTTCACAGAGATAACAACTGCCACAATAACCAGCCCTTGCTGGATAATTTCTTTGACCAATACAGTAATTAAACATTTTCAAATTAAATATAAATTTAAAAAAAAAAAAGGGGAAGAAGAAGTAAAATATGGTTGGTTGCCTACTACCCGTTTTAGAGTGTAATATTTCTGACAGTATGTGTAAGTTTCTCCACGGACAAAAGATCTTGTGATTTATTGAGCCATTTATTAATTAGAAGATTACAGCATGACTGCTTCCCAGTAGCACAAAAAAAAAAAAAAATAGACTTATAGTTAATTATAAATGCCGTAAAAGGGTATAAGAAGATTCATAATCCAGCTCACACATTCTTCTTGCTTGAAGTTATCCATGAAAACACTTAAAATATGTTCAATATCAAACCTGCTAAATCCTCTTCAGCAAATAGACCTTAAATTTAGGTAGATGCTGTTATGCCCATTCTTAGAGAGGTCAGGCCTAAAGGCRTAAAATATGATTTTAGCACTAAAATCGCTGTGCATCCTGACCTGGGCTGTGCTCCTCGTGGAGGTTTCTGTGTTCCAGCACCTGAAGAATTTTTGTCCATTCCCCGTGATGTCTCCTCCAAGCTTTTCATCTCTTTGCCCTTTAAAGATCAGCTCCCCACCCTTAAATGCTGTTAGAAACTGCAGCTCCTGACACCTGTCCCTCCAACATCTTCATTTTTGTGAAACAAGAAAATCTGATCCTTGTCTTTTGCTAGGAGTTTTGTTCCTATCTCCCACAGGATTTCTTTTTTTTTTTTCTTTTTGTCAGTTTAATAGCCACAAGCTCTCTCCTTCTGCTTGATAATCCCTTTGATCTTCTTCACTCATTGCTCAGCACAGTGCCATAAGGATGTTACTACCTTTAATCTTTTTGCCATTGATCAGTAATATTCCTGTCTGCTGCTTCTCTGTGATTCCTTTGCTGAAATTGCCACCACATCCCCTCTGTGTTTTCGTGGAGGAAGTGTCATAACAGGGGTAGCACTGAAGGAGAAGATCACAGATGCTGGAATGAGTTAAAGAGCTTGAGGGCAAAAGTTAGGACACTGAAAGKAAATTTATTAGATGTTTTACATATTTGTACTGTAATATTTTTCCCTAGATAGGGAAAAAATTACATTTAATACAGTTTCTGTATTAAAGGTCTTTGAGGTCTGTCTTGAGGTCTTTGCTTCCTTTCTTTTGAAGGCRTGAAGAAGGAATTCTGTAAACTCGATGAGCTCCCATTTCCAGTGTCTCTCAATGATTTTGAGTGGAATGACATCCTTTTAMAAGGCAAACAGGAGATTTCCAGCTCACCTCGAGATGGGAGATTCCCCAGGTCACTGCCACGAGCAGATGAGCTTCTTTCCACAGCTCTATTGCCTAACAGCAATGGCAATAACTGAAATAAAATACACTGTGAGTGAGGAGAGTGAGGCCAGCGTGACTCAGAGCCTCACAAAAGGCAGGCACTGGATCAAGAAGAAATCTTTTGCACAGGCTCATTATTCTGGGTGTAATTACACTTCAAATGGGCTTCACCTGCCACRTTTTGTGTATGGGTTTTTAATTGCCTAAGTTGCGAGGCGGGGGAGGAAGGAGGCAGATTTGGYTCTGCCCATTATGTGTACGAAGAGCCTTTGCAAAACTGTAATTCAGAYATGAGTCAGGATTTTGAGCGCACCAAGAAGCGAATCGCAATTACCGACTTTCGGGAAAGATTGGGGGACAAATAACTTTCTGTTAAATCTGTTAATCATCTAAAAAGGGCAGAGTTTGAGGTGCTAGATCCAGCTCACACATTGTTACAAAGGTGGGATCTGCTTTGACACAGGTATGGAGATGGAAAAGAGGCGTCTCCAAGACCCTTTTTTAAATAAACCCAGATGGAAAGTGGCTGTGTTGGCTGGGGGAGATCAGATGAGCTTTGTTGGATGTTTATTCCAGTAGCACCATCTCTGCCTGCTGGGACTGAGGTACTGCCATCTGACCTGCTTTATCTCTTTTTCTTTTCCCCTTTAGCTGATTAAATAAAGAACTTCCTTCTTGTTTCAGTTCTGGGCAAGCAAGAGATACTGCTGCTCCACTTCCACGTCCTGTATTTCCAGAGGGAATCTCCTTCTCACAGACCTGTGTTCAGATTTGCTTTTTAACTTTGCAGACAAGTTCCTGTAGCAGAGCACAGGCTGCTGGTGCTGGAATGTTTGTGATGTATAGCAGAGTGTCACCTGCACAGAGAGGAATTACCCTCTCCACTCCCTCTGTATTTACACCTTGTGTCTGTGAGTTATCGCATATTTTCCTGGCCAAGGTCTTGATTGCTTGAGAAAAGAATAATGGGCACGAGGGAGAATTCCTGTCTGGCTTCACCTTGGAATCTGGAGGGTGGTTATTTCAGAACACCCATCCAGGTTGTGCACAGAGAGCTGCACATGGGGCTTCACTGACCTCAGAAATTCACCCTGATCCCACGTGGTGCAATTCTGCAATGCCACTCTGGAGCCATCTCACTTTTTCTAGCTGTTCCTCAGTTTGAGAAAGGTTGGGGGTTTGAAGAGAATCAGGGAGCCCATGTGGGACCTAAATAATTCAATCAGAAATGCACAGACCAAAACCTGGCTGTCACAGGGACTGGCTGTCACTGCAGCCCCCTTTAGTCGCTGTGGGTTCCATGGGGATCTGCAGAGCTCCCAGCCCCAAATGCCACCCTGGCAGGTGTCCCCTCTGCAGGCCACAGTGCTGTCAGCTGGTGGCAGAGCTGGAGGCTTCACTTTCAGCATCGTTTGCTGTTTCTTGAATTATTTATTGCAATTATGCTGGTKATCCACACAAGTGCTGCTGTGCATTGTATCCAGATGTCTGCACACACGCTCCCGGGGCCAGATCCTAATTTTAGCTGCCTCTGCAAAATATTCTCCTCTGGACTGAGGCCCTGTTTCTGCTCCTGTTGAACTCTGCAGCCAAGCAGATTGCTCCTCTGAAAGGCAGGGATCWCGAAGGGCACAGATTTGAGGTGTGCAAGATGGTTAAGTCAGGCTCCTTCTCCACAGAGGCTGAGAGAGGAGCCAGAGCACACCAAGGGTGACATCAGCTGCTCTGAGGACACTGCAGATGGGCAGATCTAACCCCTCCATCCCCCATGCATGGCAGAGCCCCAAGGCTGCAGATCCTGATCAAGCCTTGGCTTCACGTGGGAGCTGCAGGTGAGGTCCCGGAGCTTTAGGGCTGTGATATTCAGAAATCCTAAACCTGCCATCAGGAGATCCTGTCAACCAGCCTGCTGCTCCTCCTCTCAGTGAATAGCTAAGAGTTCATCGTAAGGTGCATCTGTTCACTGACAAATAAAAGTTGTTTTTCTCGTTGTGAGGATAGGTTTTGCTTTGTTTGGTTACATATGAGGCCAGCCTGGGAGGTGGAACKGTGTCCCATTACCCAAAAGCAACTCCCCAGGGAAAATGGCCACACCACATGTGCCAGGGTCAGGGGGTTATTTCTTTGGGCAGCTCTGAGTTGTTCATACACTGCTTTGTTGAGATTTTTAGGCTGAAGTTTATTTCCTTGTTCCTCTGATCAATCGGCTTGTAGGTCAGTTTGAACAGTGGATAGGAAAGGAGTAAATACAGGAAAATCCACAAAATGTGTGAGACAGGGAATCAGTCTGTTCCTTCTCACAGTCCTCTTTGCTCACCAAATTAAGCAGCTGATGTGTTCTGAAGCTGAGTGTGTAGGAGCACACCAGGCTGCCCCAGCATGAGCGAGTTTTTKCACTGAACTCACATCTCTATTTATTTCTGCCATTATTATTGACACTGGTGGTAATTCTGTGTGTACAACACCTCCAGGCTGAGCATTTGGGGCATGGTGGAGCTTGTTTTCAGTGATGCAGGAGGCTTAACAGCACGGGATTCGGATCCTTGCTGCTTGTAAAAGGCATAATTTTTGTATGGTGCGTTATAATTATTGTATGGTGTGTATATTAATAATAAAAGTCACGTTGGGTAGGTTTCTGGCTGAAGTGCTGTGAGAAATGAGATGCTTCCACCATCTCCCAGTGGGCCTCCCATCCCAGACAGCAATATCCTAATTAACTTTTGTCAAGTGGCCCATTGAAACTAAGAAAATGAAGTGATCTGGAGGTGCCCACAGATCTGTAGCTGCTGCCTGAAAAATTGCTTTCTGTTCTCCACCAGAAAAGAGGGGGAAAACACACTTGGTAATGAATTTTCTAAATGTGTCGTGTCCTGAGACAACAGATGCACATGAACTTGGAGGAATGCAGCAAAATCCAAAACTGTCAGGATTTGTAAATTAAACAAAAGAGGAGAAAGAAAAAATAAAATAAAATCTTCCCAAAATTCAATGGCACAGTAAGGAACATTTATGCAAAAGGTGGTAACAGCATTTCTCTTAAGATGGAAAATAATGATGAACTACTGATACTGAAATATTTAGTATCMATTTGAGGAAGAGTTAAAAATCAGCAATACAGCTTTCCCAGAGCCTGCATTTGTAAAATATGTAACATATGTAAAACCAAAAGCTTATGTCATAAATTCCCATCTCACTCATCTTCCCCCTCTCCCAAATTCATAGATTTTAATACCAGAAGAGACTCTCATTAAGATTTTTACTGACAGATGAAGGGACCTTATCTCCATCCAAAGTCCTGCTGAGCCTTTCCCACCCCTGCAGTCTCCTCTCCACCCTTGGAGTTCCCATTTCCCTGCGGTCCCACAGCTCTGGCAGCACTGCTGTGCTCCCAAAATTGCAGAATTGGCACCTTGGATTGCAGGCTTGTTGGGACAGGGGATGTCTTCTGTTCCATGAGCTGCCTGGCACCTTTTTAGCACAGCAATGATAATAATCACACTTCTGAAATATGTGCTTGGGCATAAAATGACTTTGGGGCCTGGTAAAAGCCTTGGGTGCCTCCATCAGCACCTCAGATCTTGAAGACTCTCCAAGGAGCAAAGGGTATAGTTTTTAATCTGGAAATACACAACATTTATCCAACACCAAACCCACAGCAGGAACAAGAAACTTGGCATTTCTCTGCTGAGACTCAGCCCAGTAAATATCCTCAGAGCCTCCTTCACTTTTGGGTGCAAAGTAGYTCTTAGTGCTTTCCTTCACTCTAATACATCATCTCTCCTGCATGAAAGGGTAAAATTTTCACTCCCCTTTGCCCAAACCCCAAATCTTCTATTTTCCAGAGAAGAATGGGGTCTTTGTCAATCCTGCTTCCTGCACACAAATCCATTTTTTATATTGCTAGTCTCCCAGCTGTTTAGATTTGCCTGTGTATGTGTTTATCGCCTTTAAAAAATCAGCATTTCAATGTATTTGTGTGTGTACGCAATAGGAAATGGAGATTCATTTCAACCTCAATCTTGTTATTACTTCCACAAAATACACCCCTAATAACATACATAAAACTGCACAGTTTCATGGTGCTGAATTGTTTTGACTTCATTTTGAGCAAGGAATCTGGGTTACAATGGGGAAGTTCATGAGATCATAAAATCCAACTTCTAAAACGGTGCCAGACACTGAAACCACCAACTAYTCCTTTCACACACATAAGTATTGTAATTATGGACTTTGTAAGGTAAATTTGAACACAAATGCTCGCTTTACAAATGTAAAGACATGGAAATGTTAATTATATGGTCTTTAAAGATAACCAATTAATTTCTTAAAGGCRTAGGTTTGTGAAATTCCCCTTTGAAGGCTGCCTAACAATTTGAGCTGCTGTTGRCATGATGCATTTCTTGCTGTAAATTTTATTTTCTGGTGTGTCCCAAGCCGCTGTAAAAAGGGGGAGTGGGGAAGGATTCTTTTAATAAATGTTTTGGACAAAAAGTGGAAATGCAATGTTATATCGGAGATCTCTTTATTGATAAAGAAGGGTAGGTTTTTTTTTTACCAAAGGGATAGAAAAAGGAAGAAAGAGGGGGAAAGAGAGATGGAGAGAGAGAGAATGGCGGTCAGATGGTTAATGGGCTGCTCTGGCAAGGAAYGGGCAGCTCAGATGCTCTCAAAAATGCAGGAATTAACACACCAGACAGCAAAAGGGGCTTCCCATTCAAGTTCAGCCAAACCAACTCATCTGACACCATGAAGTGTGAGAGAAGGAGGAAAAAAGGCTCTGGAGATGCTTTTTCAGACCCACCTTCCTGTGGACAGGGATGCAACACCTCGTGTGGGTAAATTACTAGCTCTGTTTGTTATATCCCAGCACAAAGCCAGGTTTAGCAGAGGAAAAATAATWAATTAATTCATTATTCTGCATTATTAAAGTAGACTGCTGGCTTTGCTCTTCCCCTCACAGAAGTAAAATTCTGCATGGGGAGAAGGCTCAGTGTTTTCCAGCAAAGTTTTTGTACTGCTTGGTGCCCTGGGATGTGACCTCTGTCAGCCTGGCTGGAGTCACCTCTGAGCTCCCCCCAGCCCTGCAGCACCCCTGGAAAAAGGAGGGTTTGATCCAACGCTCCAAAATGCTTTCATCCTTTACTTTGTGGTATGTTCACATGCTAATATTTTGGAGAGCATTATCCCTGCGCTGCCTCCGTGCCTGCTCYGTGGAAATTCATCTTCTCCACAACTGTTTCTGTGTGAAGTCGTGGTTCAGGCCTATTATCATTATTTAAAGTCACTTTTGCAGCAGCGTAATAGTAAAGCTTTTTATAAAATATATTATCATTCTGAACTTTGTTGTTAGCAAGAGAGAGCAGGAATAACAGTGTGCTGGGCTCAGCCATCAATATAGAGGGTGTATCATCAGTCAAATCCATAAAGCTTTTAAGCTGTCTTGTTTTAAATTAAGGTTTACAATGCATTACAATGGGATATTTAAAACTGTGTACATGCTTTATCAGGTCCTCGTGACTCTGTAAATGCTCTCTGATTAGTAGGTCTAAACACAGCAGACTTGATCCAAAGCTGACTTTTTTTAATTAAAYCTGTTTCTTTTGAAGGATGTTACCTGTATTTTACATAGGGACTGAAGGCTTTGTTTTCATTTCTCAACAAAGGCAGAATTAAACTGGAGCCAACTTTGACATTGACCAAAATCTAACAAGACTTGCTCACACTGTTGAATCAGAACATTGTCATTATATGGAGACTTTGGTAGGGAAGGGGAAATGTGCAAAAAGGGCCAATATTTGTAAGTCTGGCACATCTGCCATCCTTTAAAATAGCTCTGTCTCAAACAGTGTCAGGGCAGTGCTGAGCGCCCTTTGGGCACATCAGGGTGACATTCCCGTGCTGTGAGGATCTCACCCTCGTGGAGACAGCACAGGAAGGATGGAAAGGGGAGCAGATGYGAAATGACTTGTGTGCAGTCAGAGACCATCCGGCAGGAGAACTGTGATTACAGCCAGCCCTCCTCATTTGCAGTCTGGTGCTCTGAATTCAACCAGACAAAATCTGCGTTTTGCTCTGCTCATAACAGCCCATCCTGGCTGGCAGCTGGGCAAGATCAGCCCTGCCTGATTTCCAAGAGCAGCTGTATCATTGTCAGTGGCAGAAGATGAACCTTTGCAGTGGGAGAAGGTTCCACTAAAGCTCCTCCCTCACTGCAATCACCTGCTCTGGATCTGTGTTCACARGAGATGGGGGAGGTTTGATAGTTTGGTTTTCAGCCCAAAGCTTCTCCATCAAACCTACCAAAGTAGCATTCCACCCGAAAAATTTGGTGATTGACATAAAGACAAAGAGAGGGGAGATGGGTTGGGATACAGAGGCTGCAGATGCAAATGTAGATGGCATGAAAATTCAATTTGGTGCTCAAAAATAACTTTCTTCTTCCCTTTTCCATTTAGAAATTTGTYRCCCCATKGGCAAGAATCTTTGGGGTTGAGCARAAGGTCTGYRGACAAACAGGAGTGGAGGAGTAAAGAAGAGTACACAGAGAGATGGTGATGGAAGAAGGGGAAAAGTCAAGTGTACACAGACCTGTGAGGGGAGTGGAGGAGATCAGGAATTTGAGGCTGAATCATAACTGTATTTCCAAGTGTGACTGCTGTCTGAAACATTGGCTGGCAGAAAGAAGGAGTTTCTAAGTTTCACATTCAACCCACATTACATTAATGGTATTTGAGTCATGCCCACAACTGGTGCAAAGGCACGAGGAATCAGAGCCTGAGATCAAGAGCTCAGATCAAACCTAAATATTCTCTTCACAGCCTTACTAAAGGTTGTGGTCAAGGCAAGAGTTGGCATTTAGCTGTGACTACACGAGACTGACAACTAAATGAATGGGAAATCAAAAGCCAGTTTGACTGTTGCCTGTTGTTGCTGTCAGAATGACCGGCTAATTAAATATTTATTGTTTACCGGTTTCAAGGATACGTTTGGCACGCTGGGATGCCGTGTTATCCGTAGATCCTACATTTCCCCAGGACAGCAGCCTCCCAAAAGCCCGTGGTGAGGATTAGCTGGCTGATGGGCTTGACTCACCCCGCTGAGCACCGAGGGTGAGATTCTGAGTTCCCAGCTGGAAGTGCTTCACKTTCCCATTCCATCTCCCAGCACTGGGATTCAGCTCCTCACCTCCAGCCYGGGCTCTCTGCATCCCTTCAGCAGAAGCAGTGATTTAGCACAGCTGGCTCTGTCCCCTGCTCCTTCTCCTGCCTTTCCCTCCTGTCTGGTCCAGCTCCTGTGCTTGRCAGCTCATTGCCTGCCCTGAGGAATGAGGCTCTGTTCCACTTCCCTTCCTGAAGGGGGGATGTCTGACTCTCCAGAAACCAGGAATTTTCTGCTTGGGATACAAACTCTTGGCTCTTTCCACCAGCAGGAAAAAGAGGGATCCTACAGGATCCCACACTCCTGCCAAGTTGTAGACGAACGGTTGTGCTTTGGGGCACAGCAATGACGTGGGATAATGCAAAGACCTGTGAAGAAGAACAAAGTCTTAGGATGGGCAATGAAGGGCAAGAAGGGCAGCAAACTGGAGTACAAGTGCTTTGAGGAGCAGCTGGGAGAGCTGGGGCTGTTCAGCATGGAGAAAAGGAGGTTCAGGGGAGAACTTATTGCTCTCCACATCTCCCTGAAAGCAGTTTGTAGCAAAATGGGGGTCAGCATCTTCAAAGTATAAGAGCAAAAGGCCTCAAGTTGCTCCAGGGGAGGTTAAACTCTGTATTGCCAAAATTTTTTTCACTGAAAGGGTGATCAAGCACTCTTTCAAGGCTGACCAGGGGAGTGGTTGGGTCAACACCCTGCAGGGATTCAAGGCTCATAGATGTGGCCYTTGGGGACATGGTTTAGTTTTGGGGTTGGCAGTGCTGGGTTCACGGTTGGAATTGATGATCTTTAGATCTTTTCCAACAGAAATGACCCCGTGTTCCTTTGTGCTCCCAGCTGCAACTGCAGCTCCTCAGGAGTGTTTTAGTGTGGGGGAGAAAGAACAATGGAATGGATGGCAGCACCTGGATGTCAGCCCTGAGAGGTTCCTGTGATCCCTCGATGGATGCGGTGCCAGCTGCTCTGGGGACACAAATCCCACTCAGATTGCACAAAACCCTTTATGCCGAGGCTCTCCATGGAGCCTTCTTTCCAATTTCCACCCCTGAGCAGCACAGGGGGGTTCTCAGCAGACTCTCAGCCTCATTTATTCCTGCCCAGCAGCGAGGAGGGAAGGGGCAGTGGGGCACAGGGGTGCCAGAGTGGCTTCTCTCTGCTGCAAAAACCGCAGGGGCTGAGTGCCAAACTGCGAGTGAGCAAGGCTGGGGAACGCTCACAGGCATGGAGACAGCCTCATGAGCCACGAGGAGGAGAATCCAGGTGAGCAAAGCCAGAAGGAAGGTGGGAAAATCTGCAGAAATGAGAGTGGGCTCATCACAGGGAGCTTCACTCACAGCGATCCCCACTAACAATCAAGGCTTTTTAGTAACCAAAAAAAAAAAAAAAAAAAAAAAAAAACCACAAAAAGCAAAAGCTGGTATTTCCAATTCCTCAATTAAAATGTAATTTACACCCTGCGCTCTCCCTCAGATGAAAGCATGCTTTGTTCACCCGAGTGTGAAACAATATTTACAGAAACATTTTGTGGCTTTAATACGCTGCTGTGACAGTGGAGCCGTCTGTGCACACATGGACCAAGCCAAGGCAGCTCCCATTCCAGGGCTCAGGGMTGGGACTGGGGAGCACTGGGAGCTCTGGGGACCACCAGAAATTCCWCCACAAGTGGAATTTCTCCAGAGCTCAGGGATCATTTTGTATCTGTGGAATAAAACCATCCTGCTATAACGTACAGCACATCAAAGGTTGTGGCAGCTGGGCAAGCTGGGACCTTCCCAAGGAGCCAGCCCTTCCTAGAGCAGCTTCTGGGCCTCAGCAGAGGATGTTTACACCTGCCAGAACCTGATTTTAGGAGCTCTGAGCATGAAATGACGTTTTTCTGGGCTGGAAAGCTGAACACATGGGAGCAGGGATGTTCTGGTAGTTAGGGCGGCCTGTGTTAGGTAGGAATTGAAGAACTGAAGGATGCTTTCCCCTCCAGCAGCTGCTCAAAGATGAGAAAAGATGTGTGGAGAAAGGGCTGTACTTTGCTACCTCATTTCTGATCCTTTTGATTGGCTTGTGAGGACGATCACCTTCCAGCTCTGTCAATCCCACACTGAAGAGCTTCTGGCATAAATAGGATTGGAAAAGCTTTCTGGTGCTTGACTATTTGATATGAGGACTTGGCACGAGGTCTTTCCATGCAAGGATTTCACTTCCAGGGCAGAATCACACGCTCCTTTCCATACCTTCATTAGAAAATTCTGGTTATTCCWACCATCTTATTATATTTGCAACTTACCTAAATGCATTGAAGGGCAATGAATATGCAGTTTGTGTTTAGGAAAAGAAATCTGCATGAAAGTTAATGGAAATCTTCTAACAAGCACCCCACTTCCATTAATTGATTCCYTAATCCAGTGAAGCATTAGTCATATAATTAATTTCAAGCATTCGATCTCTACAATCAGAATTGCTGGCTCTGATCCGAAGCCAATCAAACCAACAGCAGCCTTGCCATTGATTTCCATGGATGAGATCCAAAGGAACTGTGCACACGTTAAAATTAAACACATCCTTAATTGACTTGCTGGGGGCCATATTTAGATCCCCTTTAATTACCTGTGCCAAGCAGGGCCCTGCAAATGCTTGAAAGTGAGAACAAAAATGTAGCTGCCACCCAAAAAATGGTGCCCTGTCCCTGAGTGTGCAAACTTACCCAGCATGTGGCTGTGTTTTCCTGGGGTTTGGCTCTTGTCCCTAATCCACTTGCTAAATTGGAAAACTCGAGCCTCTGTGACACAGGCTGGCTGAGATTCAGAAATTTTCGGGACCAAAACCTCCCTTAGCACCTGACCTGGTCAGGGGGGTCAACCAGCTCTCCTCAGCTCTGTGACAACACCACTGCATGGCCATGAATGTCTGCAAAACCAACCACAGGACAGTGGCACTGCAGTCCACGGGGGACCTGGGAGTGTTTTTGTACAGCAGAACCTGCTGGAACAACGCTTCTGTCCTGAATTTACCATCAGAATTCAGAACACAACCCTGGGCTGATCCCATCTCCTCTTATTTTGGATCAGTTCACCTGTACTTACTGTCAGACTGGGAGCACGTGTGTCCATCTTCAGCAGGGCTTCTCCAGGGAATCAGGAATTTCATCAGGGAATCCAGTCCTGACCCAGAATTATCTCCCTCTCCTCAAGAGACCAGTGTTGCAACAGCTGCCTGAAAAATTACTCCAGACTAGAAGAACTCTMCAATTAGGCAATTAAACTGACAAAATACCTCCAGTTGTGAAAAAATCTAATAATTTGTGGGTTTGGGGGCTTTTTGTGCTTTTTCCCCCTASTATTTTTTWAATTATTATTATTATTGCTAGAATGGATTAGCTCTACACACTCCTATCTTATTTGCAAGCCAAAGAATTATAGATAGTAATTGGATAATCTCTCAATTATCCCCAGTGACTTAATTATCATCATTAACTGTATTTATTTCACTAATGTGGTGGATTTCTTTTGGGGGTTTCATTCTCCAGGCCTATTAGTTTGACTGATAATGGGGTATACTGAAAATAGCAAGGCAGAATTATGCCATTTTTTGCAAACTGGTGGGTCATTCCTCCCCAAACACAAGAAAAAAAAAAAAAGCAAAACCCTTTCTATTTTAGGGATATGTCTAAACCCAGAACTTTCAGCTCAGAAGTTGATTATGTAAATTATGGAATTTCATCTATTTTGCACAGAGTTCATGAATATATGGTGAAATTTGTTGTGTTGTGCTGTTTCAAGAAATGGCTACTGTAAATGGAAAGTCAATGCAGACAGCAAACACACTTGAGGAGAAGAGTGCCACAATCTGAAATTTTAGGAGGTAATGTGACTTCTTTGTCTGACTAGCACGCTTGTGTTGGAGCGTAATTAAAAATCCCTGGAAGTGAAACTAATTCCTGCAGCTCTCTACCAGGAGATGGATTGGTTGGCTAATGAGAAAGATCTCATCCACACAGCCTCCAACACCATTTCCAGCACAGGGGGGCTCTGAGCCCCATCTTTCTGGTCCAGCACCAACCAGCCACAGGTGACAATTCTTATTCCTTTCCATGCCAATTTTCTGTTTTTTCAAAAGGCTCTGTTTGCCTTTTGAAGAGCCCGAAGCAGGAAAATAGAACTGTTGGAAATTGCTTTACATTAGTTGATTATCTCTGGCTAAGTTGAGAGCATTTGGCCTTGCTTATTTGGGATAATTGAACGTGAGAACCCCATGGAGGGCGGTAATTTACGGGGTATGGTCTCCATTGTGGGATGCGCGCATCGCGAGGCAAAGGGCGGGGGAGCTGCCAAACATTTTTAGATAAATCTTTGAACTGCTGCTTATTATTCCAGGCCTTATCTCGTTCCAATAGACCAAATGCTGTTAAAATAGTCAACGTGCTCATATTAGAAGCAAAATCATTTGATGTTCTTTGTCTTTCAGAGCCGTAAAGCCTAAATTTCCGATGGAACCCATTGAAACGGGCTGTATACACAGATATATTATAATAGATGATGTGAGGGTTGGAGGTAGAGGATTGTTTTTTTTTTCTTTTTCACCCCAAATTCTCTGCCTCATGCCCCTTTAGGCTAAAGGACCCCATGTCATCACACTGTCACCTCCCACCTGTGACAGTCAGAGCTTTGTCACCACGCTGGGCTCTGCCAGCAAGGGCACAGCTCAGTACCAGCACCTGCTGCTGATCCAGCTTTTGATTACCTGAAGGATTATCTCCAATTGTGATTGTTATTTTTTTTAATTACAATGGGTGGATTGCAATACTGTTTCAGTAACCAGATTTCCATTKTGTACATAAATATTGGCTTTTCAGTCTGGTGCAGCGGGAGGATACTCACACCTCTGCCAATAGCTTCCCCCTCTGCAAGTAATTGGTTTTCTCAAGGTTATTTATTTAGATGATTATTTGATAGCAGACTGCAATTTTGTTGTCTTCAATACTCAAAAAAGCTAGGTTTTTTCTCTATTAATTCGTCCTCTGAACTTTATTCCTTCGCTCAAACTCGAGCCAAAAGACTGAGCCCAGTCATAGATCAAATGCCAATATCTGCAGTAAATCCATGTAAACCAGTGGATTAAACAGGCAGAGAATCTGGGCCCGTATATATTAGAGAAAGAGAGGAATAAATCTCACCTGCACTGAGAGGCTGCATTAGCTCATTGTGTTTGTAAGACTTTGAAAAACCTAATGTGGATTTCTGTATGGGATGAGCACGGGGAGCACCATCATTTCATACAGCCTCTACAACATTGAGATGCTTTGTGCTTTTATTTTTGTGCCTCGTTAGGACAAGCCAGGGGGTTAGCTCAGGTGGGAAAGCTAACCAGTTAAAGTTAACCAGTTTAACCAGTTAAAGTTAACCAGTTAAACTGGATTTCATCTCGCAGCAAGAGGAGCTCAGGTGAAAAGAGCCTGACGTCAACGTGGAGCAGCGATGCTAAAATTTAATGTTCTTTAGCCAGGCCACTTTGAAATCACATTTCTGCTTAACTTAATGCCTGTCCCGAGAGTCCCTTGAGTGGTTACAGCACAAATTTAGCCAAGATTTGCTTTATTTTCATGGASTACAGGAAAGGAGGTGTAATTTAGGCTGAGGGCACCGGGACAGTGCCCACCCATGCAGGATCTCATCCCTCTGGCTCATTCCAGTGTTTCCAGAACAAATCTTCCCCCAAAGGCAGAGCTGGAGATCTCTGTGCTGATTCTCTCRCCGCCTGGTTTCTCTCTCAGACCTGGAGCAATTTGATAAGGTGAGAAGCTCAGCTCTCAGCTAAGACACCTTGAGCTTTGCTCATTGCAGAGAAAAGCCTGAAGGCATGAAATGGGGATATCTGGAAGGCTCAAAAACTGGAGAGCAAAATAACCCTCTTGCCTCAAATATTAACACTTCAAGCCTTTTCTCACGATCCCGAGGAATGAGGGCAGTGTCAAAATTTTGGGGAGACCTGAGCACTTGTGCTTAACCATGCTGCTCATCCTTAGAGAAGGAGCTGCTAAATCCCATGAGGTTTAGTAGCCTTAGTGGGAAATGAGAGGTACAAATGAGCACGAACAAGGGTAGCATATCCTATTCATTTCCTTGCTGTTGCTGTTACACGGGCTTACAGTACCGAAGGATTGTATTTAAATCCCCAAAAAGGTTTTTAATTTAAAAAAAAAATAAAAATATTCAGGTTTTGCAAAGTTCACCTTTCAGTGTAATCTTCCAGTAATTTAGAAATGTAATTATAAAGCAAATTGACAGTGCCCTTTAAAATATGTCATGTAGGGAAATTAATTTTAAGATTCCTTTCCTCCTTTTTGTTTCTTTTTTTTTTTTTTTTTTTTTTTCCCACCGCTGTTATATTTTGAACTAGAGAAAAGCTTCTGAATGTCCAGTAAATCTTCCTGGCAGTGATGGGGCGTAAAGAGGCAGTGACACACAATCCCATCACATTCCTATTCCTTGAACATTTCACATTTTCCTGTGTCATAAGCCAGGCACTTTCACCCTGTGAGTCCCTTAAAGTGGGACCAACCTGCTCGATTTTCCAGGTACCTTGGGCAGTGTCTGGGTGACACTTTGGGATGAAAATCTGCCCATGGGAGGAACAGCAGGATGGAGGGGGAAGCTCAGACATCTCCCTGCGTGTGGAAGGGACCCCTCAGCCTCTCCCGCCTTCCTCAGCACAGCCTGAATTGAATTGCTGCGGTGAAACTTGCACAACTGCAGGCTGATGCAATTTGTCACAATTAGGGCTTGATTGGATGTCTTCATTCAGGTTCATCCAGGCCAAACTGTTACAAATGACCTCTTAGGCCTGGAGTGGGAACAGATCTGCTGAGCCGAGGGTGAGGCTGGAAGGGGGACACGGGAAGCAACCGTGTCCCGTAGCCATCACCTCAGCCAGTGCCATCCGGGCTTGGAAACACTTGAAAGCATGGAAACTATCCAGGGAACACCGTTTAGGAACATTCCTAACTTAGGAGGAGTATTTTAATCTCTCTGAGTATTTTCATCCCTGTGAAAGTGCAATGTGTGCGTTTCGCGCCCGTGTTTCCATGCGGATGGAGAGATGGGAAGGGAGGGAAAATGGGAATTTTGGCAGCGGGATCAGGGGCAGCAGGCTGGGCTGTGTGTGTGGGCAGAGGGGGCCTGGCTGGGAGGGGAGGCAGGCACTGACAGACTGTGGGATCTGCTCAGTTTGGAGCTCGGGCAGGGAAAGGGGCTCCAGGCTGAGCCCCTCCCAGGAGATCATTCCACTTGGCAGGGGATGCTGCTATAAATACAAAAAAAATGCTGCCCAGGCCATGGATGGGAACTTTCCCATCCACCCTGRTGAGTGCCCTGACACCCATTACCCCTCCAAAGATCCCACAGAGCCCAGCCCTTTGTGTCCAGCTGGGAACTGGTGGAAGAGCTGCCAACCCCAAACACATGTGTCCAGCTGCAACCAGCACCCAAGGCTCCCAAAGCCCACAGAGGACAGCTGAGGCAGGATGAGGTGATTCTGAACATAAAGAGAAGTTTGAGGCTCTCAGCTTGGCTGTTTTTTTCAGTGTCCAGGGCAYGAAACATCCGCTTCACCCTGGCACTGCTTCACTCCCGAAATAAGCGCTGATAATGACGGGATGACCGCTCTGCTCCCCTCCTCTCGGTGGTAATGATGTTCATTATGCATTCAATGGGCTATTTTACAATATGAATTCATTTAGAAAAGGATAATTAGTCCACAGCTTGCTTTACATTTTATTTAATTTTCTTTACTTGTGTTTGGGGGAAAAAAAAAAAAAGAAAAAGTATGTGGGAATTGTGTTATTTTTGCAGCAAGGAAAATTCAGCTCTTTGATTATCCTCACTCGCAAGAGATACCACAAAAATGGTGCCCTGGTTTTTTTTTGCTGAATAATTTCTTGCCATTGAGCATCCAAAAGAGCATTTTAATCTCAATGTACGCTCTGCTATTGTATCAAATTAAGAAGAGCAGGCACGGGAGGCTGCTCAGTGAAGAATCCTCTTTCCCATTAATTTGGATGTGTTAAGTGCACTTTCAGAAGCCAAAAAATATTCTTGTAAAAACACGATTGCACAATGGGATTTCTTTCTAGGGCTTCAGTCAACTACCAGCATTCATCATTGCTGAAATTGAGGCGGGAGTGAGAGAGCAGCGTCCCCAATTAGCAGAGGCGCAGCGCTGAGCTGTTTGTTTTGGTTGGGTCTGCGAGTGAGAYCCTGTGGGGAAGGCTTCCTGCAGACCTACCAGAGCACAGCATTTGGGGCTCTGAATCCTTCCCTGCGCTTCCAAATAAATCCCTTCTGCTTTTCTCACCACAACAGCCCAAAACAAAGCGGTCCCTGCTCGGAAGGCGTTCAGGCACGAGCTGATTTCTCAGCCTGTGAAATGGCAATCGTTGTGTTCCGGGATGATGGAAATATATTCATTTCTGTATTGGCAGCTGTGGTGCAATGAGCTGATAACTCAGGGGAGATGGTTCCCAATGGTTTCCAGAAGGTGAGGAGTAAACCTGGTGCTGGCCCCCTCAGTGCTTCAAGCAGGGAAAGGTGTTGTGCTGTCCCTGGAGATGTTTCTGCTCCCTGAATGGCTCCWGCCCCCATTCCAGAGCCAGAGACCCCCTGGATCAGGCCCCTCACCCAGCTGAGGKAAGGTCTGGTTTAGGAGAGCTCCCTCACCCAGATTTGTGTGATGCTCTGCACATGCAGGCAGCAGAAAACTGAGGTCAGGAGGTTTTCTCTTTCTGCCAAAGCAAGATGGAATCCAGATGTTTGGAGAGAACACCTGGAACAGCACTGGTGCATGGCAGCACTTCCTGGTGACCAGAATCTTTATTGAGAGCTCAAATGCAATTTCCCTAAACAGTCCCTCGAGTCCCTGGCCACCCCTTATTCCAGGAATTTCCTAAAGGTGCTGTCTCTTGCACAGCTAAAGCCAAAAAGCCATGAAAGAAACGAGATCTGAAACAGTGTAATGCATGAAATATGAATTGCACGGCAGCCTGGGATTACAGCGAGCCTGACTGCAATGCCTGGTGCTCCCCTTTACTTTTATTTCTATTAATATTCCTCAAGCAACAGCAAAGATCGATTTGAAGTCGAGAGCACAGAGAGTCATGGGAGTTTCATTAGCATGCAAATCTGAGTGAATTCATTAGCCCTGCAACTGATGCTGATGCTCCTGGAAACTAGTAAAAGAGTAAAGTCTGCAGAAGTAAATCAGGCCGTGCTAATGAGCCTGTTAATAAAGCTTTTGTAAGCCTTTTCCRGAGCCAAAGTGACAAAGCACATTGTCAACGTTAAACCTCTGCTACTGAGCCTTAGATGAGGGACACATATTTATTTTATTTTATTTTGTTTGGTGCTGGGGAAGAGAGCGGAGAACCGTAGAGAAGGTGGAGAATGAGACAAAGGCAGTTACAGAATTTTCTCATCAGAGATAAAAGTATTGTGTGGCTGCAGAGAAAGAGATGGAGTGACAATTGCAACCGTGCAAATAAGATCCATTTGACTGAAATTATATTTTAAAGAAAAACAGGAGACCAAATTTGTTATAATGGGCCTTTCACCTTCTGGCTGTGTGTTCTCATTTTCCCCTCGCTTTATTAGRCATAATTTCAGGATTGTGTTTTGTTTCATCTCCTCCTGAGCTTGCAGAAATGCTCAGGGCACTGATTCAGTGCTCAGCTCACTGGGGCCACCCCAGATTCTGCACCTCCCATCTCTGTGGGGTGGGTCAAGGGGAAACTGGGCACCCCTGGGACTCTGACCCCACTGTTATGGGGTTTGGGAAGAGCTGCACCAGGGCAGCCCCTGTTCCTTCTCCTCATCCGTGGGGTAGGAGGGGCTGTGGCAGATCTGGGGGGCTCTGACAGAGGCAGCTCCCCARAACAGGAGCTCTGGGGTGCAGGGAAGGGCTCTGCAGGGAGCAGCCTGGCTCAGTGGGGTCTGTGACTGCTGGAGCAGGGGGAGAGGGAGCTGATAACCCTCCTGGTCCCTGGAGATTGCTCTGAGTTTTGCTGGTGGAGACAGAGCTGTGGAGGGGAACACATTGTGTTTAACAGATTGAAACCTGCATTTCAGTCCATCCCACCTTCAGGTGGAACGTTTCTCTGCACACACCTCGGCATTTTTCACCCCTGTGCTCACAGGTGGGAGGGTGAGAACCTAAGGCAYCAGGTGATGTTTAGTCTGAAAACCAAAAGTTAATTTTAGCCCTGGAGCATTTCTCCCTTCACCCTCCATTCCCACACAATTTCAGGTGTTGCAGAGTTAAGAGATCTCCTCTCCCTGCTGTSGAACCAAGGCTTTAAACTTTCCAGGTGGGAAATGAAATACAGGACCCAATCCACCACCTCACCCTGCCCCACAGAGCGGGGTCAGGCTCATCCTCCCAAACTCGTGTGTGTTTGGCGTGGCAGCAGCAGCCAGAGCAGGCAAAAAGGCTGAGGGTTCACCAGAGATAAGGGGCAGGCCAGGTGGAAATCTATTTGGTTTCTTTTTGCAGCAACCTCTTTGTGTAAAAGAGCTCGGTGCAGGGGGAACCTGATTACTGCTTTCTCATCAAGTGCAAAAAGAAGTGCTTTATACACAGGCTGATGGAAAACTACTGGAATGCTTTTCAGCTCCCCTCTCCAACCCTCAGTGCTTTCTGGTGCCTTTAAGGGAACAAAAATCTGGGCTGGAAAAAGAGGGGAAATATATCAAAACATATTTGGAGATAATGGCAAGTAATACAACAGACAATGCAGCTGGGCAATAAAAGAGAGGCAAGGGGAAGGCATCAAAAATACCATCAGAGAGTGGAAGGAAAGAGAGAAGACAGAGAGAAARGTAAAAGCAAGGAAATGAAGGGGGRAAACCACTTTTATAGGGTGGCAAAGGACAAGGAGGAGATGAGGGAAGGCAGGGAGAGAAGAGTGCAAGGGAAATGAAGAAGCCCTGGGTGAGGGATGGAGTGGAGGGAGGAGGCAGGGAGTGGGAATGGAGCCAGGGGAGGTGTGGAGAGGCCATGGTGGTGCTGAGCTGTTCCTGTACCAGCTGCAGAGTGAGGGTGCAGTGAGGGTTGTGAGAGGACACAGGGAGCAGTGGCAGCTCTTGGCAGGGACACCGCTCCTTCAGCGCTGTGGGTTGAGAGATGCTCAGCCTTTCCCACGGCCTCCTTGGGCTGAAAGCTCAGGAAAAGCACCACGGGGTGGATGATGTGAAGGTCTGAGCCAAATCCATTGTTCTGAGCACCCACTTGTACCCTGCACTCCTTCCTCCAGTGGACAGAGGAAATTTAGCTTGCTGCTCACCAGCCAGAGGACGTTTGCCTTGCTGCCCTTCACCTCTGGACAGCTGGGCTTTATTTGGTGAAA
>NW_026623405.1:112469-209181 GCF_030028575.1 Malurus melanocephalus
GCTGCAAAAGCTTTGGGAACATTCCTGTAACAACTGCCATACAGCTTGCTTTAGCAGATATTGGGGCTCTTTCATTCTTAGCTGCTGAATTACATTTGGTTATCAACATGCATTATATCTGCTGTCAATTAGCTCTTATCTAACACCGTGAAATGACTTTAACTCCTTCAGCCTGCTCCAAGATCTGTCCCCTACCAGCACAGGCACAGCTTGTATCAGCTTGCAAAGATCCAGGCAATTTTGTCACTTTTTTTTTTTTTTTTTATTTTTTTTTTTTTTTTTTTTTTTTTTTTTTTTTTTTTTTTTTTAAACTGGTGCTCATTACAGCTAAAGGTCAGTTGTGTTTCCATTGTAAGCCTTGGGATAATGGCATGATCCAGCAAACTCTTTCTTGTGTAAAGTTAACAGGACGATTTGCATAAAAATCCTTACTAGGGGAGTAATTTGCAGGATTGCACCTTTAAAAACCTTCGCCTCAGGAGCAAGGCAAAAGCTGGAACCTGGAACAGCAATCTTCCAAAGCCATATTTTATCAGAGGAAACGATCAAAATTTAATGAGGAGAAAAAGGTACTTAATGGCTGTAGATAGTGTAATTTCAGCCATAAAAATGGGATCATCTTGTGAGGCATCTTGCTGTGGCCTTTCCAATCAATGGCACGGCTGGCAGCAGCCTCAGCCCTGACGGGGTGAAACCCTACWTTTTTGGGCAAAAAGTCCCAACCCACTGCAAAATGCACATGATGAACCACTTGTTTGGGTGGCTGAAGGCCTTTTTTCTCCATGAAATCTGTTCTTGGCTGCAGAGCTGTGGCATGGAGCTGTTTGTAAGTCAGCCCAGTGAAATCTGAGGCAGGATGGCCTTGCAGYCGTGGCTGGTGCCGCTGGCATCTCAGGAGGGTTTTCCTCTGCTCTCCCAGCAAACATTTCAAGGGTTTCACCAGCTCGGTTGTTTATCGCACTGGAGGCTCCCYGAGGCTCAGTGCTAGCCTTGAAAATCTATTTACATTTTTAAATATATGCCAAAGCGTAAGCCCTGGGACAATTCTGAGAAGTTAGGTATGCAGAGCAACCAAAATAGAATCAAAATCAAGTCCTCTAGCAAGCCTTGGGTGAGTATTTCTGCATATTTCCTTGAACAGCACAAATGTCAAACGCTAGCCTACATATCCCAGGTCACAGCTAAGAAAAGCAACGGATGGATTTGGCCATTGGTGAGCAAATATTAGTCCTGGACAAAGGCACTGCTTTATTTTCCAAGTGTACCAGAATTAGAGAACCCCCCAGYGCTGAATAATTTTGTTCTGCCTCACTGTGAAAATTCCTGGTGTTCAATAGCCCTCCACAAGTTCTCATTTGATCCCTGTAGTGCAGGGCTCCTGTGGCTCCCCATCAGCTGCAGWGCTGGTAAACATGTACACACTACCCATTTAAGGGCTTTTAAAAGGCTTCTCACTGTGCCCAGAAATTACACCTGTGCTTTCTTTCTTACCCATGCTGTTGCCTTTGTTTCTCAGGCTATATTAAGCCCTTTTTTTTTTCTTTTTTTCTCCCCCAGTTGAAAGAGTGGTAATGTAGAAACACCTTCAAGTCSTGCTTTCTCTCTAGCTGTGCAGAGGGACAGAGACAGTTAAACTGAACAGAGAGAAAAAAAACCAGGGGGATGGCAGCAGATGTCTGCCCCTCCTGAAGACACTTGACTTTTCAGGAGCTCCGTGGTGTTAGCTGAAATCCCTGGCAGCTGCAGTGCCTGGTTTCCCGGAGACGGGGACCTGTGATGTTCTGACTGTATTTTCTCCATCCAGAGATGATGAAGGGAGACAGAGGATGTGGAAGCCTCAGGAGCTGTGTCAGAGGAGGGGGGAAGGTGGATGCCAGGGTGCACTGGCCTCTGATAAACTTCTGCATTGTGGGAGAATCTTCCAATATTAAAGATGATTTGATAGAAACGAGAGCAAGGGGAGATGTGGTAAGTAACGTAAAATACGGTGTCTGAAAGGATGTTTGATCTGTGTGCTCTACACTGCTAAAAAGGGGAATTCAAGCAGAGGTCCTGCTAATGCCAGTGGTCAGATTCTACATTGATCTCATTTTACATTTATGGGGGAWCTTTCACTCAAGAGAAAGACAAAGAAATCAAAGAAACGAAGAAAAGGAATCAACTTCAACTGCTTGAACATCTCTGACAGCACAACAGTGCCTTGGATGAAGTCCATCAGTGAAGCTCTCTGATGAGGAACATGACTAAGRAAATGACTCAAAGGCTTTTGAAGTGAGGTGCTGGCGCAGGACGTGTTTGGTACCTCCTGTCTGGCAGTGACAAGCACTAACAGAGACCCTGCCCTGAATTTTGGTGATCCTGCCCTCCCCTGTGACTCTCCTGCAGGAGTCCCTGCGTGTCCATGGCAGCTCCCAACCCCAGTCCCTGCAATTCTCCTAAAGCTCTTTAGGAGTTTTTTTTCCATAGCCCCAGACCCAACTTTTTCCCCAGCACATGCCCAATTTGCAACGTCAACACTGTGGTTTGCTGTTAAATATCTGCTGATGCAACTTAGCCTTCAACTTTTTATCCAATTCATTTAAAAATAATAAAGCTCTTGCTCTGCATTTCCCAAAAGTGAGAACCGAGCCTCRGAGGCATTTGCATTAATTATGTTTCAATCTGAAGAAATGCCTTCTGAGCTTCCCCCTCGATTCATTGCAGCTCTCCARCCTCTGACTGCTCACACTGGGAATGATCAGCACATCTCCTCTCCTCAGCTCAGATCCTGAGTGGAATTCTGCTGTCGGAATTCTCTATGTCTGCACCCACCGAGCCCAGTGTGCCAGTGATTCCATTTTCAGCAGGACACCCAGCTCCAATTAACGCCTGCAATTAGCACAGACAAAAGTGCTGCTCCCCCCTCCCCTCCCCAAAACCACGCCGCCTTGATTGTTTTTTAAGAAAATCCCAGGGCACTGTAATACCTCCCTGGTAGTCATGGTTCAACAGAACAGTGAGGTTAGTGAGGCGTGACAGTGCTCTTTTTTCCTAAACCTATACGGAACATCCTTAATCAAGCTTTGCTTTTTTAAAAAACAATGGGCCTAATTCTCTCTGGCCTTGCAGTATGTTCATGCTTGTGGAACTCCATCAGGACGTATCCTCAGCTCCTGTAAACTGGCAGAGCTCTTTTGACTTCATTTAAACCCTGGGAAGGCTGGTATTAGCTGAAGATTTGGACTGCTGATTTCCAAGCTATTCCTGATTTATGCCAGTTCTAAAGCATAATGGCTTCAAACTTTTTTTTTTCTTTTTCCCCATTAGGTACACAGTCATTACCTCATTTATGTCAAATCATGCACAAAGCACATCCAAGCAACTGCATTTTCCTGACCTCTCTCACCCTCTCTATTCCTGCTGACCCTGTTACAAAGCTTGCACACCCAGAAAACATCCACCAATCTCCCTGAAGACCCTCAGGAGGATCAGGCCAGACCAGCAGGGAAAGTCRCCTCATACCCCTACACTCGCATTGCATTTTTTCTAAATTTTCTAAATTTTTTCTCTCTAAATCAGATGTGGTTTTTTCAGTGACATTTTGCCATGGCCAAAAGGAAAGCTTGAGGATGCTTCAGCACATCTCTGCCACAACCCAGCAGAGACAGCACATCCTCAGCATTGCTCTCAATCCTGCAAGGTGATTGAGCTCTTCTTTCTCTCTCTCTTCCTTCCACCCCGTGTTCCACAGCCTGAGCAAGAGCAGCAGGCAGCAAAGGAAAGTGGAGAGGAGAGACACAGCRTGTTTCTTCTCAGGAGTGTCAAATCTGCCTTTGGTGAGGTCCTGGCCGATTTGAAATGCGAGGAAGATGTGAACCAAGACAGAAATGCGTGGAAGGGCTGCTGGGTTTGAGTCTGTTCCCATGATCAGAGAGCAGGGGTTTATAGGGGCAGTGCTGTGGTTGTCTGCTATTAGACTGACATTTTAATTAGGTGCAGGCTCAGTGATAGCTCTCATTGCACCTGGGACCTCATAGTGCAGCACAGGGCAAATAAATAATGGTGTCTGTGGCAGYAGATAGAGATGCTGTTACTAACTTTGAAACAGCGGTGTGAAACACTGGGTGAAACATCACACAGGCTGACAGATTAGAGATTTCATAGGCTTCAGGTACAAGAATAAAGGAAATAAAACTTGAAATKAACTTTGTGTGATAAAAGTAGCCGTGGAAGAGGCTTTTACACCTGTAAAAGCTGCAATGTGGTTCCCACTACTGTCTGCACCAAATGCTTCAATGTAGAAATATGAACTGTAGCAATTGAGCTGTAGTTCTGCTATAAAATTTTTATAAACTTGGGGTTTTATGGATCTGGAACACTACAGAATAGAGAGCATGGAAGCTATTTCAGAGGGTAAGTGCCTAATTGTCGTGTTTGCACTGACTCACTGCATTCAGAGACATAACTTGTGCTCTATTTGTACTACACTGACCACGTGTACCTGCAAAAATATTCAGACTTGTAAATTCTGTTCTGAACYATCAGTTGTTCAGTTGTTTCTCATMTCMCTTGCCAARRAGCAAGGACAGAAGGAGGAGAGACACGAGGCAGGTGCCAGAAAAACAGAGGAGTGTCTGCATAAGTTTTATTGACAAATCCTACTGTATAAAATACTAAAACACCCATCAATACATTTTTGGGACTCCCCCATAGTGATCTCTCATGGGGGGAGCCCTTTCAGAACTCTGGGCATTCTCACAGCAAAGCTAGTTGCCCACAAAATGCTTCACTACTCCCAGTCATGCTTTAACATCTTCATGGCTCTCAGCCTGCAGGACTGGGACACGTCTCCCAGATAAAATCAAAATGCTCTCATCTTTCCAAAATGCTTCATTTCTCTGTTGTGTTTGGAGCYTGGCTGCACAAGTCAGAAGAATTTGGTGTCATCTGTTCTGGAGGACAAGCCCTGGCACTGGAAATGTTTCCCTTCCTGCAGGATTACTGTCACCATTTATCATCCTGTATCCATCTGAGGGGATGAATCCTCGCTCCTCAGCCCACCGGTGACATCGACAGAGAGAACACCACACTTTGGTGCAATTGTTTCCTCTCAGCTGCTGCTCATCTTTAATGGGGATTTGGATGAGCAAATCAGGATGATTTGATGGTGTTCTGCCAGTTGTGACTCACTGGTTTTTCCAGCACTTAGGACACCAGTGTTTGTGTCCCGCAGAGAGAAACCTTTCCACGAGTTCCTCCAGCCCAGAGAGAGCTGCTGAGTCCCTGCTGAGASTGAGCAAGGCTGCCCAAATTCTGTGCCCTCCACGGGGGCCCTACAAGAGAGAGAAAGAGCTGGGTAAGGGCTCAAACCAACATTCATTAAGAGTGCTAATAATTAAAAATTAATGCAGCGTCCTCTATCCATCCTCTCCCCAAATCTTTCATTCCCCCGTGATGTTAGGGAGTGGGATTCAATGTTACTCATGATTTTTATGTTTTCTAACCTAAAGAAGAGCGTGACTAACCATCATGAACCCTTTTTTGTTAGCTTCAGCCTGATTCACACACCCCATCCTGAGATGTAAATCAGAGCTCTGACACACTGGAAGCAAAAYGGTTTATGTTAAAGGAGAAAAAAAGGCTCAGTTTGGGCTAAATTACCCTCTTGCCTGGTGAAGGAGCACATCAGCACTCCTTCCCAGGAAGGCAGGGGTTTTTCAGGACATTAGCTGTTTTCTGTTGTGGATAAGATGTATTTGCTGCATTTTAGGAGGCCTCTTTCAAGATGATGTTTCATGAAATCAAGTGTAGGACGGTGCCCTCCCTCTCCCCACAGTACATTAGGGTTGAACTCATGGAAATAAAACAGTTCTTGAAAAACACTTGGTGAATCTACATAATTAAAAATCTTTCCTGCTGGGGGTTAATGATTTGGGGAGATTAACTTGATAATGTAATGTAAAATGTCGAAATCAAAGTGTGCATCCAGAAACACTGGTGCAATGGGAGACAATTTTAAGTAAACAACCGGAGAAAGTATTTTGCAATTAAATTAAAGATGTTTCCAAACTACTGTACTTTGCTATAAAAAAACTACATCATCTCAAAAAGTCAAGTTTCATTTCTTTTAATTAGTGCTGTCATGAAGCATTCCATTCGGCTAACACTGACTAACAAGCCCTTTTCCAGGGAAAAGTGCTTTGATTTGTGTTTCTTTGATAATAATAAAAATAACCACAGACCCTWCACATGGAGTCTGCTGTTTCAGTTCTCAGGCAGTGGAGATCAGCCTCACTCCAGCAAAGTCGGTGTGGCATCCTGATTTCCAGCAGGTGAAAAGAGAGGCTGTGCCCTCCCTGGTACGCCCTCTGGGAGGGATGTGAAGTCTACTGACATCAGCTGCTTTCAGGAACGCTCAGGTTCAAAGCTGTGTGTGCTGGGATGCATCCCCAGCTCCTTCTGCTCTCCTCACCCTCGAGTTATTTAACTGGAGAGGCATCAGCATCAAATTGATGGAAAGCCAAAGTGATCTTGATCCTCCTTTGAGACTTATTGTTGGATTGCATTATATATAAGCAGAGAAGCTTTTTTATTATTAATGGGACAGAAAATCAGAACCATCAAGGAAGATGATATAATTCCTATTAAGATGGATGAGTTGGAGTTCAGTCTGTGTATTCCTAACGAGATTGTTCTCTGTGCAAAAGCAYATTGCCCTCCAAGGGAAAACCTCACCCTGGTGGGGGAAATGCCATTTCCTGGGCATTTCCTGAGCTCCTCCTGGGCACTGCCCACACATGTCCAGGCACMAGGCTGCTCAGGGTGGTCTGCTGCAGGGTGGGAAATGTGGAGCTGCCACCCCAGGAGCTGACCTTCCTTGGGATCTCTCTCACTCAAATCCTTTTCTCTGTCGTCCAATTTGTTTTCACATCTGCCAAGWATTGCGGCTCCTTCTGCATGTCCAATGAGGGGATTATTTCGCAGGCTTAAATCTCCTAAAAAAAGAAAGTWACACTGATAAATACTTGTTGTCTACACTGGGAGGCTGCTGAGGAATAAATGGGAGTGAGTGCGAAGGGCACTGTCTGTTCTGCAGAAATGCTTCTCATTTCACGTGGCTCCCATCGCATCCGCAGGGCTCAAAGCAGTCTTTGTGCAGCACAAAGTGCCCTCCCGGGAGCCAGTGAGGAGCAGCTGTTCTGGGCTGCTCCCTCGCTTAGGTAAACCCTGTTTGTAAAACCTGAATATCCCCTTTTGATTCCATCCTGTTGCTCACACCAAACCCCCCTGTTCCACCTTAACTCATCCCTTCTCCCTGCTAACGCCCTTCAAATCCTTACAGGCTCTCACCTCTTCCTCGCCATTTAGCTGTGCTYTAATCTCACCTCTTTATTCATTCATCACAAATCAATCTCTGCCGCCCCTMATCAGGGCGGTGCAGCAGTTCTGTCCCTAATGAGCAGACCAAGAGGTGATGCTGCACCTCCTGCCCTGAGGGATGCTCAGCACCCAACCCCAGGGTGTCATTTTTRCCATGTTCTGCCCCCATCTGCCCCTCTGGCACCTCCTAACTCAAAATCAAAGTGTTTTCCTCCTGCTGGCAGCCCCGTGTATCTCATCCCCGTTAGTGTCATTTGGGGAAGAATGGCTTTGTGCAGATAATAATAATTTCCATTTCCCCGTTCAGAGCCTSCTCTCCTACCTGTGGGTAACTGATTGAGAGCGAAGAACACTCCCTCTTTCCTTCTTACCTTGTAATAAGCACCAGCACATCTGTGCCAGTGTCGAACTCAGCAAGTGTGCTCTCTGCACTTCGAGTGGATCCTAATCCAAACATTATATGGCTCAAAGCATTTGAGTGTTTAAAGGATTCATGGCTTTTCCCTCGGTTCCCCAAGGAGCAAACAAGCCTGGCAGCAGCTCCCTCCCCAAAYCTCTGCAGCAGCAGCAAGACCCTGAATTGTCTCCATCTATGCCAACTCTCGTATCTGATTTCCTCTCCTCTGCTAATTTGCCATCCTTATCAAAATTGCAACTCTTTCACCATGTTATTCCCATTGTGGGAAACCTTCATTTGGAGAATATCTGTGCCTTTGTCAGTGTTGCACTCAGCAGAGGTGGTGGGTGAGCTGGGCCTGTCTCCTGTGTCTGTGGGCACCCAGCAGCAAGCTGTGCTGGATTTGGAGCCAGAGSRGAGCTGTCCCCASATCTGGGATTTCATTCTGGTTTATTTTCTTGCCTACTCCTTGTGGAAACAGAGCAATGTCTTTGTGCTGTTGAATGCATCCAGCCAAGGGATCCTTCCTGTGCCTGGGTACTTTACAGTTGTGGGGTTTTGCCTCTCACTGAAGGTGTGCATGTGTCAGATGGTGAGGGGAGCTCACAGCTGCAGGTACAGGGTAGATGTGACAGACTTTGAGCTCACATCATCTGCACTGGTGGCCAGCTGGACTGGCTGACTGCTCTGATCACTCTTACTCTGCTGTAGCTACYCTGTCTCAGTTTGATCATGTTTCACCAGCACTGGGCTGATTTGGTTATTTTCTTTTCTGTTTCTGCTTCCCATGACTCCTTTTCTTTTATTATTATCTCCATCTGGAGGGACCTGGCCTTCCCCTTGACCACCTCCTGTGAGTGACCACTCCTTTCTYCTCACAGTGCAGCTTCCAGCCATTGACAAACACAAAACTGTTCTGTTCTCCATCATCTCCTCTTCCTCCCTCTGCTTACCATGTACTCCTGCTCTTTTCAACTTTTATCTCCTGATATCTCCCAATCAAGCTGCCCTGCCTTCCTCCCTCCTGCCAGTTTTGCAGCAGTGCCATCAAGCCAGCTCCCTCCCCAGTTCACCTCACATTCAGTGTGGTTTAACAGGCTGAAACTCCCCAGTTTCTCACACAAATCTGCGATCAGATATTCCTACCCTACGCTTGAAATGAACCATTTCTCTGTACTTTAGTAACTGCTGCTCTCAATGCCCAAATAGCAGGAAATAGCATGAATTTTTCCCTCAGCATGATGGACTGAACTATCCATGGCAATGTCAGAAATCAGAGGGAGAAGGAGAGGGCTGAAACCAGCAGAGCTGAGCCCGGGCCATAGGGAGGAATCTCAGTGATAAAAGRAATCAGTGAGATGACAGCACAATGAGCTGCAATCCGAGCCCTCCTCGTACCTCGTGTTTTTATACACACACTCAAAACATCGCAGGGCTTGAGATTGTTTTCTCCTTTCTGGAGAATTATTTTGTCCTTCCTTTAGCTGACAGCCATTGGGGAGAATGAAACACGCTGGTTAGCCTCAAACACCTTGCTGAGCATTCCGTGGGTTGAGGCACAGCGATGTTTTATTGCAGCTGACACCAATCGAGGCAAATAGACAAAAGTGAGATTTTTGATTTTGGATCCGTGAAGTGAAGGGTATAAGTGAAGTGAATTTGGACTCACAGTTCAAAGGAAGGGGTAAGTAAGTCCCGGGAAAGGGTTTATCTTATCAACACCTCGAGCTTTGGGAGGAATGGGCTGTTTTACAAGGAGCTCTGCAAGCTGCAACTCTGATGGTACCATCCCTGTTCCTGGGATTTCATGACACAGCCAAAGTCATTGGAAACTGGTGTTAGGAGGGGGAAAAAAGGCAGGAAAAACCATGGCCTTGTCCATCATAAAAGATTGAGCACTTGTGAGTCTGGTCCCAAAAGCTCTCCCGGGCTGGCATCAGTGGGATCAGCACAAAAACCAACCCCATGGGACCAACGGGGACTTGGAATGGCCTGAAGCAAACATCTGCACTGACTTGCTCATGTGGAAAAAGGTGACAAATGTCTGCAAGGAAATGTGGAACTGCTTGAAATTCACCGTTTGTCACAGCCCATTGTGAATTCAGGAATGGCCCTTCTTTCAAAGGAAATTTCTGTGAAGGCGTATTAAGGGAAAGACAGGACACTTTCTAGTAAAAATGGCCATCGAGCAGGCCTGCTCCTGAGTGAGGCTTTGATAGTATGAGCCCATTTTCCATGGCTTTGGCATTAAAAATACAGAGAAGGGCWCTCTGTCCACAGTTTGTACAGAAAACAGATGTGTTGTCATCTGGGGGAATGAAGGGAAACAGGAGACACCAGGAGAAAGGCATTTCTAACAGGAGGGCACGACCTGAACATCCACTGAGCAYCTCTTCTAWGAGGAAAGGCTGAGAGAACTGGGATTGTTCATCCTGGAGAAGAGGAGGCTTCAGGGTGACCTAATTGTGGCCTTTCAGTACCTGAAGGGGTGAACAAAAGAGCTGGAGAGAGACTTTTACACGGGGACTGAGCGATAGGACAAGGGGAATGGCTTCACACTGCAAGAGAGTAGGTTTGGATTGGATATTAGGAAGGAATTTTTCTCTGTGAGGGTGGTGAGGCCCTGGAACAGGGTGCCCATTGAAGCTGTGGCTGCCCCTGAATCCCTGGCAGTGTCCAGGGCCAGACTGGACATTGGGGTTTGGGACATCCTGGAACAGTGGAAGGTGTCCCAGCCTGTGGCAGGGGATTGGAACGGGATGAGCTTTAAGATCCCCTTCCAACACAAATGAAAATAATAAAAAAAAACCAAATAAAAGCCATTCTACAGCTCTATGATTCTAATATTGACCAGTGTTTAGATCTGGAAGGAATTTATCCTCATATCCACGCACTGGAAGGAAAGTCCTGAGGTCCACACCTGGGTCACGCCAGGATTCATCTCTCTGATTTAATATTGAGCCTGTTTGTTTGTGCCTGTGAACTACATCACTTTTCTTTTTCACTCCTGCAGCATTAAGAGCAGGAAAATCAAGCTGTCTACAGATCCCCACACCTTGGCTATCCAAACAAACCCAACAGCGCCCGGCTACACTGCTCTGCGTGCAGAGATTTGTTTGAAAAGAAGGATAAAGCCAGAGCTCGTTTTGTTTTCTCGCTGTCATAAATTTCACCCTGCCTCTGAACGGCTTTGCCTCAGCACTCTGAACTTTGCATAACTTTTAAAAACAACGGGGAAAACCACCCAAAGCGCCGTTTCCTTTTGCGCAGCCCAGAGCGCTCCAGCCCGGGGCGAGGGCAGGGAGCGTCGGGCACGGGGGGCATCGCTCGGGGTGCCCGGGGTGCTTCTGTGACTTAACAGTGACATCCAGCGGTCACTCGGGTCCCTCTGACACGGGCCTGCCCGCAAAACCTCGCAAAGTCGCTTTTTTAAAAAAAAAAAAAAAGTCGGGATATTTGTGCACCGAGCTGGGAGCGAACTCTTTGCTCCTGCGCGGGATTCTCTAATTCAGCTGCTCTGCTACATTAATCTCTACCTTCAGCTTTTGGTTTAAACCTCAGAGTATCGAATAATCTTAAAATCACCCTGGTTTGCCTCACTTTTATAACCCCCATGTGTTTGCAGCATCATGAATATTATTCATAATTGAGCTGCTATGAATGTAAAAATCAAAACCCTGTGAAACATCAGACCACAGAAACTTTTCTTTCTACTAGTTATCACGCTAAACACAAAAATAAGCAGTTTTCATCTCGAGTTTAACACTACAGGCATATTTTTACATGGTAATTTGGTTTTCAAAAAAAGTCTAACTGTGAAGTTTAATGATACCAAATGAAGCAGCTTGTCAGTTCATATTTATATTCAATTCCRAGCTTTCACAGCTCCCAGTGTGTTTCTTTAGTAGTTTGTTGAAGATATTCTGACAGTCTTTCTCAAAACTGTCTCTAGGAAAGGCGGCATGGAAACCTGCAAAGAAACAAAAATCTTCCTACGCTGCTGGCTTGGGGTTTGGTTGGTTGGGGAGGAGAATCTTCATTCCCTTCGTGCTCACGAGGTTGATGCTCAAAGGCTCCAACATTTGGTTTGAGTTGATTTTCCTACAAGCCACGGGTGGTTGCACCAGAGTCCTGGAGGAGTCACCAGAGGTTAAAAACACTGAAGTTGGAATAATTGAAAGCTGCAGCCCCCAGAGCATTGCTGAATGCTCAGATGGAGATCAGGCAGAAGGTTTGGGGCTCCCCTCTCCCCTTTGTGCTCCTTAATCCCAGTTGTAAATTTGGGAGTTGAGGAGTTTGGTGCTGGTTTCSAGTGATGCTCTCAGTGCTGAGATGGATGAACCTGCCAAGGCTGGGCTCTGCTGGGTCACAGGACGTGCCTGAGCACAGGTGGCAGCACCTGGGCCATTATTCACCATCTGCTGCCACACAGTGAGAAATTGGGGTCATTTCCCTGCTGACAGGGGCTGGCAGGGGAAGGTCTCACTCCTGCCTCATCCCAGGCGGGAGCACATCACCCAGCCTGGCCTGGCTGCTTCATTTAAAGGAAGATTTCCTCTGTGGTTTCCACAAAAGCCATATACACTCTGAATAGGCCTCCTGTTGCCCCCCAAATCCCTTCTCCCCCTCAGCAGAATAGAAGGAAAGGATGTGCCCAAAATCACAGAGGGTGGGGAGGGAAAAGCCTGGGGRTGAACCCTGCCTCTCCTAAGAACCTTCTACTGCTTTGAACTCGGAATTCTGTGCAAAACCCTCRTCCTGTTGGAGAGCTCAAACCTCCTCACTCTGCCCCACTCTCAGAGAAGGTGACCTCACACCACAGGCAGTGCGAAAACAGTCCCGTGTCAGGAGCCAGAAGATGAATTTCCTTTTAACACAAGATATGGTGGGTCTGCATATGACTGCAACTGCCATCACACTAAAAAATATGTCTGCTGCCTTCAGGGTTTTGATGTTAAGTGTTCCTTTCAGCTGACAGCTGCATTTCATGGTCTCATGTCCACTCCAGAAACAAAAACATTTTCATGCCAACAACCAAGAGTGGRTGACCTCTCTTGAAGCACCTCCTGATTCATGAGTGCTCATTTTTTGCCTCTTCTTGCAGGATCCAGGACAGAAAGTGGCTGGAGSTTTGTCCATCCCTCTGTGTGACTTTGGGTGAGTGACTTTGCTCCTTCCTGTGCTTTGGTGTGCAGGGGTGAAGTGGGGATTGCAGGGGTGGAGGGGGTGAAAGGGCTGACACTGTTCATGGGGGGCTCAGGAGATTATGGGGGCTCAGGAGATCATGGGGGGCTCAGCAGAGCATGGGGGGCTCAGCAGATCATGGGGACTCAGCAGATTATGGGGGGCTCAGCAGAGCATGGGGGCTCAGGAGATCATGGGGGGCTCAGCAGATCAAGGGAGGCTCAGCAGTGACTGATCCTGCACATGGGATCTCAGCAGTGGTCCCTGTCCCCTCGTGTGGCCAGCACTGCCCATCTCCAGGCTGCAGGAGCAGCACCAGCACCTGCAGCAGTTCCGGCCGCAGGAAGCGCGTGTTAATTCCTGATGGGCTTTTAATGATCCCAAACCCCGCCACTGACTCAGGCGACAGCTAAATTTATCCCAAGGTTAGGGTGACTCTGCTGTACTCAAATCTATTTAAAGTCAARGCAAGCACTTCAGAATAACAAGTTGTTATACAACTCCAGAGACCAGGCAGTCTTCTCTTTTTAATGCAAAAGATAACACATTTCCGTGTTTTGTACGTGCTAATTGTTGGGAACGCTGTCAGATGGTTCAGCAAATTGGAAATGACAACATCAACCTGTTCAATCCATTAAAATCTCTCCAGGATMGTAAGGGACATTGTCAGCCAAACGATGCTGGCACCCCTGTGGTAAAGCCATCCTGATTCTTATTAATGACTGGCTTTACAAATGAGCAGATTTCCTCAGCRTGCCCTGCTCCATCACATCACCCACCAGGGGCATGGGCACAATGGAAGGAAACCCAGAGGTAGAAAAGAAGACTCTCACCCCAACGCTGACTTAATGAAGAGAACAGATGAGTAAAATTTAAATAGGTCCCAGGCCACACAGCCAAGAAAAAAGGCTGGGAATGGCTTTCTCCTTGTCCAAGGACCACTGCAGGAGTTTAGAGGGAATACAGTGCAGATTCTGGACTGGGTTTTTCTARGAAAGAATTGGTACCTTTTGGAAAAACTCCGGAGTCCCATCTTCAGGAGAAGCCAAGGAAAACAACCACCCCAAATCACCACACCAAAGCAGCTGTAATTCAGCTCTGGCTAGTCATTTGGGGGAGTCAGTGTCTACTGCCTTGACCCAGACCTGAGCTTTGTGCAGAAACACAAGCCAGCTCCAGTCCAAAAAGCTGTAGAGATAAGTTAGTGCCGTGCTATGCCCAAGCCAATATATTGTAGTATTTATTTCCACTCTTATTTATTACCTTGGCTGTGGTATTTCCCAAAAGCAGAAAGCAGCTGTGTGTAACTTCCACACACCAGAATGTTCAACCAGCCAGGACTGAAGGCAAAAATAAAAAACTTGCATCTGTTGTCATCCATCCTGATAGGCACAGCCAAAATCACTTTGCTTTTGAGAAWGTTGTCATAAAGCTGTTAATTCATKGTAGCTGTGAGATCTTCAGCCCATCCAAAAGTTGAATGTGAGAGTGTGAACCTCACCCAGCTCATYGTGAGCAGGGCAGCAGCCCTGTCGTAAAAAAAACCCAATATCTCATTGTCCTACCACTGATGGCTCTCTAATGCAAAAATAATAATAATTTTTTTCACTCCCCTATTATTTCTGCACTCTCTTTGTCTCTGCAATGTTGCAGTGGGCATAAAAGCCTGTTGGGATGGATCACAGATAGAGACAGCATTAATTTGAAACGGTGATGGAATAATGGCTATGGCACAGGGGAGAAACACAAGGCTGTTACTTAAGTTAGGAGCAAAATTCCACTTTTTTGTGGTTTAGGACTGTGGAACACATCCCAGGAATGGCACTTTTTCTCCTTCCATATCAAAATTCCCCTTTTTTGTGGCTTAGGACTGTGGAACATGTCCCAGGAATGGCACTTTTTCTCCTTCCATATCAAAATTCCCTTTTTTTTTGTGGTTTTGGACTGTGGAACACCTCCCAGGAATTGCACTTTTCCTCCTTCCATATCCCCAGCTGCTCCACATCTCACGAGCCAGGCTGTTGCATGCTGTTGGTATTTCTTCACCTTCCATTTTGTGCCATCTTGTTTGCTCTCCTGGGCTGCAGGCTGACATTGCCAGGGAGATTTACTGCCTGTGCTTTGTGTACACTTTAATTAGGTCTCTTCTTGCCTCTCACCTGACTCTTACATAAGAAATCACTCATAAAGGCTYGCCCAGGATCAGATCAATACCTGCCTTAAACACACGGTGACTTTCAGGCTGAAATTAAGSTCCTGCACTTCCTCAGGCTGTGTCCACCTCTGCTTTGTGGCCTTGGGGACACACAGGTTTGCTCATGGGGTGTTTTGCAGCCAGGCTCAGCATCCTTTGGTCACATCACAGAGATCTCAGCCCATCTGGGATGGGGCATTCCCTATCTCCTCTTATTTGGACACACAGCAGCTGCAGCCAAGAGGGTGTGCAGGAATTAAGGCTTTAAATAACAAATTGTTTCTTTTTGTCACTTCAATTTCATTTTATTAGAGTTCCTGACAGTTTTAAGCCTCAAACATAGGTGGTAACAGTGGCTAAAACATAGCACTATTATAACATTGTCACTTCAATTTTTGCCTGTGTTTCTAATAGAAATCTAAATGATTAGGTGTTTAACTTTCAGTGTGAGGCAGAAAAAATGCAGCTGCCTATGTTGAGGTCTGGCACCCTGAAAAGGGCACTTTTGGAGAGGGGATTGTCTCTCAGCTGTCAGGTTAAATGATTTTGCCTCACCCTGGCTCAGAGGGGCCTCCCACTCACCGTGCAGATCATCTCCAGAGCAGGAAGGATGGATTATTATATTATAAATTAWGTTTTGGGGTGAATGCTCAGCTTGTGGCAGCACCATGCCCTTGTGCAGCCCAGCCCACTGCTGTCAGCAAGGCTGAGCTGACTGAGTTTACACCCTGCTCTGTTTCCCTTCTTGCAGCCTGGTGAGTACAGAATTGGTGAGAAGAGCTCTTCCTAAACTCACCCTCCCCAGTTACATGGAGCAGAGCCCAGTGCAGTCTTTWTTTCCAGGCAGTGGGAGGTGAGAACCTGCAGGAACAGGGTGCCACCAAGTGTGCAAGACACACAGAAAAGAACACCATCTGAGGTTAATCCCCTCCAGAAAAATAATCTCTTCCATATAAAGTTTATATGGAAAAAAATTTATATATCCTGAAAAGAGACATGGCCTAGCTAAACACAGACTTGCAAAAATACAGGAATATACTTGACAGCTGTAGGGTTTTTTTATTTTTCGATTAACAAATGCAAAGGAGAGCTCAACTGGCTATTTTTTTGTTTGGTTTTTTTTTTAAAGAAGGTACCCGGGTGCCTGCATTCAAACATGCCCAGGAGATATCATCAGTCATTTCCTGAGTCTGCCTTCACACTCTTAATTTCATTTTCATGTGTCCTTTTCCTCTCAGCTGTGACATTCAGCTCCAGAGCTGTTTCTGCTGCTTCCTGGCCCCTTGAGAGCCACTTGCACTTCAAGAGTCTTCTTTTGAGAAGGGGGAAACTTCATCAAAGGAAACAATTTTGACAAATGGGGACTGCACTGAGGGAGGTGACTAAATGKTGGTGGGAAGCCTAATTTTCACTCCCATTTGGACTCCCTTTTCTTGGACTAAAAACCAAAACTCTTTTTTGGCTTCAATCGTCCCCACAGGCTGTTTTCCTCCTCTCACAGACACCCATCAATAAATCCTTTCCACCCAGCAGCRTTATTAAAATTTAATCTGAAATCATCACTCTGTAATCTACAGGATTGCTTCCATCAGTGTTTTAAAGAGCAGAAATAAAAGATTACATTTCCTGCATCTGGACACTCAGAATCCACACTTGAAGTCTCAACATCAGGAGTCGATTTTGAAATCTTCAAATCCACAGAACTTTTGGGGGCATTCCCATTCTTACAGAGGAAAGACATCCCTGTGCACACGAGCACATCCAGTAGATTATCTCAAGCTGGAAATTAATTTGTAAGCAGTAAAATAGCTCCATTAATAAGATTAATGCCRGGTTCAGCTCCATAGATTATTGAAAAGACAAAGCGGCCTGATCCATGCAGTTAGAATGAGATACCTGCATTAATTAGGATCCTCACCTGACAGTAATGGTGACATCAAACAGATCAAGGAGCTCAATCTCATATTTCTCTCTGGTTTGTGCTGTCAATAGCTTTATCTGTTTTATTCTGTCATACATATTCAGGAAGAATAATTGTTCTGACATGCAGTGTAAAATTCCTTCTTGGTTCTGATCAAAGTGATAATTACACACTCAGCATCAGTTTTTTTTGTGTTGATTTATTCGATTTGGGTAAGAATCCCAAGAAGTCTGATGGGTGTGAAATAGGGCAGCACTGGCTCTCCTTGTTCGAGCACTGGACACTTTCCCCCTTCACACAGAAGCAGAAAACACCAGGGAGTTTTCATCAGGGAGTCCATTAGGCAAATGGAAGAGGTCAAACAACAACCCAGGCACGAGATAATGTACTTTCATAATCCAGAAATCCTCCTAAATGTGTAAAACAAACCCAAATAACTCACTGCTCAAGCAGAGGATGCAGCTCAGGCCCATGGTGTGCTGATGCTCGGGGCTTTGCCCCGCACTGGGGCATCTCTCTGACCTCACCACATTCACAGGTGCCCCAGCTTTGGGCTGTGCCAACTCCTGGGTCCTGCTGGCACCTGGTCAATGTCCCTTTGCTTGTGCACTCCCAGGACAGCTCCATTTTTAGCCACTCATGAGCCTTCACTCTGCTCTGCAGCATCACTGGGAGGGTTTCTGTAAGCACCAGAGTGCCACATCACCCTAACAACCATCCTCAGGGAAGGAAATCACTCTGCTCTGCTCTGCTCTGCTCTGCTCTGCTCTGCTGTACTCATTCCCAATTACAAGCCAAGGATCTCAGTCATGAATGTCAAAACAGAGAGTATCTGGTTAAATGAGACGTGATAGGAGCAGTTAAGCCATAAGCTGTCATGCACCCACAYGTGATTGACAGGAGAGCTGTCTCCTCGTGGTACTTGGGAATTAGGGAATGCTTAAGGTGAAGTTATGTCTGCTTAGCAGAGCCCCTGTTGCTCCACATTAGCTGTAATCCTGGCAGTGTTGCTGTTACAACACTCTATTTTTTTTTTTTTTAACAAAGATTACCATGCTTTTGTACCTTTCTAAAAAAAACGTGTTGGGCCCTCTAACCCGCTGCGATTAATTTTCGAAAACCAAAGCTACAATTTAGACTAAAGAAACGCTGCATTTTTAATCTCAGCATCCCACGAAGTGCTGGAAAYCCCTGTAAGGGATGGGTACCCTGGGTTCCCTTGAACGCTGCGACCCTAAAATGGTGCAACCCTGCTTTGATTCCTGTGTGCACAGAACTGTGGCCGCTGCTGGGGATGCCCAGCTGTGAGATTAATGTGCCATTGCTGTTCTGGCATTCTGCTGAGCTGCAGGAGCTGCTGGGCAGCTCTGGATGYTCCAGCAGGGATCAAAGGAAGGATCGGGCGAGCGGGAAATCCGCGCCTGAGATTGCGCCGTGCAGCTCTGGGACTCTCCTGTTTTGTTCTGGAAGGTGCTGGAATCACTTCTGCCCTCTCCACTGTTGGGAAGATGTTTGCTGAGAGCTTACAGACGGGAAAGGATGGCCAGCTTAGCCAAAAGCAGTTCAGCTACAYGGCCACCCYRAGCCTTGGCCTSTCCTAGCACTCTGCTGCACCCATTTTCTTCAGATTGAAAGTGAAATTTGTCCCTTTTGCTGAGTGTTTTCCCATAGCCCAGTGAGTGCCCCAGCAAAGGGGGGTGCTGGAAKGATTCTGAGCTTCTTTATCTGCTCTTCAGCCCCATTTCCATGGTGCTTGGACACCCTGAGCAGTTCCAGGACCTTCCCACACCAGTTCCAGGTGCTCCAGGGACCCCCTGCACCAGCTCCAGTGTCTGATGATCCCTCACACTTCTCTGTTTCTCCAAAGATAAATTTGAACTCTGTCCACGGTGTTTGTTCGAACAGAGAGGTATTTGGATAGCATTTGAGTTTGCTGTGTTTGAAATGTTCTGACTCTGCATAAATTTGTCAGGACTGAAGATTATATTAACCATAAACCCTCAGAGGGAAATCTCCCAGCCATGCACACTCGAGTGGACTTGCTAAGTGCTCAGGCCAGGAACTCTTTCAGTCCAAGTTCATGATTCAGTGAACCAGCCCTGAAATGCAATTTCAACCCTGAAAGTGAGATATGCTCTCATTTCTCTCCTGTATCTGCTGAGCTTTCTTTTTTTTTTTTAATCCTTTTTAAACTTTTTCTGCCCTGGTGTTTATGCCCTGATTGGGCTTGTTTTCCGTGGCGAAGAGTGCTGTACTTGACAAAAGAACATCTGGGGCAGCCTGGAAGATATCTTAGGAGGTCTTGTACATTACCAGAAGGCCTGAGGAGGAACAATTTAGCTGGCAGATAAATCACTGTAACAAGTGACCTGACATTTCCTTCACGTTTGACCAGGTTGCACAGTGAAAACTGACAAAATCCTGTTCCAACTGAAAATATTTTCTCCCTGGTTGTGTAGCTGGTTAATCCTCGAAAACACCCAGGTTTTCTATCCCATAACAGAGGAGCTCATCTGTGGCTGTGTGCTCATTATTCCCAGCTGGCTGGAGTTATTATTCAGCTGATCTCATTCCCAGCTATTGTTCTAGTTCACCTTAARCCCGTTACACTTAAAAACATCTTCCAGAATGGCAGTGGCACCATTTTCTGGGCAGTTGAGGATTTGAAAGCATGAAAGCCAAACAGGCTGCTGGAGTCAATCTGCAAAAGTCAGCTCAAAATCAATAAGATGATACATTTCAGGTGAGAGGATGCTGAATAGTTATTTTAAAACGCCTTGGGATTAGACAAAATGCACTTCCCATCCCATTCATCTATAATAAGTTGTTGGCAATTTCTGCATGATTGAATTTCATTTCATATCTATCTTGTGTATTAAGGTTCACCCGCACCTGTTTTTTTTTTTTTTTTCTGCAGATTATTTTGAAATGTTTGGGCTTTTTTTTTTTTTTTTTTTTTTAATAAAATAGTATCACCCAGAGGGCTGCTGGAGCAAACAGTTCTCTGGGATGTGCCTCCTGTTGAAGAGCTTTGCTTGTAAATAAAATGGTGCTTTTGGGGACGACAGATGAGCTGCACAATGCAAAAGGGGGGTTTGCTGTGGGATTGAGTGTTTGCAGTCCTGACAGCTTCCCTGGGTGCAGGAGCAAACCCCAGTCAGTGCTAGCCCTGCCTACTCCAAAAATGTGTGGGCACCTGCATGAAACAGCACTGTCTGGGGGTGTGGGGGGAATAAAAACAACTCACTCCCACTGCAAATTAGTTAGCTGCATGATTAATGATTAATGAAGGAAAGGTTAGCAAGCTCAGTAAAGAGAAAATGCAGGGGCTTCTTTATTTAATTTCCTTCAAAAATGCAGGGGCTTCTTTATTTAATTTCCTTCCAGTTTGTTTGGGCAGCATGTACATACTGGAGGCAAGCTGACTCAGTTTAAGGGATTTTTTTTTCTTCTCCTGTGTCTTTGCAGAACTTTCACTGAGCCTGTTGTGTTCAGGATCTTGCAGAACTTTCACCGAGCCTGCTGTGTCCAGGATCTCACAGAACTTTGAGCCTGCTGTGTCCAGGATCTTGCAGAATTTTAACTGATCCTGCTGTGCTCAGGATCTCACTTAACTTTAACTGAGCCTGCTGTGTTCAGGATCTCACAGAACTTTGAGCCTGCTGTGTTCAGGATCTTGCAGAACTTTAACTGAGCCTGCTGTGTTCAGGATCTCACAGAACTTTGAGCCTGCTGTGTCCAGGATCTCCTCTAAAAATGAAGTGGTGCAGTGAGAAGGGGAAAGGCTGCCAGGGGGCTCAGGGGGCTCAGTGGTGGAGCATCAGGAGGATGTGACATCCTGGAGGAGGTTCCATCTCYTCCAGACAGGGCAGGGACCAAGCACGGGCTCCCTGCAGCTTCCATGCCTGGTGCTGCCCACCCAACTCTGGTCACAGCTCCTTGCACATTTGCAATCCAAAATTCGCAATTTTCCACACTTCTTCTCTCTGGGATGCAAACCTGATTTCGTTTGCCATCAGCTTCTAAGTTTCCCATGCCAAAAGTTGGCCCATGCTGGGAAAAGCCCCACCACCTGCGTGTCTGTCAGCCCCACGCTTCTCCAGGGTCATGCTCTGCTGCAAACAAATCTGTCACTCTCTGGGGTTACTGATCATTTAAGTGCATGATTAGTGTAATGATGGGGGGAAGAAAAGTTGCATAAAGATATACATTTTGCCTCCAGTAATTCCTCCATCTGTTGGTAGGCCTAGCAGGGTAGTGATGCTCAGCCTCTATAGAACTCAAATTAAAGGTTTGCCAAGACACTTAACTGAGTTAAAGGCAAATCAAATASAGCAGCTTCAGAAAATTACAACCACCCCATTGTTTGACTTTCACAGTCTGTATTTCAAGTCTTCTGATCCTTAACCAAAGCAAGGTTCAGTTCAGTGTTTTAACAGTACGAGAATCAGAGCATTAATTACGGGAGGTTTTTGTGGTCAGAGGGGCCACACTGCAACTCATGGATATCCAGCATCCTCTCACGAAACAAGTTTGGTGTGTCCACGTGCTTTTTCACCAGCACTTGGGTCCCAGTTATGGAAATCACATACAAACATCAGTTTTCTAATTGATATGAATAAACAGTAATAATGTATTTATACATTAATGGTTATGGGGGGGTATAAGTTGTCCAAGAGTGATAAAGTAATGGCTTTTCCTGCATAATTAATGACTTAAGAAGTGACATGTGGACGAATTAGCACTCACCAACACACAGGTAGGTGAGCAATTTCCTAAGTGCAATATTGATTTTAAAGATTAACAACATTTTCAGAACTCGTGCACTGCCAAGCGCTTTTGCCAGATGTCCAAATACCTAGCTGTGTAGCTAGAATGAAGTCTTAAATAAGTATCTGAGTCGAAATAAATGTCCTATTTCCTACTCTCTAATCTTGTTTGAAGCTCTGGGAGTCCCGCCGTTCTCAACATCAGTTGGTAGTCAACAAGCAAATAAAGCCTGTGTTGGATTAGTGGATTTTGTTCCCCCCTTAGGACCTGAACATTTTTTTCTTTTCTTTAATGTTCAGTCTGAAACACTTACTGCATAATAACAGCAACCTGAGTCAGATGCAAGATGCATAACTGTGAAAAATATGTTCATTGCTGTCCTTGCAGCCTGCCAGTTTGGGAGGGAGAGAGTTTGGCTCACGTTCAAGCTTTGGGGATTGTGTCATAATTCTGAATAGAGCTCAGGATGCATTCGAAACAGGCAAATCAAAGAGCCAGGGGGCTTTATAATTGTAAAAGCATTACTGGAAAAATATGAAATGGTCAAAAAAAAAATAATCAATCAGATGAAGCTGACCAGACTCCCTGTCCTAGAGCAGCATAATTGGTGAAATCAATCCTGTCCACCAACCCTTTGCTTTAACCTTCTCTCCTTTGAATGCCAGAGCCCCAACTTGCATCAGCACACCCAAGGGTGTGCTGGTTTTACTTGGGAGGCAGCTGACAGGAGGAAACCCTTCATTTTTCATTTCTGGGCAGTGTGGGTGGTTCCAGCCAGGCTCATCTTGATGGCAATGTGCAGTTCTGAGAGAAATGTCCCTTCATTCATTTATACAGAAATAATTATAGATGTACAAAACCGTGTAATGGAGACATGCAGGGATCAGCAGAAATTAATGCAAACTGTGTTTTTATTCTGATAAAGGAGAAAAGTTCATCAAAGTTCCACTTGCCCTGCATTATTGATTCTAAGTGTGACCAAAGGCAAGTGTCCTGAATGGGCAGGGGCAGRAATTGGTGATATTTTCCAGCTGTAAAGTCCCAGTCCCCAGCAGTCTGTCCTCCTAGAGCCAGACAGCACAGGATCCTAACCAAAMGCCTGGCAAGCCCAAAATCTTCTCYKACAGGATTCTTTYTGTRGGTCTTGCTRCTGATTGAACATTCTGTGGGTKTTCTGTGKATTTTCTTGATGMGAAAAGMCCTTCWGTGACTYYTCCTACCAGCAGTGAAAAGCCAAAATTCAGCTGTTGGTGCTGATATGGCATCACAACTTCTWTTAAAATCGTCATCCTAGCAAGTGTTGACACTGGCTTTGGTGGGATCAGTGGAATCAAAACAGAAAGAGCTCTCAGCAGGTCAGTCTGTGGAATGCATTCCCCTCTCCAGCTGTGGCAGTGACCCTACAGCACTTCAGGCAGAAGAATCTCTGTTCACCCCTCACACCARTCTCTGCTTGACTCTCCTGTGAGAGCTGAGCCTCAGCCTTGTCAAGGAGCTGCTGTGTGACCCTGCATTGTGCTCAGACACCTCACAGTGCCTGTTCCAGCATTCTGGAACTGGCAGGTGCCACATGCCCTCGGTGACACGTCCCTGTCCCCAGGAATGCCAGYCCAGGKGCCACCAGCAGACCTGCAGGGACAGGAATGGTTCTGTACCACGGGGACAAAGCCCTGCTGCTGAAGGAGAAAGGATTTCCTTCAGCTGTGTTTGAACAGAGAAATGAAACCTGAACCCTGCTCGTTCTCTGCCCAGGCTCTGGTCCCTGACAGAGGTCAGAGGTTCAGATCTTCAGCGTGGCCTTCACTCCATGACCCCATTGCACATTTTGTGCTGCTTTGCTCCAGTTTCTGTGTCTTCCCAGTGGTTTCCCTGYGAGATATTGAGACCATTTATGAGAGAAGACAGGGAAAATTGGCACAATAATCTACCTATTTTTAATTTCTCTCAAGACAACTAGCCCTATTCCATATGCACAGCCTGCTGACATCTCCTCTCTTTCCCTCTTCATTAAACCATCTTGAAGAGCAGATCTCATTCCAAAAAAGCTGTGAAGCAGCTTCCTCCCTGGGTAACACTTCTTTGTTCTGGCTCAACTTCTAGAAGTTATTTTGATATCCTGCATGCGTTAATTCTCTGCTTGGAGGAAAGGACTCTGAGAAATGAGAGGTTTAAACTCACACATTTTACCTTACACACACTGCAGTCAGAGAGTGTGGCTGCCTCAGCTCTTCCTGCTGGYGCACTGTAACTTGTTGAGCCATGGTAAATAAATTGTGCTTCCAACCTCTCAATCTGATGCTTCAACTGCCTTTGAAGGTGTCATCTTTCTTCTTTACACAGCTTTGTAGCTCGGTTGTTTAATTAATGTGGAAATTTGACTTTTGCTGAGGACTTTCAGCTCTCCACATGAACACTGGGTATTTCAAAAGTGAAATGGCATTGTATAGAGAAGTGCCCTGCCAGTCAGGGGCAGACCCTTTCCCACATTTTAGAGCTAATGAAATGAATGCATCTTTTTAATCTGGTTCATTAAAGAGATTTTTTTGCATGTTTTCTCCTGCTTTCACCCAAAAGAGGGGTTGAGCTTGGTATCACACAGCTTGGTGTCACCTACTCCAATGGTTACATGGAGAAAATGGTCAAAAGGGGTAAAAGGTAGGAAAGGTAAACCATGGAGGAATTCCTGCTGGGCAGGAATATGAGCAGTGAACCAGGCTACAAGGACACCAAGGAACAGATTCACTCTGAATCTTTGCCACTAGCAGGATGGGGMACAGAATGCTTCCCAAATCTTTTCTACAGAGCTGTGTTTTCAGAGTCCCTGCCCTGGGGCCACTGAAAGAACAAAGCCAGGAGCCACAGATGAGAGTGTTCCCAACCTGCTGCAGGGGTACACGTGTTCCTCAGGGAGCCTTGAGTCTGATCCCTGGTTTAATTCTGAAGATACATCAGCTGGGGTATTGGAAATACCCTCCAGTTTTCTTCCTGYGTGCTGTCACCCGGGGATTGCCCCTGAGTGTCACCCAAACCCACACAATCACAGCTGGGCTGATGCCTTATCAATCAGGCTAATCTGAAACAGAGGCCAGACAAACYTAAGAGAATGAGAATTGACAACTTTAWTCCAGGCCTAACAGCCCCYKGGTACATTAGGGCAGACAGAGCCTTCTCCTGAGGCTACACCCAAAATGGACACAGAGTCAYGAGATCTTCACCTTTTRTAAGTTCTGCCTTATTAACAWATTGGSTCTTAATTCTCCARTGATCTTTWCARGTGATGAYGTCAACACCCCAAACTTGCTYCCCCCCAGCTCGCTGYTGTTTCCATRTTTTSRGGCTCTGAGGTGTYCTTGGATTCAGGCTCAGAGAGGRATTGTTTTGTCTAAAGATGGGAGAACGGTAGTTTTTAGTGCTGTACTGGAGAAGTACAAGATTACAGATGCATGAAAATATAGAAATGAAAAATCCTAAGGCACCAGGGTCACCTGTGCARTGGGACTGCAATCCCCCTGCAGGCCAGGAAATGGTTGTTCATTCCCCTGCCTGTTCCATTCTCTGCAGGACTGTTTTATTTGATCTCAGTTCTTCCAGCTGTGCAAATTTGTCACCGTTGTGTCCCTTTTCCTCCTCGCTGTTGATGGGTCAGCAGCACTTTACCATGAGTTCAGATTGCCTCAGTCAGCAGGTTYTGGCTCCAGCAGGAGCCTGTCCTGCTCCCCAGTGAGCATCCCCACCCCAGAGCTCCATCCAGCATGTGAACACGAGGGAGAGCAGGATCCCAAGGCTGGATGTCAGCCCGAATTCCCTCAATAACAACCCAGCATGAGCTGTCAAGCTGGCTGATGATGCTGTTTTAAATTCACGATAATATATTTTTCTAATTTAATCTCTGAAATGGAAATGCACATTTCAGCTCATGATTTCCAACTTATCTCCTATTTCCTTTCAGCTTTTCAGTGTTGCTGAAATGCCTTGTGCTACAGGCAAAACACACTGATTATGATGGGGCTTTTCTTTCAGCAGCTGCCACTGAGCAATGTCTCACATGGAGAAAATGGGAAGTTGACTCTGCCCAGTTRTGTCAGGCATTTGAAAAGAAGAGAGGAAAAACAATTCATGGCAAAACGCAGGTGGTAACTGGGGCTGTTGTATCCTGCTTTAAGGAAGAGGACGGCAGGGGATTTTAAAGAATTTAGACATGGTAAAGCTCCATGAGGTGAGTAATTTGATAAAAATCAGTCCATCAAAAAATGCATGATATGTTAGGCATAGTGATTAACTGAGCTCTGGCTTTGCAGCATCAAGACAAATGCATCCATGTGTCTTCAAAAAGGAAGGGAGGATAGGAAACCATTCATTTCTATAATGTGTCTGAAAAAAGTGTGGCCAAAACCTTGTTTGTACCAATGTGGCAAAGTCCACCCCTTCCACAACAGAGACAAGGGTTTTTTTCTGGTCCAAGGGGTGAGTGACACATTGGAATTTCAATTCTGAAGTCAAAGTGAGGGCATGTACCCCTTGCACGCTGTAGCCTTGGGGAAACAGCAGTGATTGACATCACTCACACCCAGAGGGACAACTGTGATCCAAGTGAGGGCTGGGGGCTCCCTGGTGATCTGAGACACTTTGTGCAGCACTCTGGGATGAAGGGCTTCTCTTCAAGGGTGTTCTCTGACACAGAAGAAACYCTGCTTGGGTCCAAACTGGGCAAAACACAGCCAGACACGGTTGCTCGTTGCCTTCAAACAGCAGCTGTCCTGAGGCAGCACATCTCTGCCTTTTTGCTGTCGAGACATTTTGCACTCTGCCAGGGCAACCTCCATTAGCAGCTGCTCWTTGTGACAGCCTGGGGAGAAGCTTTGCTGGATCAAAAATTCCCTCTTTGTCTTTGGAGAAGAAGGTTCTCCCTCTCCTTTCCAAGGTAACCTCCTCTGAGCCAGCACTCTGCGCTCTCACCTCTGTTTTGGATAAAACCATTCCCCCTCTGCAAGAAGCTGAGCCCAGCGGGTGAACAGCCAGGTACGAGGGACTCATCAAAAGCAGCAGCTGTGCGTGACTCTCCTCCTGCAACAACAATTTTGTGGCTGATAAGGGACATTGATTTTCAGTAGATTCAGCACCCTCAGCCCATTTRGGAGTGGGGAGCTGGAATTTCTTGGTCTCATTATATGGCCAGCACTYTGACATTTCATTGCTGTGAAAGAAGGGGCAGGGAATATCATGTGAGAAAAAGCTGCAGGAGAAAGCCAAGCCATGGAGAAACTCTGAGCCCGGGTTCTCCCTGATGATGGTGYTTGAGCTGGGCACCGTGATGGGTCACCAAACMGTGGGTGAGGGCTGCTGGCTCTGCTCAKGGCCAGGAGGGAGGGAGCCAGGCTRGCACATGTGCACACAGAGCCTGCATGAGAGGCATCCTGGCAAGCCCTGCTGAACCGGTGGCTCTCCAGCTCGCTCCTGGCCTCCACACAGGCACCGACTGCCTGGCAAAACCAGGACACAGCTGCTTTCTGCAGTCATGTCTCTATCTCTCGGCTGCTGCTCCCCCAGAGTCAAGGCAGCCCTGCCTCTGCTGTCCTTTGAGCCCAGAAATGCTGCTGGCTGGAAGGCAGGAGCACYGAGAGGCCATTCCCAGCCCTGCACAGCTGCACGCTTTGCCTACGCGACACATTTTGGAGGAGCGAGAGGCGGTGTGTGCTCCCAAACTGTCACACTGCACAATTCTTCCTTTTCCCCTGTAGCCCTTTTCCCAGCAGCTTGGATATTTCAGCTGGGGGACTGGGGAAAAGCTTTCCCCACAGTGAAAGTGGGAGGATAAACCCCGTGGGATGGACATCTGCCACCYCTGCCTTTGGCACTGAGCACATCAGAGCCGAACTGCGCTCATCACGCCGGGGCTCGGTGGGATTTAAACCCAGGGGGACCCCATCTCCTCTGCTTTGCTTGAACCGCTGTGGGAGCTGCAGTTCAAATCTGTGCCACGCACTTTTGAAGATGTGAGGGATTAATTTAGCCCCTCGAAACATCCCTGCCTCCCAAAGCACACAGAGCGAGCGCGGCTCTCATTCAGCGCTGGCGCTCGGGGAAGAGGCTGTCATCCTCACCGCGGGGAGGCAGGGATTGTTTTCATTCAGGGCGAGCAAGAAAGCCTCATCTGATGTAGGGCAGACAAAAGATGCGATGAAGATGTAGTGCTGGGGAGGGAGGGGGAGGGAGAAGCGCTCGTGGCGTGGCTTTCAATTAGGTGCCCTATTTTATTGGCAGGAGGTGTTTTAGCAGACAGTGATTGCTCAGGACCAGCGCCCTCTGCGAGGGATGCTCACATCTCCACGCGAAAGCGAAACAGAGAGGCACCATCAAACAAATGTTAAATCATGAAAGCAGCCACGCAAGCCTATTAAAGTCTAAGGGAGCGCTGTCGCGTCCGCTTTCCCRACCGACAGCTGCACTTTCAACTTCATTTCACAATTCAGGAGATGTTCATGGCTCAGCCTCTCCCCCAGACTCCTCTTGCATTAGCAACACCCGGATCCAAGGCTTGTTTGCCATTAGCACAGAGATTCAGAGTGCATTTGGCCTAGAGGGTGGGATTTAAGAGTTTGCTGTAACAAACTTGGTGGAGATTCTAACAGCACGTTCCCTCGTAGTCTTCATGGGTTTTATGAGTTGTTGAAGATGGTTCTTGAGATCTGCAAATAAATTCCTTGCAGGAGTCTATTCAGAGCTTCTTTAATGTGGTATCTCTTTGGATTAAATTTCCACCTTGGACAGCATGGTTGAACGTGGCTCTGTCACCCACATGGCTCTGGCAGTGCAACTCCCTCCCCTTACAGAATCGAACAAGACAATTTGCCCCCACAGATGCCATGGGAGATGAGGACCTGTTAAAAGCAGCTCTTTGAGYGTGGTTCTGGGCTCCAGCCCAACAGGGGAGCAGGTCAGGCAGCTGCTGGACCGAGCTGGAAGAGCTGATGGGATGAGAGGCATTGGAAAGCGGCCATTCAGCAAAACCAAGCTCCATGCCAGGGTCAGGGCAGTGCTGTCTGCCTGCTGCTGTCTGAGATGTCTTTCATTTTCTGGAGAAAAAGGTGTGTCCTGAAGGAATTTACTTCAGCTCTTCTTTGGTGGTGAAAATGGTCCAATAAAGCTATGCAAGAAAACAGAAATTCCAAGAGGCTCATAACCTCAAATGATGCAAAGGAACTGAAAATGTACAAAACTTCCAGGATCTGCAAGTGTTGTCTGAAGGGATGCTAGAGGTATCCTGGTGAGTTATTYAGGTTTTGTACTTTCTCATAAGATAAACTGCAGCAATAATTCACTCTGCGAATTTAACTTGTCACTTTGCTCCTGGTTCCTGGCTATAAAAGGTTAGGAAATGCAATAATAAGGAAAATTCATTAAATTCATGATTTAGGAGAGGTGAAGAACCTTCACCTCTCAGCTGGGTCAGGAGGAAATAGTCTAATGAGGAAGGTTTCTGGCTCTGCTGGTCCTGCCCTGGTTCACAGGGATGGAGGATCATCTTCCTGAATCCTGCCTTATTTTCTTTCCACGTACCAGCCTGAGAATAGGTAAATTCCCAGGAACAGGTAACATGATTTAAAGAGCACCAGCAGATCCTCAGTATTCAAAGAGAATATGTCTCAGGAACTGTTGTTTTTGCTCTCATCCAGTTCTGGGATTTGACACACTGCCCATCACTGGAAAATGTTCTTTCTTTGGAGCAGCAGAGGAAGAGGCAGAGGGAGCAGGAGCAGGCAGGGATCTACTGAAGGCCACRCTGCTCTGGCAGAGCCCAGAGCTTCTCATTCCTGATATTTATATTGGCTATACCCCAGCTGAGCACGGGATTCACCCTGCCTGACTCTCAATGCCTACGAGGATTTCTYTCTTCCCAAACGTGCTCAGATGAATCACCCCTTGGAAGAGAACCCTTCTCTCTGTTTGCTGTGGAGGGAGCGTAGCCAAGGCTGTGCAGCACTGGGACACACAGGATGGGTTCCTGCTGCCCAGCTCTGCCTGGGAACACTCTGCCTGCACTGCAATCCACAGAATAAAGTTATGTTTCCATCCTATTTTGTTTCTATCAGGCACAGCYTCATGAAAAGCATCCAACTTAAAGGATGCACAAATCACTTTGGAGCAGCAGAATCCATAGAAACTCATTACCAGGGTGATGTTGTCTGGAAATTGAGCTCTGGCGTGAGTTTGCTGATGCTTAATGAGAGCTAAACTAACGCTGCAAAGGCTTTGCCAGCAAGATGGTGTAAAAACTGCAGAAACTAAATATATCTAAGAGTGTCCCCCTCAGCCAAATTTGACTGGAGTAAGCCCCTGGGTTCAAAGTGCTCATAAGCACACAAAGCACTGYGGTGTTGGTTTGATTTCTGCTAAAACCAAATGGAAATGAGATTCTGACTCTGCTGAAGTCGATGACATTTCTGTGCCCAGGAGCTTCCTCAGAGCAAACCTGAAATTATTTCTTTCCACAACAAGGGGATGTTGCCAGYTGAGCTCTTTGGAACTGTAAATGTTTCCCCATCATGCTTTATTTTCCCATTATCTTGAGTGCTCATARACCTATTGCCTTAATTTTAATAAGATTACATACAGTTTGGTACAAATGCCTTCTATCCATCACTATATTAGAGAAAAGAGAAACAATAATAACTTAATTATCTCTTATGCAGAAACTAATTATAATTCTCTGGATTCATAATCAATACTTTAAAGCTGTTCTATCTCAGAGAACAGTTTGTCAATATTTTATTTACTGTTAATAATTCATGGGTTTATTACACAATCAARCAACAACTCAACTGCAGAAGGTCTCAGCACAAGAGAAAACAGCAGAGGGAAAAACAGAATGGAAGAATGCAGAACCTTTTGGGTATGAAGTGAGGAGAAGCTGTGGGGTGAAGCACCAGTTTGCTTCACACCTGATCTGCAGGGTAAGGCTGTGTTTGCACAGCAGAAGAGTTGGAGTTGGTTAGTGAATGAAATACACCAAAAATCCCCACTGAAAGAATCAGAAGGGAAAATGGCTTTTTTTCAAATGTTATGTCAAAAATTAATATTTCCACTGGGAAATATTGTGCTTTTGGGAGGGTAGCAGAGAAGGGATGAGGAGTGCCCCATTTGAGAGGGCAAACAGCATTGTCCTGGCTCAGCTGCACCATCAGCTCTGTCCTAAAAAATGCAGAGACATAAATTACAKTCTCCTTTCTTAATATCCTCCTGTCTTGAGCCAAACATTTGTCCAGCACTTGTCCTTTGTTACTGCAGTGCTGCAAATGTTGACTCCACTGTCCAAATGCCTGAGCCCAAATCACCCAGGATGACGCAGACTCTCAGTAACCCCACAGGGATCACCTCAGGAGGCACAAAACCTGCCCAAAACCAGACACATGCGAGCACAAATCTCTGTGATGTGAGAAAAACAAAGCGAAATATTAATTAGGATGATCTAATCGGCATTTGAAAGAGCTCATCATCACCTTTTGAGTGAGGAGGAGAGAATGGGAAAAGATGTAGAAAAAAAAGAGCTCCTCAGGTCAGCCAGAACATTTGCTGTGCCACGCGTGGGAAAACACTCCCACTGAAAATAAGATGTTACAGTCATGAGGACTTGGAAGCAAAATGTGGAAAGTGTTGGCTGTGATCCTGAACAATTAGGGACAGCTGCCTGTGCTAGTGGGCTAACCGTGCTGCAGGAGGATGCAGAGTCTGTGGCAGACCTGCAGCTCTGGAATCTGCACAGAGAGGGAATCAAAGAGGATTTCTGCCTCCAAAAGTCAGAGCTGGTACAGCAGTGAGCTCAAGGCAGGCTTCCTTACCAAAGGGAACATTAAGAATGAAGCAGTAAATGCCCTCGTTGGCGTGAGTGTGTGGCTCTGATCCTCAGAGTGCTGCTGCAGTGCCCAGCACACAAAACCATCCTCTCCATCAGTTTGTTCTGCTTTAATGGGGGCAGCACTCACTGGGTTTGGACGCTTCCCCTGTTGTGACCCAGAGAGCCACTGCTGGCCAAGACTGACCCACTGCTGGCCAAAGCCAAGGGATGGTTGGGAGCAGCTCCGGCGGAACAGATTGAAGCAAGGGGAAAAGCTGTTGTGCAACAGCAACAACACTCCTGAAGAAATAAGAATTTATCAGAGCTGTGCAGGGACTGAGATCAGTGAAAAAGGAGGAGGAAAAGGTGCTCCAGCCAGCAGAGCAGATTCCCCTGCAGCCCAGGGTGCAGCCCATGTTGATGCAGCTGTGYCCCTGCAGCCCTGGAGGTTTTTGGAGGAGCAGAAATCCACCTGCACACCCCGGAGGATCCAGAGCAGAGCATGGGGATGCCCAAAGGAGCTGTGATCCACCACAGGAGGAATGCTCTCCATTTTTCCCCTCTCGCCATGTGCATTGGTGTGTCTGTAGTACAGGCTCAGACAGAGCAATTTTCACTGCACGCTGACACCTTTGTTTTGATTACATTTTTCTTTTAATATCATTATCAACTTTTATAAGTGTCTATAAAATAGGTGCAGGATAGTAAAAGTCTTCRGAGTAAGTAAATGGACATTGTGCTAAATGAGTTATGCCTTTGATGCTATTATCTCTAAATCAGCACAGATTATTCAGGCTAGGGGCTTTTAGAACCATAAGTGGCTGAGATCATTTCTCAGTTCATCATCCTATTACCCATAATGAGAAAATACTTCTAAATATGACGATTACTCTTCCAAAAGATCCCTTGTGAACAAGTCCCCAGGCACTGGCAATATTTATTAACTCTTTTCTTTCTGCATGGAAGGGACYGAGAGAAACTCRAAATCCTCAAGGATTATCCTGAAAYATTCAGCAAYTCTGAATTTGTTGCCACTCTCCTGGGACGCTTTTGKCTCTGCACTCCCATCTCTAGCAGCATTTGCTCAGCTTCCACCTCTGCAGCTTCTTCTCTGCAGTTATGTAAATCCAGCTGCTGGGGCTGAACCTGGAGCGTGATAAAGCCTTTTAAAACTTCATTTCATTATTTTTGAGTGGCCCTGTTTATGCTGGTATTAAGTTTCCATTTCATCAAGCATAAGTTTTGCTGTCTCTCCAGCCAATGATTTCTGCTTGCAAGCTTGAAAAAATGACAGCTCCCTTCCCTGCCCAAATTGGGAACACCCTCAGCGAAACCGTGATGAAGCTTCCCTGTCATTCCCTCATTTTCCCACACCTTTACTGACTCSTTTCCTCATTGCGTGGGTAGAATTACTGGGTTTATTTATTGGGCTGCACATTTCYAAGAACCTATTTAATGCACAGTTTCACGAGACAGTTTTCATGGAATATAAACTTCACATTCCAGCTCTGGAGTAACAGATTCCTTTTACCTTGCACTGACTAATACAGGTCTCTGAAACAATACTTTTTTTCTCTGCTGGGCAAGGGGAGAGTTCAGCACACCACACCTACAAGCTAATCCCATCTGGGAATGCTCTTGCTGAGTTTGGTCCCATTGTGTTATCTGGAAGAAGCTCAGGTCTGATTAAGGAGCTGATTAGGTCTCAAAAGCCTCCACACAGTCGTGAATGTCCCTTGCATCACCATTTTACACCAGTTTCTGCCAACTCACTGTAGAATTCTCCTCTAATGTCCATTGACTCAGGTAGTAAAAATCAAAGCAGCTCCCAAAGGTCAAGCCTGGCTGAGTTAGGAGTGACTCAGCATCTCAGAGGAGGTTTCACAAAATCTTCTGCATTTCTTCGCAAAAATTACCATGTTCAGTTTGGCCAAATTAGTGCCATGTTTTCATTTGTGCAAACCATACTTCTGTAAATCCCAGATAGAATGTCTTTTCCTTTTCAACAGAGCATGAAGGAAATGCAAATGAGATTTTTTTCTCCAGGTGAGCTGGTATATTTTGCATGTTATGTAAAAAGCAGCCACTACCTCTAACTTCTGCCCTGCTTTGCTACTGTTTTCTTAACTTGTTTTCATTAAAAATTACTTATGCTGATCTAATTATTTATTACAATTTGTGCGGTAGCGAGGTATTGTCAGACATCTGCATCTGCAAATTGCACATGATGTTTGCAAATGTTTTATTTCAGAATTGTTTGAGAGACTTCACGGGCAAACACCAGCCTGGGTGTTAACAAGCAGCTTTTGATGGCAGTTTGTGACAGACTTTTCTTGTATCATCWCAAAAGTTGAAAGAGTCTCTTGTTAGCACCATGTCATACCAGAAGCTTGAGGTTTCACTTGCTGGAATCATTTAGTGATATTAAACATGGGTAGCAAGAATTTACAGAAAAAAAGGAAGACTGAAAGTTGGTGTGAAGGGTGAATTGTTCTACAATTGCTTCCTGCACGATCTTTACACTTCCATCCAAAGTATTTCCTGTCAGCTGCTGGCAGTGGGTTAGAAGGACCCTCATCCAGGCCAGTTTGACAGCCACATTCGTCAAAAATAGATACTGGTTATTTGTCCAGTCTTCCATTCTTTCATCATGAGATAATTTTCCAGTGGTCTCTCCACGTAGCTCCATAACTACAGCTAAAGTTCACCATAAAATGTCAACATTTACAAGAACATCCCCGGAACTCTCAGTGTCTCCCGGATCTATTCCCCCACAGTTTTGCAAACATGTGATGATAAGAAGTTTATGCATTGTGAAATTCAGTTTTTTTAATTAGATGTGGGAGTTTTAACATATCTGTTTTATTTCTTGTCGTACAAGGTGATTGAAATTCTCCATCATTCTGGGAAATTTTTTTTTTTTGTGAAATTAATTTTCTTTGCTTAGGCAGGGATGGATAAATGAACAGGGCCTCACATCTTGGCTTCTTTGACAGAGGGGCAGAGCTCAGGCTGTGCTTGTGACACCATCAGAGCTRTGGGGACAAAAACAACCACTCTGATTTTGTATTAGCCAGAACAAGGCTGTGCTGTGATGATAGGCTCTTAAAATAGTTAAWGCCATGGCATGTGCCTCACCCCCATGGCATCGAGCAGCTGAAAGCCCTTGGGGAGCCCCAAGTTTTGACCAAACTGCTCTTCTTTTCCAGGTCTTTAAAACCTCAGCGCTGAGCTTGGCTCTGGGGAGATGCAGGTGCAGTGAGGAGGGAAGGTCAGAGATGTTTGGGGAAAGAAGCTATGGCCAGGGAGATCCAGGACAWCCCCTGGAGTTTTGCTGGGTGGTGTTTGCTCAGCCAACAGGGCAGCTGGAGGCTCCAGAGGGGTCTGGAATGCCAGGGAAGATCCCAACCCAACCGTGCCCGTGAGGGAATGTTTGCTCTGTAAATCCCGTCTGTTGCATTGGATGCCASAGCTTGGGTTTTGTTTCCTTCTCGTATTAAAAAAAAATGCCTTCCAAAGTTGCAAAAATCCATTTATTTAGGCTTTACTGGCACAGGAGATGAAATTGTCCCAGAGGCCCCAGGCTGGGAATGGACAGAGGATGGCCCTGTTACATCCCTGCAAAGGATCCCAGTGCTAAACCAGTCTTGAGATTTACTTTTTCTGAGCCATGTTATTGTTTGTTTCTGAATTTAGGGTGGTGTATAAATCAGCCAAAATCAGCTGCATTTAAGAGCCAAAACKATTTCGCTTTTCCTGTGTTTTGAAACACCCCACAAAGTACATTAATTGTTCTTAATAATAAAATTAATAGCCTATTTTCCCAAACAAATGGTTTTTTATCATTTCAGAATGTGTTCTTTAATGACCACAGTCCACCTATTTAAAATAAAGTCTTTCAGGAAAGATGTCTTCATCCTAAAGAATATTTTAAATTGATTTTTCTATTTTTCATTAAGATTCACCTCAAGAAAAGCAAAGACTGCTTTTCAGTATAGACAAGCTTCCAACACATGCTGCCAAAATCTGTGCTTGTCACTTTTTTGGTGGAAATAGCTATTTTAGAACAGTTTATATATTATCAAAATTAGTTTCCAAAATGAGCTGCGGTATCTATTAAAAAAGGGGATAATATTATTTTAGAGAAACTAATTGGAAACTTGTTTTTAGCTAAAGTAGTTATTATTTCCATTATGACAAGCTGGAAGCAGATGAAATTCACCTTTATCTTCTCCAGCCTGGTGTCTCACACTATTTATTCAAACTGAAATTAGAACCTGACAAAATCCCAGCCAGACATTTTGCACCAGTTAAAGATTATTCTTCTGGAAAAGAACTTTTGTTCAGCAATTCCATTATGTCTTTACAAATGTATTTATAATGAAAGGGGGATATATTTTGTTTATCTGGCCTTGCATATCTCCCCCTACCCTTGATAAAATAAAGCTTAACATTGGACTTTTCTAAKGAAAGGAACTTTTTAGGAGGAAATGACCATCTCTACATAGAGTGGAGGAGGTGTGGAAGGAAAAGAGATGTTCTGACAGTTTTTGGCACCTCACAGTGCTGTGCAAGGGCAGAGTCCATGCAGCACATGCAAGAGAAGGACAGAAAATAAAGCAGAAAATTCTGTCTGCATCAGGCTGCCTTTACCCTACTGTGCCCAAGGAGAAAAAAAATGTCCTGCACATCTCACAAATAAAAATAAAACAAAAAAAAAAAAACCCAGGTGTTGTCCTTGGGTGGGTTTAAAGCTCTGAGTCCTGTCCCCCTGTGAGGAGTGCCCCACACAAAGCCCCTGGACCATGGAGTGCACAGCCCAGCAGTGCATTGGGRAAGCAGCAGGGTGAAAAATTATTTTCTACTCTGCTAACTAAAGGATATTAAGAAGGAAAAGGTCACAGGGGTGCAGGCTACTTTTCATATTGAGAAGAAAWTTTTCCAGAAGTGTAAAATGATAATTGCATGAGGAAAGGGTGGTTAATAATTTTCCCTTTTAATTCAAACGCACAAAAGTTAATTGCGGCTTGGCAGTCGGAGATATACAAATTAGGAGAGTTTAATTCTGCTAATCCTCAGTTTAAGTTGCAGGGTATTGAATATAAATATGATTGCCTCACAAAGGGATGAATTCTGCCTCCACCAAAGCCAGGAGGAGCATTCCTATTGGCTTCAGAAGGAGCTGGGTTCAGTCCCACGTGTCTGGGTGAGCTGTGATGGATGAGTGAACTGGCTCAGGGAAAGGGAGACTAACATGATTTTTCTCTCAGAATATGGGCCAAAAATTCCTTGGAGATCTTGAAAAACTTTGGAAAACTCCCCCAGCCCTGCTATTCAATTGATGCAGCTATTTTTGACTACTCGCACACACTGTGGGTAAAGTTGGGTTCTCTGTGGTTTTCCATTTCCCACTTCACTGTCTGATTGATTAAAGAGCCAATGACAAAAATCCCTAAAATTCAAGGGCTATTACACAACCTGTGCCATTTTCATTCAACAGCCTGCAAGGGTCCCCCTGCTTGACCAAACTCTCCTTCCCTGAACRTTGGTGCCACCATTTATTTTACACATCTCCTTTGAAACCATGTCAGACTTTAGCCCCATCCTCCTGTGAGTAAACCCAGGGAGAGCAGAAGAAAGCCAAGCAAATTTACTGTCAGAGGCTGGATATTCTAGGTGAAAGCGTTGCTGTTGTCTGAAGTGGATGTAGGATGAGGAATGATGCAGCTGAGACCTCTGCCCCTGAGCTGGTATGTGTTTCGGGAACAATTCTTGTCTCTAAACACCTCTAAAATGACAATAAAGCTATTTATCCATATTTGCAAAGTATTTGCCTACCTGTATATCTGAGAAGTGTAATTTAAGGTTTATCAAGTGAAAAGGATTTAATCYCTTATGGTGTGATATATCTGGGCTGAGCACCCTGCCATAATTTAAATTGAATTCATGTGCGCAAATTATATGACATAAATAATACAATGATCAGGCCAATCAGCAATGYATATTGCTTGAAAATACCCATTTGRCTTGAAATATTGCAAGAAAATCAATCCAGGATCTCTACAGACTTAAAGGAGAACACAAGTTACCAAATACACCAAATGAGCCAAACCCCCCTCATTTTGAGTTCAGTTATTGCTGACCTTTCAGCCATTACTCATSAGTTTAAGAGGAAAAGCTGAACCCAGAATGTTTTCAAAACCTGTATGCTATTTCCAAACACTTCTCCTGCCTTCCTGGTGATGATTATTATACGCTGTTCTAATTAAACAGCTTAATTTACATCTCCCATCATGACAGGATATGAGCACCASAGCAGATTTATCTCTCTGGATTGCTTCCCTCAGTCACTGTGAGGCTGCAGCAGCATTTTCCCCTTGGACCTTCAAAAACAGAGATGCTCTGTGATTCTGAGTGAAATAATTTTGATGTCACAAGAAATGTCATTAAAATGCAGCCTTTTAATAAACTCCTTCTTGGGAGAATGGATTTTCAGCCTCTTYGCATCAGCAGAGTAACTACAGGGAAGCTTTGTGCCCATGTCCCTGTTACAAAATTCGTTTCTCAAGGGTTTATAATTACAACATGCCTATAAAAATTTACTTTAGTCTCAAGCTCAGGATATAGTTTCTCAGATGGGGAGGAAATATTGCTGGCTGAAGGTGGTTTAAATCAATTTTGAGTTTCAGGAATACAAAAATAATAAGGTTTGTGGGTTTTATATGCTTTTTCTGTGGTTCTATAATTCAGAAAGAAAACACTTTGTAGAACAAACTGTCATGTTTGTTTATAAAGCAGAGCAGGAGAAAAAAATAACACAGATAAAACTTTTTATAGCGGCTAGTGAAAATTCAAAGGAATTCATGTGCTGAAAGAATTTCCCTGTAGTGTCCTCAGACCAAAGCCTTGCCCTGAATAGATATGATAATGCTGGAATTCAGTGGGTTGTGGAGGGCTGTTTTAAGCAGCTGGAGAAATAAGGGATGGTGGTTCCTACATCAGACAAAGATTAGTGTGCTTTGTTCCTGTGTCCTGGACAGCACAAGAGTCATGGATGGACAAAGGTGCAAAGGCCACGTTGCTGACACCCCGACCCTGTGGCTGCTCACAGGACAGAGATGTGCTCCATCAAAGCTGTCTGGTGCYCTGCTAATTCCAACAGGCATTTCCCTCATTTCCACATTACAGCGCTGAGAAGGAAAGCAGAATGTGCCCTYATAAAGATTGCTAATAAAAACATCAATAACTGGGCTGCACACAACTGAGAGTTCCCATTTGTACTGCCATCGCCAAATGTCTTGCAATATTTAGCCTTTGGCTTTTATCGATAAAGAATGGGATGGTGCTGCTGGATTGAAATATTGGCAACACAAGCAAAGCCCAGCAAACACAGGCAGAGAAAAAAAAAGACAGAAAACAAACCCTATAAATCTTAGTGCAATATTTTTAATTTTGTTTGGAATTCACAATCAAGTCAGTTTTATCCAATTAAGTGTTATTCAGTCTGTCTTTGTCAGCTTTTCCCTATTAGACAAAATGTTCCACTTCTCAATATTCTACTTCTGTGTCAAATTGACAGGGTCATTTTTCACATGGCAAGCTGAGATTAAGGTGATATTAAACCACTTTGCATAAAACAACCAAAAGCATGCTGCAACAGAAAAACTGGCTGTTTTCTTCTGCTGGTGTCATTAAGGATGCCCTTCCTAGCTAAGCTGGTGGGTTCCTGAATATCTACAGCTTTCCTAGCCCCAGGGAATACTGATATGATATTTCAGGTTTGGAAATTGTGTTTGGGCCCCTAATCATAACACTCTCTTTTTCCCATTAGCAGCTTTCAGCATAGAGCAGCAGGATGCAGCTAGTCCTAGGTAACCTCAGGGCCTACAAACAGTGCAGGGGCACCCCCAAAATATTACAAAAAAAAAAAGATACATTTGCCACAAGTGAGTTTTTTTCCTTACATTTCAAGGGAAGGGAGTGTTTTTAACTAGTTCAGTTAAATTATAAAWTTTAAGCCTTCTTTAAAGTCAATCTGTATAAGCAGAATTACCTTTGTGTGTGTTATTTCCACCTTGCAATGGATCRAGTATGTCACTCCCACAAAATGACTGAATAAATGATTTTTCAAAAAAAAAAAAACCTTATCAAGAGACATGGCTATAAATGCATTTGTCCTTCCTTCAACTTCAGGCTTTTAGTATTACTGATTMAGATTCCATATGTAAAGAAATATATTGAGGACGTGCGTGGGTATAGSAGGAAGTATGTATATCTTCCACGCCTGGCTGAAATCCAAATGTGTTCCTAAATCCCAAAGAAATTCTTCCTGTGTGACATCCTGGTAGTGTAGGAATGTGTAACTGTGGGGGAAAGGGTGGGCTCTGAGGATCAGGCAGTGCTGTGCAGAGAGATGCAGTGGTGAACTTGGTGAGGATGGTTTATTCCACCAGAAATGTTGTCCAGGAGTTTAAAAGCTCCATTTCTGTGGCAGCTCTGGAAATCCCAGAGCAAATGTTGATTGTTGGGTAATTGAGTCTCAGCTTTCTGCTCTTGTACCATGTCTGGTTTCCTTTCTGCTGTTGTACCATGTCTGGTTTCCTATCAGTGTCCTATCAGTTCAGCTGTGGCTCTAGAAAGAGACGCTAAAAGGAATTAGAGATCAGATTTTTCTTTAAATTTGGACTGAAACCATGAGGACTTGAACCATGCAACCACAGCTCCTACAACAACAAAGGGGAAAAAAGACACAGGACCATCATCACAAAATTAATCACTTGCTGTAGTACTATTCCATGRAACAATCAATACACCATGAAACCACTATTTGTCTACCATCTCTTTTCAATATTTTCTTTTCAAATGTCATGGAAAGCTAAGCAGTCTGATTTTTCTGAGTGAGCCTTTAAAAATGCATTTTTCTTCCTTAATAGGAAATTTCTCATGATCACTCCTGTGCTTCCTTTCTTCCACAATTTAGTTGGCAAAACAACAGATACTCACCCATATTAAAGCAGCACTATGCAATGGTCCATTGCAGGAGAATTCAGGAAGAAAAATAAAAAAACAACCAGYAAATAGTGCAGCCAGACACCAGATACACTTCCCAAATGAGGAAAAATGAGATTCTCACTGGCCTTTTTCCCAGGGCAGATTTAAGCCAGCAGTTTTTCCCATTCTTTTACAATATTACTCCACTRCTTTTTTTCACCTTTTAGACCCTGCACTTTCTTAGCCAGTATTGCATAAGGTCAGGGGAGTTCATCAGTTCAGTTCTTCTCTGCTGTACAAAACTTTCAGACAGTGATTTTTTTTCCATTCTCATACTCAAGTAACTTTGCAATGAAATGGTAACTTGGAACCCAGAAATCCAGTTACTTTCAAATAAGTTTCAGATGGGCATCAGGACTTTAAGGGACCTATTAAAAAAGAAATGGATTTTTTCTGGGTTTGTCCAGTACCATCCAGGACTCATAAAACTACATTAAATATCAGCTTCGCTTTTCACAATATTGCAGTGATGAAGAACTAGCTCAAAATTGATTTATTGATCCCTAAAAAGACAGATATATAAGGTTATTAAGTTAATACGTCAATATGTGCAAAATCTATTACTTGAGCTTGTTAACATTCCTGTGTTGGTTAACAGTGGTACAAAAAGGACCAGACAGACCCCTCTCCTCTGAAACAACTGCTCACAGACAAGGATTCAGCACTGTCTTTTCTGGAAATATCTACTTCTAGGGCTGGAGTGAGTGAGGAGCATCAGTTGATGTTAATTTTCTTCCAAAATTAGGTCTTGAATTTAGGTCATGTTACAAAATTTGTACTCCACTCTTCCAACCTCAGCATCTATAGTTGCACCAGGGCCTTACATAGGTGTCTGAATTATTTGGCTAATTCTTTTTTCCTATGAAATTACATGCAAGGAGAAGTGAATATTCACTGTGTTTAAAAAACAGCTATGAGCCAAAGTGTGGATTTAGGGAGATATATATATAGATATATATTCAGAGAAAAGTGTTTCACTTCACGGATGTAAACAAAGTCCTTTTTCAGTAAGAGAAAGCAAGATTCTTGTGGTCCTTCATCTTGAATCCATTAGAGTTTTCAATGATTTATTCACATGCAGAGTTTCTGTCGCAGTGGGTTTGCTTTTGTCACATCACCTCAATTTTTCTAATGAGCTGCTAATGAGAGGTCAATTACTTATGGAAATTAGAAAAACATTCATTGAGGAACTGTACCGAGGCAAAGTGTGCTACCCCATAATGTTTTGATATAAATCATTACAGCATTAATGAATATTTTACTCTTTTTCATGTTACAGCTTATTTCCCCAACCTAAAAAATGGCCTTAAGATGGTTTTGAAATGAACATGAGTAACTGTCCTAAAAATGCAATCATTGTATTTGTGATAACCACAGAATATATTTTTGCTTTTGCTATTAATTRTTTGCTCAGGCATCAACATCTTGCTGTGCAACCTTCAGCTGCTCAGAACAGWGGTGTCAGGAACTCCAGGTTTGCTGTGCTGAATCAGAGCACTGATATTTACCCAGGCTCCATTTCCAGGCACTACACGGTGGAAAATGGACATTCCTGTAGAGCACCTGCCTGGCTGGATGGAATCCAAACTGGAGCTTGTAAATGGTCCTCCTGACCCCAGGTAAGCAGCACTGCAGGAAAACATCCAGAGCCTGCAGCACTTCATCCTGACCCCAAAGCTGGTGAACACCACCTGCCTTTTTAGTTAAAGACTGTCAAGAATTGGTGGCAGGTAAGAAGTTAAAACATTCTCTTCACAATTCACCCTCTTCCTGAGCAYCTGTTTTGTGTTTTCTAAAGGTCTCGAATGAATGGTGTAGAAGCAGAAGAAAAGAGGCAGAAAGAATTCCAGGGACCAAGATGGATAGCGGGTTAGTTGCAGTACCATGCAATTAAATTTAGAGGCCAGGGATATAATTCACTGCTGAAATTCAGCTTTGCGCTGTCGTAAGTTATTAYTTCAGAGCAGAAGCTGAAATGGCCAGAGAGGGGAAAGTGTACAAGCASAAGTATAATTGGACTTCAGTATTTCATATTGATACCCTGAGATTTCCACTGCTAAGCACTGTTTCAGAGTCTGACCAGGGTAAAACTGCAGYGTAAAATCTCCCATATTCAGGCCATTAGATTATCCCGTTTCCCCTGCAGGTACTGTAAATCAAAAGCAAAAGACACCCTGTTATGTTCTAGAAGACAGTTTTGTTGGCCTTCCTTTTCAAACACATTCTGAACACACATGTTTTTTATGTGAGTCTCATTTACTTCAGCTTTACTGTCTTGAATACAGATTTAAATTGGGGGGAGTAGAGAAAAGTAAAAAAAAATCAGACCTTGAAACCAACAGTTATCCACAGAGAAGGAATGTGGCAGCTGGTCAAACCAAAAAAAATGGATGCATCATGACATGGATGTGATTTTCTCATTTTCTAAAGAATTACAAGGTGTTTGTMCCTTTGAACCAGGCTCAGTCTGGATTTAGGTGAAACCCCTGCAGTTACTCGACTCATGTTCAGAACCCATCATTTTGGTGCAAAGAAATCCATCATGTGTTCTAAGAGGTAATTCAGTCAGTCCAAAGTACACTGCTGCCACTCTAAATATCACATTGGGTGGCAATCATTTCATGTCTCTAATTCCCCCTCCCTCCCTTCCTTCCTCCTCAGAAAGACAAACGTGAGCAACAACGAGGTATCTGAGTACTAATAGAAAGCAATATAGTTCTGCACAGACAAGCTCCATGATGGAAAAATAAAGTGAGCATGGATTTAAGTACCTTCTCCTCATATCATAGCCTTCATGTTGTTTTCAGGAGCATTTTTGTCAGGCAGTGATGAAAGGCTGAGAACAAAGTGAACAAAATTTCCTTTTACTGYTTAAAAATTCTCAGCTGCTTTGCTATATCAAAACGCTGTCTCTTTAAACAAATCGCATGGCTAAAAATGCCAAGTTATAATTCAGCAACTAACTCTGAAAATGACAATTTAATCCATCAGAGCCAACCCTCCTGAAAAAGAGGGGTGGGGAAAAAAAAAGAAGAAAAGAAATCTTAAAGCTTTCATGCAATGCGAGTGGTTGAAACTATAAAAATGTTCAATCACTGTAGAACAAGCCTGCAGCATCAATGTTTATTAAAGTCAGGGGAGCCATTTATTGACCTGGGAAAMAGCAAAGCACCAGCAGCACTGCTGGATTGCATTTTTATAGTTAACAAACGGAAGGCGATATTTTCCTTTTCTCTTTTAATTGTCATTCCATCAAATCCAAAAAGTTGAAAGCTTCCTGATTTTTAAAGGAAAGCAAAGAGAAGGATGCTTCACACCGTTCTGCAGTCATTCTCTTTGCTCTGACTCCTAACATGGGGTTATWTCAAATAATTTCAAATATTTAGGCTTCTCTGCATGCTAGCAGAATGACAGACCAGCATGTGTTCCTACCACCACTTCAGCTCATGGCAGAATACAGGGAGCTACCATTACAAGGCTGGTTCTTTCTGCAATCAAAAAGGAATTACTGTATTTATTCATACAAAGGTCACCCTGTCACTGGACCAGCCAAAAGCACTCAGAATGAATTGTCYTCTCCCAAACTGACACCAGGCATTTCCTGCAAAGACACGTCTTGGTTGTTCCGGAGATTTTGTAACCCTGTTTTGCTACGAGMACATTTTTAAAACAAATCTTTCCATGCTGCATAAATTGTGAACTACCTAAGGCTATTAAAAGGAAAGCAACATGAACTGCGCTTACAGATCCGTGTTACCCAAATTACAGGAGTCTGGCTCCCGCTGCATTCTTTCCATATCGTCCCTATTCACAGGAAAACCTATGATCAGCAGAGGAACGCGGGGACTGAAAACACTCAGTGTGTGTCAGCTGCCCCCTAAACCGGTGTCAATGCCAGAAAAAGGGACTTCAAAAGCGAAGAGGATGAGTCAGTGCGGTGTGAMGGAGAGCTGGAGCTGCCCTGTACCCTCCGTGCATGAGGCACAAAGCGGGATGAGCAGCGCGGRTTGTGCATGAGCGCWYCAAAGGTGATGAACACTGTRAMAAATCCCCCGGGACCMCAGCAGCTGTCACCGAACCGCATGYTTTAGCGCCTCGGAGAGGGGTGGGAGCAGMAGRGATAAAAAACGTGTCCTCAACTTGAAAACGGCACCTCCACCACTCCGATGGTTTAATTCTCGCTCTGCAGGGAGCACAGGGTACAAAACTGCTCCTCTGATCCCGCCCAGTCGCACGCAGCACTTCACACCTTCCTTTCAGGTTTGCAAACAGACCTCCGGCAGCTCCACTTCTCATTCTCTTTGCCTCTTTCATAGAGAAAAACACGTAATATCCTTAGTTAAAACACAGCGGAGGAGTTTGACACAAATTAATGACTCACCTGTCATACTATAAGAATTTTGATATTTGCAAAGGGGRGAAAAAGGCTTCAGGTATTCTGAARGCTGTAAAAAGCTGCTTTGGAATWCRAAGACAGCTCACAAGAAATCAAATAAACTGATAGGTTGCTGYAAGGTTTGAGATACCTATTTTGCACTAATATCATACTACTACGAGAATATGAATAAATAAAGGGTTATGGGAAGGGGAAGCCACGAGTTCCCTCAAATTAGATCCCATTGGTGTGAAATTACTGCACAGCTGCCACATGTATTGCTCAAAGAGCAATTAAATAATGTTAATGACAACTTTGATTTGACTCCTGTAATTACTAGGGGGAGAAGGGACCACATTTCCAAGGAAGAAAAAATCTTTTATCTGCCTGTTTAATGTACAATCTTTGATGAGATGGAGCACCTTTTCCTTGAGTTATTCCTGAGTATTTTTGTTTTGAAAAAGAAATGGATTTTTGGGTTGAAAATGGACAGTCAGAGCCATGCAAGAGCCATCTAATTGTCATTTACAGTGACCCTTGATTCTTCTCTAAACATGGAGAGATTCTTTTTCTCTCCTAGCTTCCCTCACCCTCGCTCCACTCCACAAGCAGGCRTATTTACAGGGCTGGATTCTTCTCTGAGTTGCCTCCATCACCACCAGTAAATCATAAAAATTTCTCCTGCAATCAATGGAGTGTCTTCAGATTTACCAGACAGTATAATCTGGTCCACAAGGCARCTGATTGTTATCTACAGCCTCCCTATCCAATTCAAGTGATGGGAGATGTAACCTAAAAATTTCCTTCGGACTTTTTTACTGCCAAAATAGATCACATTCTGTGGCAGCCTTTTTACAATCTCCACTTTTCTAAATAAACATCACAGAACCTATACTGCTTTYACTGCAAAATGCTTCTCCCTGCCCGTATCCAGGCAGGGTTTTAGCTGATGTCTCAACAAACTGTGGCAGCAACTCCGTGCAAGCCTGGGGTGCAGCACCAAGACACAGGGTGCAGTGGGGACCAGGGAGCACAGGGAATTATCTTCATGGTTAGAGAAATTGAAAACGCCTTGCACTCTCCCCATCCCAGTTAGACACTGCAGGGTAGTGTAAATTATTAGATGCAGCTCCCAAAGCGTTGGGGCCAGGATGCTCCTTCCCATGAAAGGTACCAGGGAGCTGATCTGGGCAGTGCCCAAAACCCAAACAGGCTGCAAGCTGAGTCTGCTGAGGAATTGTTGAGCTGGGATTTTCTGCAGGATGGAGAGGCAGAAGCAGCTCTTGCAARGGCCACCAAGCAAATCTGGGCACTATCACAGCTCAGTAGCTGCAGAAGTGCTGAGGAGAGCACAGTATTTAGAAGAAATCATTCAAAGTACATTCGTGGACTGCAAATGAACTGAAACTGCTCAGAAAAGCCGTGAGTGACATTGAGGRCCATGCAATTAAACACAGGGCTCTGATTTGCAATGATCAACAAAAAGCAAATGCACTGTTAGAACGCATGGCAAATAGAACATAACGCCAAAAATTGACTGATTCTGACTGTACTGCGCCATTATATTAATTAACAGCTTTCCCCTATTGGTTTGTCCACYAAGATTAAAACATACTCATTCTTTGATGAACATTTGTATTCAGAAAACGGCCAATTTCTCCCCAGCCTTCTTTTGTTGGGAAGGGRTGATAGCTGTTAATGAGAAAGGGAACAGAGCAGGATCACTGCCACACTCACAATGTGACTTTCTCACTGGGGCCTTGAACTTCAGAGCAGCTTCAACTCATTTACAGAGCCTGGCAATGAAGGTGCCTTCCCTATATGAAAATTAAACATTTCCATGCAGTGTTATGACTTTGCCTTGAAGCATTTGTGGCTCCATGTTTCATTGACATTTGTGGTCATTTTAGTCCACTGAGCTTAAAAGTGTAATAAGGATGCCTGGATGTGGATAATTCTTCCTCCTTTCCCACTGCAATCAGGTTTTGTCCTTCATTATACCTTTCTGTGGAGTCTATTAGAGCATAAATCTTTACAGAGTTCTTCAAGCTTTGACCTACATCTTRCATATACGGGAACTTTTCTCCCTAAATTGTCTTTTGGAGCACACCAGTTCATTAAAGTTTTGAACACTGAACGCTCACTCTTATTGCTTTATCACCCAGTTTATGTGCCAAATGTCAAAACAGGCATCAGAAATCTGATTTATGAGGATATATAGAGAAATTGTGGTACTTGCTTGTGACTGGGAGTCAGCTGGCAATTTCCTATCAGGATTTCTTTCTCGGTTCCCAGTGCCCAGCACGGCAGTCCAACAACAGTGCTGCCAATATTGAATTCACAAAACACGATTCAGGACTAACAAAGCTTTGAGGCCTTTTGTAATATCTTTGAATTTGCATGCTTTCCAGTTTTAGTTATGTTTGACCATTTTTTCTGCAAGTAAAAGTCAGTCTGACTGTTAAAAAAAATAAAAACAAGCCAAGTGGTCTCTAAATGTCAGGGTGAGAGATATTTTATAATTTCTTTCCTTCTCCTTTGAAAAATCAGAAATTATGGATGAAACCGTAATCCAGCTGCACAACGCAAAAGCATCACGGAGGCATCTCAGGTTCCCCTGCTGATTTACCATTTCACACCGAGSCGGATTTATGTCCTGCTCACACCCCCGATCTCCCTCACCCCACACAGCCATAAAGTTGTTATATTTATCGCCGGTTTTGCGTCTCCGGTGCACCGCCGGCGGCTCCCGCGGCTGTGGGCAGGGTGCTGGGCCGCCCCCGGCCGGAGGGTGGAGCCGCGCCGCCGCCTCCGCCCGCTCCTCCCGCTCCTCCCGCCGCCTGCGCGGCCTCGGCGCTACGCGAGCGCGGGGATCCGCCGCGGCCTGCGGGCCGCCATGGCCGGGGAGGTGAAATCCAAGCTGTCCAAGAACCTGCTGCGCATGAAGGTGAGGGGGAAGTTGGGGAGTGGGCGCCTGAGGCCTGCGCGGGGCTGGAAGCGGCGGCACCCGGGGCGGCAGGGCAGGGCCGGGCCGTGGCCTCAGCGATGGCGGGCGGGCCCCGCGCTGTGAGCCAAAATCGGGACGGGACGGGAGGGGATAGGAGTGTTCCCGGCCACACGCGGCATTGCCGGAGCCGGCATTGCCGTGCTCATCGCCAGCCCCGGCTGACGGGCGGCCCTCGGTGTGCCCTGGCTCTCCCCACCCACGCCACGCTCTGATGTGTTCAGCCATGCTCGGCTCCCCGGCCCTCTCGGGCCCGGCAAAACATCGCTGCTGCCGATGTTGAACCTGCGTGTGGGCTCGGGGTTACAAACTGCAGGGTTTCAACTGCTTGAACCTGCGAGTGGGCTCGGGGTTACAAACTGCAGAGTTTCGTGCAGGAGAGCAACTTCAGGATTCCGGCAAAAGTGTAGCCTCAAGAGCCCGCTCCAGTGCACGTTTTGGGAGTGCACTGTGCTTTAGTTCCACCTCGCTCCGCTGCAGCTGGGTTATTGTGGATTTAAATTAAAATATTTCCCATCACCACCACACTGAAATGAAAATATCAATCCTGCTTGCTTTACTTGGGGGTTGAGCTTTTAGTATTGGGGGGTGAAGTTTCGGTTTTGGCGTGTCCATTTTTACCCCTGTTTACATTGCTGGCTGAGGGAATCCCCAGCCTGAATGTGAATTAATACCCGATATTAGCCACTTTTCCCAACTCATAAATGCCAGGGTTCTTAGTAACATCCCCATGTGCCTGTTATCCTTGGAACTGTGAATCTCGTGTCACCAGTGTGAAATKAGTCTCTGCTTACTGGCTAATGGATTCTGCTTCACACCGTGTACTACAACTTCTAATTCAGTAGAGTAAGTTCTCCTCTGATTGATGATCCCTTATTGCTGGAAAACAACCAGGAAAAGTTGAGTTCCCCTTTTTTTTTTAATGTTAATATCCATTCAGTTTTTTTAACTGAGTATGATGAGGCCTTTGTGGCTTCTTGCTTGTGGTGTTTTATTTAGCCATTTTTTTCCACCACATATTTATAAGGGGCTATATTTCACATTCTGTCTGAAAAGAGTTAGCTGACTTCAGTTTAATTTTTCACTTAAAGTGCATTCTGCTACGGTTGGRTGATGGAATATTTACCCTAATTAACAGATGCTGCTAAATCTAAAACTTGTACAGCGAAGGAGCAAAATACATCTTGCCTTCTCTCCAAAGGGAGTAGGTGTTTAACTGAGTCAGCCAGCAGTGTGTGACACAGTCAGACTCCCATAACCTGGATGGCAGCATCATTATTTTTCCTTATTTTTATATAACACACTTTTAAAGTGAAATTTCTCATTGTTTGCCAGTTTACTAACCCCTTGGAGATTTCAAAAACAGGTTTTTAGATGTTTTTTTTTCTGCAGAAGGCCATGGAGAACCAGCCATGTGAATATGCTGCTGTGACATTTGCAGGTTCACAGTCCAGGCAGTAATAACCAGCTTTGAAGAGATCAGTAGGTTTTGAAAAGGTCATAGACAGATCTTGCATTTAGCACTTTGTTTCTGCAGATCTTCTTGTTTACGAATGTTTTTATTAAGCCTTTAGCAGCTGCCTYTGCAGGTAGTGATCCAGTGTATTTGCAGAATTCAGCAGGTGGGTGAAGTGGCACCCAGAGGTGATGTGAGGTTGGTGGGTTGGAAGGACCATTTGCACTAAACACTGGCTGACATGGACTCACCACATGAGGGTGACACAAAGTTTGAGATCGTGAACCATTTGATCCCATTTCTTGGGGAAAATTACCCAAACAACCCCTCAGTTTCCCACTTATATATTCTCTATCTTCTACCACAATGGGTATATTTTTAATTCATTAGTGTGTGTTTACATTTGAGATAAACCTGATCACATAATTTTTATCTAGGTTTTTCCTGTCGTAATCTTTAGGAACATAATCTTTAAAATGGAGTGTGAAATGATTATTTAATTGGGTTCTTGTAGCAGAATTTCTTGTGTTTAGATTTCTGACTGGCTAACCAATTTCCTTGAGCAATATGTTTTTCCACATGATAGATTCACTTATTTTCCTCAAGAAGATACTGTAATTTTAATTGGAAAGCTTTGACATATTTTGAATCGACTCAGAAAACAGAAGTCAATTTTTCTTTCATTAAGGACCTCGTACCGTGGATGCAAATAGAAATGGAAATGGAAAATGAGACACTGGCTCTATTGGCTTGTAAATCTGMGTTTGGTTTGGTTGGACATTTTGTAAAGATTGAAAAGATGTGTGGGTTGTTTATAATACATACATTACACGTCTGTATTACCTATATATTTTTACACGACTGTGTGTAGACTGTGCTGCTAAAGTTGCTGTGTCTGGGAGTTAGGTTGGTATRAATGTAGAACTCTGACAGATAGTTATTCAAATACTTCCTGTAAATCCTAAGGAAGATCCCAACTTCTAGGAGGGTGGGACTGTACAGATTGTTAGCATAAAATTATGAAGGATTCTGTTTTTTTCCAGCATATTCCATTGACATTGTTGAGACTTAATTGTCACTCAGTTCAGACACCTGACTTGAGACAAAGGGAAATTAAAGTGCTGTTTCACAGGCCTCGGGTCTGTAGTTCTGTGCTCTCAGCAATTATTTATAGGCCRTGACAGATGTCTTCTTCTCCTCCCAGCTGTTGAGAGGTTACTGCTCCTACCTGCCTGTTCCCATCCTCTGACAGAGGTTATCACCGAAGAAGCAAGTGACAGGAGTGTCCTTGTATTAGGAAAAAATAGCAGTCTTGCCCTAAACTTAATTATTGGTCTCAGCTATTTTGGCAGTGAGTTCTTGCAGTGAGTTAACAGGTGCTTAAATACTCTGCTGGACTGGTGCTTGGGTGGGTCAGCAGTGAGAACTGAAGAGCTGGGAACATCTTCCTTTAGCACAGCTGGATACAGAAGCCTTTTCTTCATAGTCTGGTTTCAAAGTTTTGCCTTTTTCCACTTCCAAAGGCAGGTTTGCACCTTCAGAGCTACAACACAATCCAGTTCATTAAATCTGAGAAAGGAAGAGGATGGTTSAAAGTATAGATGTTTAAAAAATAGCCAGCCTAGTGTGACCCACCTCTAGCTCTGAGCTCCAGTGCTGTTTGTACGTGTGGACTTGGTTCCTGATGTGCAGCAATAACTTCAACACCATTACCTTCTCTCTGGCCTTTATTGAAACATTAGAAAAACTGTAGCAAAGTTAGGGAATTGTGACAACTGCAATCCATCAAAACGAGCCAGGAGAGGTCTGTTTCTTTATATGTAAGTACAGTCGTGATCAGCAGCTGTTTCAATCTTCCATTGTCTGTTTGCCCAAACTTTGACCAAACTCGGAGCAAAAAATCACAAAAAGCATTTACCTTTTACCAACTGCTAAACATCATGTACTGGATAATTGCCATCATGTAATTATTGCATGTTCAGAAGGTACTCACAATGCAAAAAACTGAAGTTGTGTATTTGTCTTTCTTTGTAGTTTATGCAAAGGGGCTTGGATTCACAAACTAAAAAACAACTGGAAGAAGAAGAAAAGAAGATAATTAGTGAAGAACACTGGTATCTTGATGTACCAGATCTAAAGAAAAAAGAGTAAGCTTGTAATCTTTTGTACTTCTTATCATTATTGGATTGTTTTGAAATGGAAATAGCATATTCATATTTTTTTCATATAAGTATTATAAATAACAAGTTAACAGAAGCAAAAATAGTGAGAGACTGTCATTACAACTTTTTTTTATTACTTATTTTTAGGGCTGTTCTTGAGGTTGCCTAGTGTAGTTTGACCTACTTTCAATTCTTGTGTGTGTTGCTTTCTTTCACTCACACATTCTTCTAGATGCATGTAATTAGTGTCTTTCAGACAGGGTCCAATTCATTCATTACTGCTTTTCCCCTTCATTTGAAAAAAGAAGTTTGAAATCTTGTGTTAGTAGTTTCAGCTCCAGTCACATGGTTAAGTTGATTCAGGACAGTTCTGTTCTCTTGTGTCCAGCTCACTTCAAATCCTGGTTTTGGAATAGGAGAGATAATGGCAAAAATAAAGGAAGGCTTAGCTAATAAGGAAGAAAGTGTCCTGCTCTTTAGAAAGGTGCTTTAAATAGTGGGAGAGCTACTTTTGAAACTGCTTGGGTTTCATCCTTTCAAAAGTGGAAAAAAAATCCATTGAGGGAGAACATACATAATTTTGATAAAGCTGGGACCCAAGGAATTAACTGGAGTTGAATAAGGCCATTGATAAACTCTTTTCCATTCCTRTTGGTGGATATGACAAAAAGGTATTTGAGCTTCAGTTGCAGCAAGGAATGTTCAAGCTGGACATTAGGAGAATTTTTGTAACAATAAGGCTATTGAAGCTCTACTAGAGTAGATTGCCTGAGGAGACASTGGATTCTTCATCATTGGAAGTCTTTTGAGGACAGGTTGGCTGGACCTCTGCTGTTCATGGCACGTGTGTAACTGATACTGCCTTGAGGCAGGACAATGAACTTAATCTCTTCAGCCCAAGTTCCTGTGATCATGAGAGTTTGTTTTACATGGGAGATGAAGAGGATGAGGGAAGAGGTACATGTGTGTGAGGAAAAGGATGGAACAATCCACGGAAGTACTTTCATCTGACACGTGTATTATAAATGCCTCAGGGTCATGTTTCTTTTCTCGCTCCATGCTCATTAAATGAGGGGAAAAAAAGGAGGGAGAAGAGGGAAATCTGTCTCTGCTGAAGGGAGAATGACACAGTGTTTCATATTCTGACAGACTCAACTAATGCCAGGTCTAACAGCACAATGAAAAATTAATTAGAAGCTTTTGCTGGTGTAGTAGTGCCACCTGGGGAGTGATATTTATGTGGTATTTTTATTCTGGCAAAAGTATTAATGTAGGTGGAATCATACCAGCAAAGAGTGCTTTTTGTCAGGAGAGTTAATTTTGCTTCTGGAACTGGCACAGCTTTATTGGCAAAAAGTATTCCTTTGTACTCCAAGCTCCTTGTACTGAAAGATTTATCAGAGCAATTAAGCAGAAAGTAGTTGATGGTTTAAAATACACTGTAGCTTTATTTATTTGTGTAGGGGGACGAAAGCAAATCCTTTTTGCATTTGTTTAATTTGATTATTTGAAAGTGCACGGTTTGACAAAATGCTGGATTTGGGGTTTCATGCAGGAGCTGTATAATAGAAGAGAGAAGCTTTCTGCTATGTGAGGATCTCGTCTATGGCAGAATGTCCTTCAAAGGATTCAATCCAGAAATTGAGGTACCATTGCAATGTCCTGGTTTGAGGTGGCCTCACATTAGCATTGAAGCCCTTGGGGATGGGGATTTGAGTGTTCACACTGCATCCTGATTTGACCTTTGCAGCACCCTCCATAAACCCTCCTATGTACATCATCCAACCCTAAATGTTGATCAGTGCAGCATCTGTTGAACAGAAGCTTTTAACCTCCCAGAGTTGATGGTCAGTAATTGCATGACTCCTGCAGATTTTCAATCCCTGAAGTGAGGAAACCATCCCACATGCTGCTCACCAAAACAAAAGCTCACTTTCCCTCCTGACATTTAATGTAGAGTCCAGTCTACAAACATTCAACCCWATTTATTCMGCACTTWCTTGGGTAAGTAAGGGTTTAGAGTYCCCAAGTAAAAAYGCTGGTCAAGAGAGTCTTCARTTTCTTCCTGGCATGSTTCATGCTGATTAYTACACAGGCACAGGATAAAATAATAAAYAAAAAGGCTACCACTGACCTGAAGCAGGAGGATGAAGGTGWAAATACTTAAGAGATTTGCAGAAGGCTATGCAAGGTGATTTACTAGTGGATTCTTTAGTTATTTTGAACTTGCTTTCCATGTGACTCAGCATATGATTGCTTCAAAGATTTTACTGTAAATCCTTATCATATTCTTCCTTCTTAACAAAACCATTTCAAGGTCTCTGTGCTAACAACACGATGATAAATTAATTATGATCTAACTCTCTGGTCTCTTGAAGATGTTTGGAGTGCCCTTTAGGATGTTTAATTAGCACAACACACTGAAAACATTGTCTCTGTGTTGCCTCTTTTCYTAAAGGCAAACTCTAAGCTCAGCTTAGCAACAGACAGACATGTTGCCTTTTTTTCATGAGTTTTCATAATGTTGGCTCTAGCCTAAGTGGGAACAACAAATAATTATTAAATTTTATTCTTAATTTTTATGCTSTTCTACAGTGAATTTCAGCATTGTTGCCATTGTGTCATGTTTRCATGTTTAAGCTGTTTCTTACTTCATTTTCAGAAGTTAATGATCCAAATGAATTCTAAGTGCAAGGAAGAAGAAATTGAAGAGGATGATAAAATGGAGGCTGATGTGTCWGATGAAGAAATGGCCAGAAGGTAAGTTACATGTTATGACTTGATCAATATAGCTAGGAAAATGAAAGGTTACTGTATTATGTGTGGGGACATAAAACCCAGCAAGGAAACAAACAAAATGAAACAAAAAAAGCCCACAACAGATACGGTACTATACCAGATTGATTTTCCTGGAGWGCTGGTGTATATTCACTGAAATCTCCATCACTTTGGGGGGTAAAATAACTTGTAGGGGTTTTCTGCTCTTTGATATCCTGCTATTCCATGCTAATTCCCTCCTTGTTACCAGTTGCTAACAAGTTCAGACTATCAGAATGAGTAATAATGTAATAAATCATGTAGTACTTGTGCTTCTCCAAGCTTTTAATGACCAGGTTTTTTACACCATTTAAATTCTTGATTAAATTTATAATTTGCTCCACAATTTTTTCTCTGATTTTAGTAAAAGGTGTAAATTTTTTTATTCTCTCCATAGATACGAAACACTAGTGGGAACAATAGGAAAGAAATTTCTGAGAAAAAGAGACCAATGTGTGCTCAAGGATGATGATGATGATGATGAAGATGATGAAATCGAAGAAGGGAATAGTAACACAAGACCTAGTAAAAGAGCTAAGAAAATGTTTTTAAAACCTCAGGATTAATGACAACTGCACAAGTGGAGCTTGTTACCTAATGCCTAYCAGAGTACCATGAACTGGAGATTGTTTGAGTTTTTGCTATTTAATGTGAAGGGTGGATTTGCAAATCTGTTCTATTCTCATTGAAATTTTTACCATCCACAGGASAGACCTTTTTCAAAGTGGGTGTGTATATAATGGATGTTGTACATCCTTTCCTCTCTCAGCAGCTTTTCATGAGTGCAGCACTCATCCCATCAGTCATCTCACTCATCATCTTTTAATATTGTGCATAATTAAATCCAGTGCTGCATGCAGTCAAAAGCAACAATATTTACAGTTTAGAATGACATCTGAAAGAAGTATTTGGAGTAAAGATGAACTGTGTCCAATTCAGTAAGGCAGTTCAGCTTTTACTGCTTGCTTTATTATGAAAATGAAACCTGTGCTCTCTTCAAATTGAAAAAAGTCAACAGAAACATACTTGGTTTGTGGCCTTTTTTACTGTGCTAAAAATAATATGGGAGAAGAACAGAGATATAAAATCCACTTTATTGAATTTTATTTTTTATAAAGTTTATTTAAAAATAGAGGATTTTGTAGTGAAACTTTTTTTTTATACAGCAAGCCAAATATTGGGCGACGTTTACAGTTTGACATCTGAGCAGATTGTGAGTCTTAGTTTCTGCGTTCCAAAAGAAGTTTGCTAATTTTGCCTCTTTTTCAGCAAAAAAAAWTCCAATCTTATAATTATGTAAGTCTTGTCATAAAAGCATAATAACAGTTTCAGAAACACACTTGAAAGCTGAATAAAAACTGTGGGGTTTTGTGGTTAATGGTTGTGGATTAGCTTATTTAATGTAAAAAAATTATGCTTAAATACAGCCTAATACAAGGATTGATCCTGTTTTGTGCTGGCCACAGATGTCCCCCAACATATGCTGAGTGCAGTGGTTTATTTAGCATGTGATGAAGCCATCTGAAGCAGTTTTAGGATGGAAACACCATTCTCTTTGGTCAGTCAGTGCTCTGGGCTTCTTGAAAAATTTCAGTGGGTCCTGTCTAGAATCATAGCATTTCTCTGTGTATGGCCTTTCAACAAGAAATATTGCTATTTCTCCATTTCCTCAGGATGTCCAAGTTACGCATCCTTAATGCTGGCTCTCTGGAGAAAGAAGAATTTGAAGTGAGGAGTGGTCATTCTGCCATGGACACGAGGCTTTTTTTAACAGCTCAGTGAAGCAAGACGTGAAACTCAATTATTTAAAGAAGGACATGCTGTGTCTGCTGTATTTTGCATGTGATATATGAACTATAATCCACATATCAGGAGCACCTAATTAGATATTCAAGATGGATCACACATGGAAAGAGAAATATACTTTTAACCTAGTAAGGGGACTTAGTGCAGGTGGAAAGGCTGTGATTCATGATCTGAGATAGTTTTTCAGAGCTAATTAAATGCTACTGGTTCAATTACTTAAAACCTGATCATATATTACTGCTAGCTGAAAAGAAGTTAATGATGGCAAGACATTTTTCTTCCCATGGAAGATGTGACCTGAGCTAAGAAATGATTTATTGTTGGTCATCACAAGAAAAACTTGGAATATATCCCATTATTCTTTCTTGCTTATTAGTAGGAAYATCATTCCTCTCCCTCTGAACACATTTCTTGAATGGAGAGTGAATTTCTTAACAGCTGTGCTGAATAGTTGAGGGTTGAAGTGTGTTATGGTGAATCACCAGCAACCAGGAGGTGTCACTGCAAGTGCATGTCCCGAGGGATCATGGATTGGGGAAGCTTCCAGTGGTGCCCTGTGAAGAAGCTTTTGGGTTATTTTGGTATCAGCAATGGCTCAGATGAATTCCATGTGGAGTCTTCCTTTGTCAGGGTTCTGCAGAGAACTCTCCTGCATTGCAGAGTTCTGTCCAGTGCAGTGAGGGGTAATTCTGATCAGTTAAAGGGCATTTTGCCATRTGTTGCTCTGTAATTTCATGCCGTTTCCTGAGGGATAGCTGGAAGTGTGAGTTGCATGGTGCACAGGTAAGCACATGAGAAGCTAAAGAGCTCCCTAGAAAATCCATGATACTGGGACAGAGGAAGGGGAGTTTTGTGTCCTAAACATGCCCAACACCAACTGTGAAGGAAAGGTAGACTTTCATTTATTGTCTTTAAATCTGGGGGCTTTGCTGTTCACATTCAGCTGGCGGCTCAGTGCTGCAGTAAGACCAGCTGCTCATTTTTAGCACAATCTTTTATTCATGARGAGTTTGCAAAATGTGCCTTTAAAAGCACCATCCATAGTGTGTTTTTGTGAGCAAGACAAAAGCAAAACTCACTCTTGTGTGACTTTTAAAATGTACTTTTAAGTACAGAGTTACAAGCAGACAYATTATGGTGGGATCTTCTGAAATATCTGTCTACATTTCCAGTGGTATAAATACATGCATATATGTATGGATGTAAGTCTGACTCGAGCTTCCTACCTGAGGTAGAAACATTCCTGCTGCATAAAATCTSTGCTTGAACTACTCTTGACAGAGATGTAAGCATAGCAGTGAAATACTCAGGAAGCAAACGTGCATGAACTCAGGCTTTCTTGGCTCTGACACAGACTCCAGTGCATTTTATRTGCAAGTTCCTAAGCTGTAGGACTTTCCCATGTGCTCATGTTTCTAAATGAAAAGTGTTTCTTCTTTGAAAACAGAAGCAAGTTGTGTAAGTAGTGGTTTTATTTCAGAAAATGGCTGCTGCAAAATGTACAGGTAAAGTGCTAGCAGACACCACAAGTGTTTGTGTTTGTGCCCGTGCCCCTGAGGTGCCTGAAGTGTGGCTGTAGTTGGTGCTCATTGACAGCTCACGGTGTTTTGTGTCATGTCCTTTGTCATGTGAAGGTTGGTYCCTCCCTTTGTCAGGCTGATGGTGCTTATTGTGTAATAACTGCTGGGGTCGAAAACATGGAAGTACTGAACAGCTTCATCTTTCTTGCTGATGTTTCTCTTTTACTTCTATTCTGCTTAGTACTAGATCTTAAAAAGTCCAGGAGCAGAGTCCAGCTGAAGTGAGCCATCCAGTGTTCTCCCTTTAGTAATGCTTGAGCTGATTAAACTTTGGTTCTTGGGGAGGGGCAGGATGTGCAGTGGTGCCGTGGAGTTTGAACCGTGTTTCTTGGCTTCTGTGTCTCRTTCTCTAATCAGACCCTCTAATCAGACACAGCCACGGGTGGCTGTGCATTGCCTGTGGGTATAATGGGCAGCTGGGCTGGGATTCTGGGACTTCATCCAGCATTCAGACTTTAAAAGAAATTGTCTTGTCTTTCTCTTGATTGGAATACCATACTTTTAAATTGTATTTGGAATTAGATGAGTCTAGGGACAGAGGGGGGTGGTTTCTAAGCATTTGTTTTGCTTCATTTGAACAACAGTCCACAACCAAAACTGCAAAATTGCTTAGGCTCTCATTAAGCCTTTCTCAGAGAGTGCTAATAAAGCATCGTGGTGGGGAAGGATGTCAGACATCCCACAGTTCCCTTCCGCATGTGAATTCAAGTTTCTGTGAGAGCTGATGCTTTAAGGACTCTATGGTTTGTTTTTCTTTTCAGGCTGGGAGGACATCAGCTTCTACAATAAAGCCTTGCAAATGGAACCCCAGCATGAGGCCTCGGGGTTTGTTTGGTTTTGTTTGGTTTTACACCATTTTCACCTCAAACCTCTGAGGCATTTTGGGCTGGCATTCACTCCTCAATAACGTGCTTTCATCAGCTTTTGGGGAGCTTTTGTTGAAACTGTGAAACTGTGTATGTGTTGACATTTCTTTGTGTGATTTCCCATTGTACAGTGAGGACCTGCTTATAATTATCATATGAAGATGAAGAATCCCCCTTAGAGAATGGTTATTAACAGATGGGAGTTGGGGGGATCGCTGAAGCCTCAATCAGTGGCTGCTCCGTAGATCTTTGATAAAAAACAAGTAGTGGAAGGAGTAGGGAGCTGGGTGAGCCCCATCACTGCAGGTCCAGTTAAATGCTGATAGGGGCCCAGGACTGCCCAAGAAACCCTTGCATACCATATCCTAAGCAATTATCTGGGATMAACAGCAGGAATATCTCCAGGGAAGTTAGAAGGCAAAACAACCATCCTGTTAGTGGCTGTCCTCAAGACAAGAAAACAGCTGTGATTGATGGCACAGAGAAATGTGGTTTGGCGAGCTGGGTGAATGAACACAGAAATCCCATCGGATAGAATGGAGGTGGTGAGTGTTTTGAAGCTTGTAATGACCCCTGAGGTCTCRGGGAACACCTTGTCATGATCAATCATTTAGAAAGGAGTAAAAGCCCTTAAGGGGACATTAATATGAATGAATAACATGAACACAAATTACCAAACAAATTCCATTATTAATAGAAAAGCTGTGTTCTGACCTCAGTAGGATCTTTGTGTGTCCCCTGTCACCTCTTGCTTGGCTCTCAGTTCCACATCCCTGTGCAACTCTGTGCACCCAGGTCAYGAGCTGCCACCAGGGCCAGTCACACAAAGAGCTGGCACACACCATGACCAGCCCAGAGCTAGTGGCTGCCAGGCCCAGCAGAGATGACTCCTGAGCCTCCTCTTCAGTGGTCATCTGCCTCAGCCTACGAGCTCTTCATCCAGGTACCTGTAGGAACTCRCCATCTCCAACCCCACTCTCGCATTTGTTCAATAGTGGCCTGTTCAGTTCAAGAAGTGACAGTAAACAGGTAACAAGGAATAGCTAACAAGTGACTGGACGAAAGGAAATGGCCCCCAATTATGCCAGAGAAGGTTTAGATTAGATATTAGGAATGTTTTTTCTGCAGGGTTGTTAAGGATTGGAAGACTGCCAAGGGAAGTGGTGGAGTCACCATCCCTGGAAGTGGCACTTGGGGACATGGTGTCATGGTGAGCATGGTGCTGGGTTGATTGTTGAACTCCATGATCTTAAAGGGCTTTTCCAGCCTCGAAGATCCTATGATCCTAAGAAGTCTGAGGTGGGAAGGGTTGGCCAGCAGATCAGTAGCACGAGGGAACAGCCCTCATTTGGCAGATGGGGAGTGCAGTGCAGCTGGGGGCAGCTGTACCTAAAACAACTCAAAATATCATAATATTTTCCTTTTATTTATTTTCAGGTATACAGTTAGACCATTTGTGAGATTAATTAACAGATGATGTCTTTGAGCAAAAATACACTATCAGTGGGAGGAATCACCATTTGACCAATACTCAGGCTGATCACAGACCAGGGAGAAAGAGTGTTTTTCAGTGTTCCTGCTATTTTTTGCTGCATTTAAGAATGTTTCCCCTTTCTTAGTGGTTTCCTTGGTTGAGCTTTTTGCAGAGAAGCATGGTAGGAGGAACAGTGTTTTTTAAAAAATGGGGAAATGTGATTGTGAAATAAAAGAAAAGGTTTCCTTTAGATTTGGCTGGCTCCCTGGGCTGTTTTTTCTTTGATAAAGATGAACAAACAGTAATGACATTAAAGCTTCTGTGCTAAGTGTYCCCATTTGGGACAGCCATGTGGACCCTCATGTTTGCTGTCCACAAAGAGGACAGAATTAAGGGTACATTAGGGTTAGCTTCATACAAGAATATAATGCAATGCTAAAAATACAGAATTACCATCCMTTTTGGGACAAAAGTAAATCTAAGCCAGCTGTGACATTTAAGCACCAGTCACAGTTTAGAGGATGATTGCATCTCAGAAACAAAGCTTAGCAGTTATCTCCTCAGAGCCCATCAGCCACAATAACACTGCAATATATAGAATTTTCATCACCAGAAGAATAGGTACATACCAAAAATTACTTGGGGCAGTTTTCTGCAGTAATGGCCAGAGGGATGCACATGATGATAATTTTCATTTTGTACTATGGTTTGTCTAAGGATGATGGTGAAAGAATTATGCCTCCTAATGCTCTTTTCCAAGATGACATAGTTTCACTTATRTTAAGGGTAGAGGAATGAGATGAGCTGTGAGTGGCTGGATCTTGTGAAAAATGAAGTTTTAAATGTGTACTTCATTGTCTAAATGCCCACAGATGACTTGTCTCCCTGTAATAACCTTTGAAAATGTGTTGGCAGCATATCACAATTAATAATCCATACTCCTATTTATGTGCTACAGGCAGTCCAAAATTCCCCAGACGTATTTCTTATAACCAGATTCAAATCAAATCCTACATTTGTGCCAAAAATTGAACGGCAGTCATCTCACAGCAAATAATTTTACTTAACTGACTCAAGAGTCTTAAATTCGTGATTTTTCCCAAAGTGAAATTCACTTTAATCTCATATTAATGTATATATCCTTCAGTCACCTGCAAAAGAACCCCATAACATTGCAGTAGAGGATTGCACAGACAATGGAAAGTGCTGTACACACGTAGCATTGCTCATCTAGATTGTGTAAGATCCTTTAACATTAATGGGGACAAGTTTTCTCTCTAGGGTGATGTTGAATTTCTCTTTGAGGGTTTTTTCCACCTCTTCATCTTCAAGAGTTACAAATTCCACCAGATCCATGTTTTCCTTGTAGTTGTACGTGGTCTCAGTGAGCGTCCACCCAATCAGTGCTCGGAATCCATCCGTGGTCTGGAGGGTGCAGATGGACTTCTTTGTGAAGAGGGAATCCGGAGAGGTCTGCAGGTACGTGCACTGGAAACGGAAATCTTCCACTGTCCGTGGCTCCAGGCTGAACATATAAACTTTCCGACACTCCTTTTTCTCCAGCAGGTCAGAGTTGAGGAAGCTCTGGTTGGGGATGTACTGTTTCCGTCTCATTTTCTCCAGGTACCAGACACCGTTCTTTTCCGTGAAGCGGAAGACGCCGGGAGCCTGGGGCTGSTCTTTCCCTGACACGAGCTCCATGGGCTGCCACATCTGGTAGGACACCCCAAAGCCTCCATCCACCACRTAGGCTTGGCCATCAATGACCACCTTGACCACCAGGTGGGTCATRAGGGTGGCATAGGCGTTCTGGTGGGGGTTGAACACGTAGGCTCCCAGGAAGCTGGTGTCRTAGCCCAGGCATTTCAGCACCCAGCCCAGCAGCTGGTTGTTCTCCATGCACCAGCCACCCCGCTTCCTCCTCACGATCTTGTTGTAAACATGCTCCAGCTCCAGAGTAATTTTCTCCCCGCAGTGGATGCTGAGGTTTTCGAAGGGAACGGCACGGATGTGGTGCTGGAATATATCGGTTAAGGTTTCCAAGTCTTGTTTTTCAGTGGAGCCTTTATAGCCAGTTCTTGCAAAATACTCTTCAAGGTTCATCTCACCTGTAAAGGAAGGAATTGTGTTTTGGTTTCTGTACATCGGTGATTTATGATGCTGTGAAAAGCTGCCCTGGCTCTGCCAGCAAAGATTCTTTAATCTACTGAACCTCATCAGAGCAGCTTTTAAAGGTAACAGGTATTCCTATCAAATGGCTCCCTGAGCAAAGAGCAGTGCACATGAGGGTTTGCTTTTGTCTTAGAGTCATCCCTCTGGCAAACAGCTGATGCCATTTCAGTTTCATGTGAGGTGGCTGCGAGATGGGGATTTGCTGTATTTGCATTGCAACAGCAGGGTTAAGAAGGAATATAAGATCATGCTGGGGAGTGTGYACAAGGGTTCATGAAAAACGGTCTAAAACCACTGTTCAGTGACAGGATTGCCACTGGGAGAAGCAGTGTCAYCTGCCAGTGGGAGGGAGGATAGTCTGAGCCAGGATTTACATGTTCTTTTCATGAGTCTGCCACTGATGGATGTGACAGCAAATGAATTGTTCGCTCAGCACACATCGCTCTCCCATCGCTTACAAAACGTTATCGGGATACTCCTGCATGTTTTGTAAAAGTGTCAGGTTGTGTTCAGATAATTACAGCTGAAAAAATCCTGACCTTTGAAAGAGTCACAGACCACTGAGTCTTGTGTGTGCTCTGAGTGTTGTAGAAWCTCATTTTGGTGTTGGAATATGGATCTGGATGGAGGTGAGTGGCCTAAAAGACAAGGAGCAACATCTCCGTTCCCTCCTGTGCCCTGCAAATGGCCAGGGGCTGCTTTACATCTCTCTAGTMCTGACCTTTCTCAACACTCACCACTCCTCAAACTCAGCAGTGAACTGTTGAATGTTTACTGCAAACTAGAATTTCTCAAGGTGATCCTCAGYGGCAGATTCATGCTGGGCATAGAGRCAGCTGCCYCAAGAGAACAGAGAGCACCAGCAAAAACTACACATTATGTGCTGGAGAGAGGAATTTAGCTTCCAGTGATATTAGAGTGTATTGTTGGATGATATTCTCAATGTGATATTTGGTAAGCATAATATAAAATTCATGGCACTTCTCATTTGCAGAATCCGAGTGTGTCCGATCCTATCTCTCTGAATGTTAAATAGACAACACCAGCATAAAACTGGTTCCTGAGCTTATATTATTTGTAATTTCTTTCTGCAGCTCCATAATGTGCTTGATCAGCATTAGATTTGGACTGCAGGAGATGAAAGCTACTGTTCTTTTGAATCGTGAGCAGAGCAGATGAAAAGGTAGTTCCACAAATGTGAYTGTGATTTATGCAGAGAAAAACATCAGCAGAAGAACTTTAAAGATGCAAATGAATATCACCTGCTAAACACAAAAATATTCCTTACCAGGACTAAACACAGTATTAGCAATTCCACTGTTAAAAATGTTATTTGTCTTCCTTTATCCTAATACATCAGCACATGGACTTTCTGGGTTGTACAATACACAGTTTGTAAGTTGTTTTTAAAGAGCTGTAATTTTATTCCCATAAAGCAGAATCTATTGATTATTAGACTGCACTTTTGCTTCTTTTGCACTTGCAATACTTCTAAGTAAATTAAAAAATCTAAAAGCATGATTTCCAACAAGAAATTGCAGTTCTAAATTTATRTCTACTATTGTATCTAAACAAAAGAATCTCTCTCACAGTGAAGTGAAGCTTCTTCTGAAGAGTGAAAGGTAGAAAAATTGAAATTGCATATCACTTTTTTGCCCTCTTCAAGAGCCCCTGTTTAGCAGGTGATATTTTAGCTCTATATCCACATATTTTTAGAACATTTTTCCTAGGCAACATTGCTTATGTTATTGTCCATGACCTTTACCTTCATAAAGAAACCAGGATTTTTGTATCTTTCTTTGGAGGTTTTTTTTTTAAGAAAATAAACTTACCTCTTAGGAGATTCCTTTTTATTTATTGAGGTATTCAGTTTCTGGGTGGTTTATTWCAGGGACAGCAGTCAGTGAAGCCAGGACTGGATACAGATACTGAGGATTGTCTTTCTAAGCTCTGATGGCCCTTGCTCCTGAATCTTAAATTCCAAGAAAGGGCAGAGTCCACCCAAAATGAATTCACATTTTTGGACTTCACTGATCCGAGAGCAAATTAAACTTTGTTTCTTCTCTATTAGTAGATGTTTATCTCTTCCYCTGGTTCAGATCAGAACAAACTTCTTTTCCATGTAAAATAATTGCAGTAGGCAGCTGCAAATGGTGGTGTAACWTTTTAAAATTAAATATTGCTATTTTGAAAACCAGCACTTGGTGGTGGAGGATGACTATCTGCATCCTGGAGGGTACACTGAGCAGCCAGGGTGTGTGTCCCTGTGCTCCATGGATGCACAAATCACCCTTCTTTGCCCATAAAGGAACTTTTTCAATCTGTTCAACTTCTAAGCTGCAGCAGGGAGTTATTGTGGAGCTGCCACACCTAATGAACACCACGGCAAATATTTATTTGCATAAAGTAATGCGGTTCTAAACCTTGTCTTCCTGCATCCTCAAAGCACTGCAGCACTGTTTATTTAATTCTCTCCTGGTCAAACATGTCTCCCCTTCATTTTAGGCACATCAGGTGCCCCACAGGTCTGTGTGCTTGACTAAAACAAGCATCAGAGTCTTTTCCTTGGCTGAAGACTGATGTTCTTCTGTCCCCCTCTTTCATGGCACATCCTGTACAGCACCACTGGCATCACAAGGTAAAAGGCTCCTGTGTTGTGGAAATCACACTGTGAAACCACACTGGTGGCACGGCCCAACTTCCCTGTGTTTYCTTTTGCATTCACAGTGTCACTTTTTAAGGTAACTTCTGTGCAGAATGGWGTTTGTAGTAAATATGAAGTTTTACCTATAATACTATCATGTCCTCTTGATGTCACATGAAGACTGGGTCCCAAAGTTTAGATTATAATTTGCAAAGGTTGATCAAACTTTGATTTGTTTTCCAGTTTTGATACTAAAAGCCTGATGTTTAAAAACTACTGAAGTATCTTCTATGGACTTTATTTTGAATTCAGAAACACAGATAAATCACACTCAGAAAAAGCAGGTACTCAGAATTAGAGATCCAAGGTGCCCTTGGATAAATATCTTACTTTAAGTCAATTTCTGGRAAGGGAACACAACTTAAGTCTTTCAACTTTCCATAAGCTAATTAGCACCTTATGGTGGCTTGTTTTGAAAAAGTCTTAACCTTTCTTTTTTCTACAAAGTATTTAAAGCCAAATTCAGGTCAACTTAAAGACTGTTAAGGGAAGTGATTAATTTGTAAAACTCCACTGAGAAGATTGGAAATAATGCCAAAAAGGTTAGAGGTCTTTTGGGTAAAATGGTAACACAACCTCTCTTGCTGTATCATTTTGGTCTCATTTTCCACAAAACATATCTGCAATAAAATGAGTTCTTGGGAAGGTGAGCAAGAAGTTAAGGAGTCAAAAATCAATTTGCATATGATCAAAACAGAGCTAGTAATACGCAATCCGTATATGTGGTTAATTAGCAATGTACTGGAATTTACCAAGCTTTGTGACTAGCTCAAGTKAAAAATGAGATTAATGTAATTAATGTTAATTTTAGATCTTTTCTGTTGCCTTTTTAAAGATCTGTCTAGCACAGTGTTGCAGTTAGATCTGATCCACTATGTTGGGTGGCAAGCCACGAACATTTACTGGTACAAGTTTGTTCTCCAGGACTATACTGAATTTATCTTTCAGCGTCTTCTCAACCTCTTCATCTGTCAGAGTCGTGATGTTCAGCAGGTCCGTGTCCTCCTTGTAGCTGTACTTCATCTCAGTCAAGGTCCATCCAACYAAGGCAAGGAGCCCACTGCTGGTCTGGAGAGTGCAGATGGATTTCTTCCGCAGGATGTTATCCGGAGACACTTGGAGGTACGCGTTGAGCTCCTGGAAGTCATCTATGTGCCGCGGCTCSAGAGTGAATCTGTATATTTTCCTGATGTTCCCTGGGGTATCAGGGATATCAATATCCCTTTGCTCAGGAATGTAATGCTTCCTTTTCACTTTCTCAAAGTACCAGGTGCCGCTGTCTTCCGTGAAGCGGAAAATGCCGGGGCCCTGGGGCTGGTCCTTCCCAGAAACCAGCAGCAGTGGCTGCCACGCCTGGTAGGCACCACCAAACCCAGCATCCACGATGTAGGAATCTCCCTCCATCACCACCTTCAGGAGGATGTGGTTTATCTGAGCAGTGTATCCCTTCTCTGCTGGATCATAGCTGTGTGCACCCAGAATGCACACGTCAAACCCTAATTCTTGCAAGGCCCAAAAGAGGAGGTGGTTGATTTCCATGCACCATCCACCACGTTTCTTTCTCACAATCTTGTTGTAAGTAGCTTGCAAGTCCAGCTCGATGGCCTCCCCGCAATGCATGCTGAGGTTCTCAAAAGGAATGGTCTGGATGTGATGCTGGAAGATGGCTGTCAAGGTCTGCAAGTCTGCAYCCTTGTGGGGCTTGTTGTAGGATATTCTTCCAAAATACTCCTGAATGTTCATTTTKCCTGTGTGAGCAGAAAAGCAGCCAGTTAGTGCTGTGCAGCTGTCAAGGGGTTCACTCTTGTTTCTGTAGCACAGGTTAACCAGCCTGCAAACATGGGCTGGGCCCTTTTATTGAGGATCTCGAAGAATTTTAAATATTTGTTTAAAAAGAGAAAAGGACGGGAGCAGGTGGCAATAATGTTTTTTTCCCCTCTCCAGGCCTGCCTTCAAACCAGGCAAACTCTTTCCCATGAGAAGACACAACACATGCCATAACAGAATCTCTGGCCACAGAGGAGGATCCCACAAGACAAAAGTTTTCTAAAGTCAAGAAACAACAGGTTTGCAGAAAAGCTGCCACACTGTACCAGCACAAAAGTCACATCAAGTTGTTACTGTTTCTTTTACYGTACCAGGTAAGCAATTCTTTCTTTATCCCACAGGTAATTTAACTGGAAGGTTTTGCATTCATGGGTTCAGTTAACTGGGATTAACATCTCAGTGTGTCACCATTTCAGACAGGTTGCCATGTGAAGTAGATTGTTGTTTTCTTAATCTCTTAAATTTCCCTGGRGGCTTTAGTCAGGGCTTTGGCTGTGAAAGGAAGGAACTTTAAATTTCTAACCTAAGGATCAAAGGAATTGATCTAAAATTACATATAAGGCATATTCATATTCTTTTGGTTTCTTTGACCATCTTTTACAAAGTACAGGCTGTAGTCTTAGATCAAATGATTGGAAATATTTTGTGTCATTGCATCTGTGATCCCCTTTCCTTTCATTAGCAGAAAGATGCTGTCATTGGCACTGGTTGTGGCCAAGATGCAAAAGGTTCCCTCTAAGACTTGGAACCCACTGACTCCTCTGGTCTCTGCAAGGATTTCTTTTGCCCTTAGTTTAGATTTAATTTGGCTTTTTTCCATGCAAGGATATTTGTTTTCCAGAACAATTCACAATCTGCCTAAGGGCTGTGTTGATTTCCAAAAAGCCTGAGGATTTCTTGCTTCCTTCAAGTGGCTGAATGTCCCCTGGGAGGATTTTCCAATAATCCTGTGATGTGGGTGAGATGGGACAAATGCCCTTCCACTGAATATTCTCAGCTTTGGCCCACCTGCTCCACCCAGAAGTTTGACCTCGTGTCCACGCCGGAATGTTGTGAAAATCCCATGATGGAAGAGCCCCCACCCCAAGCAGGAGAGCACTTCCAATGTCCTAATCTCTAGACTTTAACCCCAATTTGATGCCAGCAGCACAACTCACGTGACTTGGTTGTATCGCTCCTGATCTGCACTGGTTCAACACTCAGACTGGCCAATGCAAAACTGCAGGAAAATGGGATAGAACAGAGGTCTCTCCCAATAAGGGAATAAGAAATAAATATTTTCACTTCAAAAGCACCCGAAGAGGCTATATGAAAAAACATTAATGTCTCTTTGATACTGCATTTTATGGGCTTTTTCCATCCCTTTTTTAGGACAAGGGCACTCATCTCTGGCAGGATCTCCTAGGAAACACTTGCAGAAAGCCATTTCCATCCCAACATGCAGCACATGTGTTTGCTGGCAGCCTCATCCTGTGGTCCCCTGCCTCGTTTTTTTTTCTATTCCCACCTCCAGCAGTTTTGCATAGGAAGATAAAAACATCTTTTCCCTGTGAGAGTGTCAAGCTCTGTGACCAGAAGCAGTCCAGAGGATCCATGAGCCTGGTGGGTCTGACACGCTCAGAATTTGCCTTCAAACAAAACCAGATCTGTCCCTGCCCTGGGCCAGCAGCAGAAGGCTTGATGCCCTCCTCATCACCCCACTCCTGGGTCTGGGTGTCCCCATCCTAAGGGGAAAGCACAGGATAAATAAAACCAGCTCCCCTCATCCAGCCATGAGCACCTTCCCCATGGAGAGCCCCRTGGGGTGCTGGCAATGAGGCTTCAGGAAAACATTGGGAAAGCATTTTGGGAAATTCCCTGCCCATGCCTCAGTTTCCCCAGCCRCCCCTTCTCTGGCCTCATCAACTCAAAGTCTCTGTCAGAACAGCCTGACAAAATGGGCTCTGATCTCAATGAATACTTAAAGAGGTTTAAGTATAATAAAGCTGCACTACAACATCATTGACATGAGGGAGCATCCACATAAATCAGTGTTTACTCCCTCGCCTTCCTGGAGGCCGATTTTTCCTTGGCACAGCCATTCCCACTGTGCGAGCATCGAGGCTGCAGCAGGGAGCAAACCCTCTCCAGGGGAGAGTTTCCTTTCCAAAACTGAATTTTCAAATACCCAAGCCTCAGTGCAGATCCCAGCCTTGTTTCCTTGTGCCCCTGCAGCAGCTGAGCTTTGCTCTGCGTTCCTGCAGCTTGGTGGGTGGGGAGATTCAGATGTGAGTTCTGCCTGTCTGCWCATGTCCCTCGGGATCGCTGGGCCCTTTCGTAATTAGGCTGAGTATCAGRATCTGTTCTGTGCCAAAAATCACGAGGGACTTCCAAGGCTGGATCCTCTYGCACATGCTTATCCTATTTGTTTGATTCTGAGTTCCCCTGTGTTTTTCACACACCCTGGCTCAGCACAAAGGGTTAGTTCAGCTCTCAAACCCTCAGTGTTGCTCTTGGAAAACGCTCTGGCATTGCCACACTCGCCACGGGCCCTGGGCTTCCCATGGTTTCTGCTTTGCCAAAGTGCCTGCAGGGCTGGGATTTGGCTGGCAGGCTCCCAGGGGCAGCCCTTCCCAAAGGGGCTGACCCAAAGCTGCGGGGTGAAGTTAGGGATCATGCACTCAGTGCTTACCTGGAGAGCAGTCAGCTCAGGCTTTCCACCCTGGGCTGTTCCAAAGTTCCCAGGAAGAGCTGCACTGGGAACTGCTGCTCTTAAAGGTCCAGGCTGCCTTTACTGCCAGGCAGGGACAGCCTTATTTCCAGCAGAGCAGCCAAAGAGAGGAGAGAGTTTTTTCTTTTAYAGTGGTTCGAATTCTGATGGTTTTATTGGTTTATTTTTATTGGCATATGTGTGGAAAGCCCTGTTATGCTGTCATTGCTGTCATTGTGTCAGGTGCTGTATGGAGAGTCTGAAAATGATCCAGTCCCCCAACTGATTGCAATATTGAGGGGGATTTAACCTTCCACATCACTGAATGAGAGCTGAAGCCCTCCAAGAGTGCAAAGCATGGGTATGATGAGCAACTTTTGTAAGTGGCTATAACCTATAAACCCATCCTCAACACTGCACATCACCCAGGGGCTTCAGTCTCTGGGGCAGCTTGGTGGGGGCTTCCATGCAGAAGCAGCAAAGCAATCATGCAGATTCTGATGCAGATTTTACATTGCTGACACTGATGTRGTCTGGATCCCTGTAGGAAGTGACTCCTGACAGACAAGAGAGTAACCCAGGGCAGGAAGCCACTGATTTATTGGTGGGGATGGCACCTGCTGAATTAACCACACCACCCCATTCCTCATGGCTGATACCAGGTCAGATTTGCCAAGTCACGTAGTTGTCTGAATTCCCCTGGCTTCAAAGAGAAACCCTGTCYTTCAGCAGGGAAGATGCTGCTCCCAGAGAGCTCTGAGCTCCCTGAGCCTGCTGTGCCTTTAAGGAATTACTGCCAAAGTTTGTGATAAGGGAAAAAAAACAAATTAGTGCAATCTGAGACGAAGAACTTTTTTTTCCCCTTGTGACAGCAAGGTGCATTGTGCTGCTCAGCAAATACACTCTGCTCCTGTGGGTAGGCAGAGAAGGGGCAGGAGCAGAGCAGGGGCAGGAGGGGCAGCACCGGGCACTGCTCCAGGGATGAGTCAGCAGAAAGAAAAGTGATTTTCCCTGGCAAAGTGATTGCCCTTCACACGCTGCATCTYGGGGGCGATGGACGTAACGCGCTAATCTGGTTTTAAAGGTCTGATTTTATAACTCTGTACCCATTCCCCCGAGGCTGTGGAGCAGCACAAAGTGCAAGGAACAGCCTGGCACAGGGAGACGAGTGGGCACAGCCCTTTTTAGGTGTTTCCTATGCTTGTCCCCACAAAGGGTGAAGATTGTTGGCTCTGCATGGATCTTCCCCTGCCCCACAACTTTGCAAGACCTGCCTGGACCTTTACCTGCATCCCAAAGCTTTGTCCCAGCTGTCCCACTGAGTTTAGCTCCTTTAGCTCTCCCACTAATGTGGGGACCACAGAAAAACACAGATCATAAACAAGCAGATCCTGGGACAATTTCTTCTGACCATCTGTGTTGCAAGCTGTTGGTCCTCACCACAAGAATCYCTTCTTTCTTTTGCAGCCACATTTAATTTTCTCAGAGGATTGAGAGCCTCGTCTGCTCTAAAGCATTATTGCACACCTGAAATCAAGCACATGTACATGAGTCTGACTCTGGGAAGACAGGGGTTTCAGGAGCTTGCTGTGTCTCCATGAAATACATTTTGAACATGCAGAATAGCAGCAGCTTTTATTAAATCTGAATTTTATTAAATCTGAGTTGCGGGCTAGAGAAACCTGCACATACTGCTTAACAAGTGAAAAAGGTTCAGTGAGTTATTTTTTTTAAAAGCCTTTGCTGAAAAATATTAGCACATACAAATAATCAGGACAACTTCACTGATTAATGATTTTTTTTTACTTTGGGAATACATGCTGTAATTTGGGGGGAGAAAACATCTGAATAATTCTAGTTCACAATGCTTGAGTTTTTTATTTAATTGTAGTTCACTTATATAATTTGCTTAATTATAAGTGCATAGTTGTAATGCTTCCCAGATTTGTACATAAAGGAACATTCAAGCATCTTCTCAAAGGGCAAAGTGGTCACATTTGAGTAATTTCTCCTCCTAGAAATCGTAGCCGTTAGGTATGTGATTAAGATTCATCGTTTCTCCCTATATCAATATAATTAGCATCACTGCAAACACATCCTCAGTAGAACAGATATGTTTCAGAAAAATAATTCCGTGCCTGTGTTTGGGTTCAGCCACAATAATTAATGTGCAATAACACCCGGAGTAGAGTCTGATGAGAGGAACATGTATTCCCAGCAGGCTGCTGCTGAGTGCGAGCAAACAAAACGCTCAGGAGATGCTTTCAGTTCAAAGAAATGCTGCTCTCTGGTTATGTCACCGAGAGAACAGGAGCTGTGCAGAGTCTGAGACAACACAGGATTGTCGCCAACGTTTCTCATCATCAGTTCTAGCTCAYAAACAGCCTGTCCTTAGGTACTCTCATGAATTTGCACAGGTGTGGGATGGCCTGACTGCCATGTGAGAGGGAGYTGTGGATGTGAGAGCAAAAAGAACAGGTTTATGGCTTTAGAGAAGCAAACTCAGCGCATGATGTCTTTGTTTTTTTTGGCTGTCAAATTCCCAGAATATTACAGTATTCATTTAAGAGGTGGGTAGGATTTTCCCCAGGTGGCAGCACCAGGTAACAAAGACATACAGCTCCATCATTGTGCCCAGCTGCACTGGGCGTGTTTAGAAAAGCTTTTAAGAGATGAAAGGAGTAGGGAACGGGCAGAGTCTGCTTCCCACTAAGCACAGAGAGAAGGGCAAGGATTTGATTGAGCTAGGCAGAAATTATTTGTACCCAAACCAAAAAGAGATGGAGGAATAGTTGTGAAAATCCATTTCTTYTCCTGATTCGTGCCAGTATGTTCTGCCTTACACTGGTGTAGATGGAAGGAGGAAGATTAACCTTTAGATGCTTGTCAGAAAGAGAGGGAAGAATTGCCTGTAATGCCACTGAATTGAATTGTAATTCAGGCAGTGAGTTAGAACAGAGACAACCTGCTCGTGTTGACGGGTACAAATTTCTTGTCTAGTGTTATATTGAATTTCTCCTTCAGTGTTTTCTCTATTTCTTCATCTGCGAGCATTCTGATTTCCACAAAATCCGTGTTATCCCTGTAATTGTACTTTATCTCAGTGAGCTTCCAGCCCACCAGTGCCCGGATGCCGTCAGCGGTYTGCAGGCTGCAGATGGATTTGGTCACAAAGAGCGAGTCGGGCGCTGTCTGCAGGTGGGAATTGCAGCCCCTGAACTCCTCAATGTCTCGTGGCTCAAGGGTGAAGAGATAAACCCGACGGCAAACTTCATCTTCCACATTCTGGGAAACGGAGCTGCTTTGGTTGAGAACCTGCTGCTTCCTTTTCACCTTCTCGAGGTACCAGGTCCCACTCTCCTCCTGGAAACGGAAGACCCCGGGAGTCTGGGGCTGATCTTTCCCTGAAACGAGTTCCATCGGCTCCCATATCTGGTAGGCCATCCCAAACCCCCCATCCACAATGTAGGATTTGCCATCGAGCTCCACTTGTAGCAGCAGATGATCGATTTCATCTGGGTAGGCGTCCAGCTCTGGGACATAAACTTTTGCTCCCAGAAGGGTGACGTYGTAGCCAAGAGTTTTCAGGACCCAAGACAGCAGGTAGTTGTTTTCCATGCACCAGCCCCCACGTTTCTTCCTCACTATCTTGTTGTAGGTCGCTTCCAGGTCCAGCTCAATGGTTTCCCCGCAGTGGATGCTGAGGTTTTCAAAAGGGACAGCTTGGACGTGGTGCTGGAATATGTCTGACATGGTGGCCAGGTCTGCCTTATTGTGGGAGCCCCGGTAAGAAAYTCTGGCAAAATACTCCTTGATGTCCATGCTTCCTCTGAGAGAAGGGTGGGAAAAAAYAATAGGCTGTGTCAGAAATGGTGGAAAGCTCTTCAACTTCACTTATAACAGGGCACTGGGAACAGGAGCAGGATCTGGCTAACACCTGTGTCAAAGGCAGCTGAGTAACAATGCTGAGAGAAGACAATGRGATGCTGCTGATGAGCACAAATGTTATTTTTATTTGCCTCTTTTACAGCTGTGACGAGAGGCTCCAGCTGTGCTAAGCACATTTCAGCAGAGCTCCTGCCCAGCAAAGCTRCAGGTCTCTGTAGGAAGGAACAAAAGCAGTAGCAGCGATGTTTCCCTGCTAGAAATTATAGGAACTGAGACTCTCCAGATCTGAACTGCTTCACTCATGGTTTGACTCAGCAAAGCAGAAGCAGAAAACAAACCCTCCCACTCCAGAGTGATCCAGAGCCTCCTCTGCAGCAAAACCTGAAGCAAATCTGTGCTGYTGTGGTATTTCATTCATTCTTTAGGCAGCCTGGCATGAGCTGCTCTCCCCTGCTCCTGCTCTCTGTGCTGGAGGTGGCAGATGTGACCTGGAGTGCAGGAGGTTTTTTGAGGGCAGAAAAGGCCGTGGGAGGTTTTTTGCTGTATCTGCTGTGAGCTGCCTCGCCACATTAGCTCCCCAGCCCTGCTAATCACAGCCCTGCCCCAGCAGCASGAGGAAACCAGGGCTGGGGCCAAAACTACGAGGTTCAAGGGCCTCACATTTTCTGAGATCATTTTTTGGGGTGCAGTTTCTCCTTCCATCATGGTCTTTCCAGAGACTGGTAAAGGAGTAGGCATTGCCCTTCTCTGGGATGGTAGAGGGCTCAGTGCAAGGCTGTTTCACAAACATGAGAGGGGAAACCAGCTCAAGCCTTCCCAACCCTTGACGGAAGGAATGGGATTTTGATGGAGCCAAGTACTTTTGTTATTGGTCCCCAGGCACTGCTAAATTTCAGACATCTGTAATTATGGTGCAATGTTGTTCAGATTATTGACCCAAGAGGTCCAAAAACACCCCSAAGTCCCTGCATGCAACTCCCAAAGTAAAATCAAAAGAAAAAATCCAACTGTTCCAGCAGGATTATGTTCCCAATCTGATGAARAACAGCATATCCAAACTTGCATGGGAATTTTGGAAAGATACTTTGAGTACATAAACAAAACAATGAAAATGAAAAATTCCCATTTGGTGTAACATCCTGGCAGAAGCAGAGGGTGCCATGGTTTGGGTCCCCATGTGGCCTTTAGGAGAGAAGCTTTTTAGAACTCTAACTGCATCCTGGCCACCACTATGCCTCAACATCCAAGCAGGCCTGAGTGGTCCACAGTGGGGTTAAGAGCAGCAGTCAGGGCACTCTCTTTGTTCAGCTCTTGGCTGTTCCCAGGATTTTCCCAGAACTACAATTCTATTCATTTCTGAAAACTTGGCACAAGCTTAGTTCTTGCCCTGTGAATTTTAAACCAGCCCCACCAGCAATGAGCTGTTTTCCCCTTTCTTTCTCCCTTCTTTTCCCTTTGCCACAGCAAGCAGAACATATGCATAAATTTTAATTACAGGGGTTAAATGTTGGTGTGGGGTTTGTCTGTCTGTCCATCTCTTGAGGGCGTTTGTAGGGCGGTTTTTACTGGGGTTGCTGAAATAGGGCAGATGGCACCAATGTCCGAGTAGCTCAAGGCTCACAACTGAGTAAATAAACCARCATAGCTACAACACCGAGCAGCTGAGCACTCCCTGCTCTGCCCCTACACCGTTTCTGCTGTGTTTTGTCTCCAGACAGATTTAACTTCCTGGTTAGAGAGCGCTCAGCTGCCAAGATCGGGGGGTTAAGAAAAAAACTTACCTGGAAAATCAGTTCAAGTGGCAGTGTACCTCCGGGGCTCRGGGCTGGTTCTAGGCTAAAGCAAGTGCTGTGGCTGGCTGTCCTCTACTTAGCACAGACAGGGCTCCAGGACTGCTCTCCAGCTGCTCTTCAGGGGAATGTCTTTTCCTTCAACTTGCTTTCACCCGCCTCTGTCAGATTGCAAAAGCTGGGGAAAAAAAAAAAGAAAAAAAAAAAAACAAACCAGAAGGGTGGAGCATGAGAGCTGGAGTGAGCCGGCAAAGCCAGCAGCAGAGTAAACCTGGCTGTGGTTAGAGCAGAGGCTGCTTCACGTTTTCCCTTGTTTGATGCTGTCTGCAGGGGCCTGCTCAGGCTGTCAGCAAAAGGGTGTGTTTTTGTTTCAGTGGCTTGCTGGATGCACTTGGGTGATGCAGTTTTTTCCTCCCAGTCACTAGATTACTGTTTGTTTGGAAACGTGRGGAAGGAAATATTGCATGCACTCAGCCTAAGAAGGGTTCTGTGCTGTTTCTGAAAGCCAGCACGATTTCAGCGCAGTAACCTGCACCTGCAACCTGCTTAACCCCATCTGCAGCACAGGAACTTCAGTGCTGCCTTTGSTCCCTTTGCTCTGTGTCATTCCCATGTGGTTTTTAGCACAGAAAATGTCACAGGATGTAAGAAAGCACTGGCACAGTGGTGAATCTGCTTTGGTCCTTGCCCACAGGAATCACCTGCAGACGTCATTGATGGTGAAGATCTCRTGGCACAGTGGTGACCATGAAGTGCTGACAACATGTGGGGAGCTCCATCCCCTCAGTGTGTTTCATGTTGCTGTTAAATCTCCCAGTTTTGCTTGCATTTTGTGAGTCTCATTCATTATCTGACATSTACAGTTGGATTCTTCCCTGTTAATTCCCCTCCAGCAGTTCCAGTCCTTCAGGTTTAGTGTCAGCGCCAAGTTCTGTTCAAACACTGATTTATTGGGATAATTAGCAGAGATAATAAATCAGATGAAACTAAGATGTCTGTGATAACCCATTACACAGTCCACTCCCATATCAAAATTTGGCTCTTTATCATCCCATCAGTGGCCAGTGTTTGACCCCACAAGGGAGAACTGGAGCCCAAGCCAAGAGATGCTGAAGGGAAAGGAGAACCTGCCCTTGCAGGGCAAGTTCATACTCCTAGCTGGATCTTGCTGACATGGAATAATTCCTTCTCTTCCCACAGACCCTCATTTTGACAGGCAGAAGCCAAAAGCTGAGCAGGCAGATCCCAGTCCTGGTGGGAACCATCCTGAACTTCCATGGGCCCATCTCTGTATGGTATGTAGAGACCCAGACTTGTCCAGAGTTTTTTGGGACCACAGATGGTGCCAGAACTGAACATTTTCCATGTTCCCTTGTGTGAACTGGCTCAGGATCTGTTCCAGAGAATTCTGGGGTCTTTGTGAGACACAAGTGTTTTCTAACCCAGTATGAGCAAAATCCATTTTCCCTGGTACTTTGTTACTTGCTTTTCTCAACTCCTCTCCCTGAAACCTAGCTGATACTGAGCATTTTGTTCCATGACTTTCAAATTCTCATCCCACCTCATTATCCTGTATCACTCTCTTTTTTCTTCCTTTTACAGCCAAGCCATTGAAAGCACAAACTCCCAGCCTGCCCAGGAGTGCCCAAGGCCACTCAGGAGTGCTGAAGGTGAGGAAAGGCTGATCTTGATGCCCAAGCCTTGCTGGAGTCTGTTCTGTGCCGTGCCAGCTCATCAGGGCCAATTCCAGGGGGGCAATAAACTGCAATCCCAGCTGGGGCAATGGTCACAACGTGACCTCACCTGTCCCCAAGGGCCACCAAGGGCAGAGTTTGGGCCAGCTGTATTGGGGAACGTGGCCACAGAGTGCAAGTGCCAATGGGAATGTCCTTGGGAAGGACACTGCTGTCCCCCTGGACACTGAAATGCCATTTACCAGCCTTGGCAGGAGCTGGAGCTGCCTGAGCTTTTTCCAGAAGATCCTCAATGTAATTGGGCTCCCTTTTATATAAATTTAAACTGCTGACAGCATTAAATTTATACTGAAATCCTTCTCTCATCCTGACTCTCCTGAGAGGCCCCATCAAATATCCCTCCCTCCTTTATTTAATGGAGTATTGGATGCTGCAATATTTGCCTGGGGAAATAAAAGCATTGGGTGCAGTATTTGGGGTAAAAGTCAAGTGTCTGCTTCCATTTCCTCATCACACCACTCCAAACTGATGCCACCCCCAGGGCAGTGCTTCCTCCCAGGCAGATGCTGGGRGTGCTGCCATGGTGGAATCTGCCATCCACCTTCCAAACCTTTATTTAACAGGAGCTGYGGTGTGAAATTCTGGTCAAATCGTCCTTGAAAAGTAACCACCTGCCTTTTAAGCATCTGGAGGCACATCTCCTCTGCTCCTCTATTTAAAATAAATAGAGCTGTCATGGAGAAAAGCCTGTGGTTCAGCCACGTCCCTCTGAGACCAGACCAAGCACTAGATTTGTCAATTGGCACTGGTGCTATTTTTAATTGCCTTCTCAGCAGCTGCACCTCGTGTTCCAGTCAGCCCCTRCCATCCCCTGGGCCACACAAGCAGAGTCCAACATGATGTTGACAAACACAGCCTTGTCTCTGGGGCTGCAGTCTGAGACCCTTACCCTGCTGATGGAATAAAGTGCCTTTAGCTTTCTGCTAAAACATCCGAGCTGTGCAAACCTTTGGGGAAATTTCTGAGATGCAGCAGGACTCAGCAGCCAGCCAGRCCAGCTAAGCAGCTGCAATGCCCTYATTCCTCTCTTTCCAGCTTTYSTGAGTGGYACCAGGTGCTCCCCAGCTCTGCAGGGAACATGGAGTGAGCAGGTCTGTGAATCCTTCAGYGAGCAAACACCATCCCCTTCATCCCCATGAAAGCACTCAGCAGCYTCACCAAATCATCTGTCTTTTTCCAGGTCCTTACCCAATTTGCAATTATTATTCTAATTCYTGTCTATGTCAGCATAGCTAATGAYTTTCCAGACAGCATTGTATCAAAATCTTTACTGAAATGCAGCACCTGAAATCCCACTACACAATTCTTCTTTCCAAAAAAAATCTCGTACCTAATCATAGAAACCCAGGAGTTAATTTGGGCTACCATTTTTAATAAACTCCCATTCTGTGGTTATTGCTCACAACATTCAGAGGCAGCCACAGCATCTGATGTGCCTGAGTCTGTCTCTCCCCTTATGCATCTATCTGAGGGATATTCTCCAGCGACATCCCAAATCAGACAGTGAGAATGTATATTCTCCTTTCAGCCAACAATTGAGAGACTAAACCTGCCTGCCTGCTGGGGACTCAAGGGAAGGGCTTGGAAATTGGCTGAGAGCTTCCTTCTTCAACTTTTGTCAAAGCAGCTCCAGAATGTTTCATTGTATGAAAATTTGCCCGCATATTTATGTGGCCACAAAGATTCCTGGGTTAAATCTGCAAAATCAATTCACCCACTGCATCACTCCTGTCTCCCTGCTGTAACTCCAGCTAACCCACCTGCCTGGGTTTTCATCACGATGAAGATGTAAATAGGCAAAGTTTTGCCCCATCCTCCTCGGAGAAGGAGTTTCTGTTAATCCTTTGCTCATTAATGGAGTTAAGCCCCATCAACAGGACAGCAGAATTGAARCCCAGCCTGGCCAAGTGGGCATGACTGTGGCCAGGCTGCCTGGTTRATATTCACAACCAAAGGAAAAATCCTTTTTTTTTTTTAAACTGCCATCAGTCAGTCAGTAACCTGGAGTGGAAAACAATCAACATCACAAAACCAATTAGCTGCTACCACTGCCAAATACGAACCCAGATCCCCCTTTGGTTCAAGATACAAACCTGAATCATAGCTCTGATGCCCAGCTGGCATTCATTCTCTCTTTATTTTCCCCTCAGTGTGTGTCTGGCACTGAGGCAGAGCTGCTGCCACACCACACATTCCAGCCACAGAAATGGGTTCATTTTGCTCTCCCCTCCCTGGGGACTCGCTCGTACTTTCGGAGCTGCACATCATTTTATTAGTTCTATTCCCAGTCTCCAAAACGTCAGGTTTCTTTTATATGAATGTGTTGCGATTTAGTACCATCAGCAGGCTCTGCTGAAGCGCTGAGAAATGCAGACCTAGGACAGTTCCCTGCAGAAATCATCCCCCAGCCCTTCCACAACTCCAGCACTTCGCTCTCTGTCAGCTCTGCAGCATTTTAATTCACAYAATCTACCCTCACTTGTAGCCCACCTCTTTCCCTGGCTTCGGATTTTTTTTTGCTGTGTGTTTAAAATGCTGATTTATTTTATTTATACATGTTTATTTTTCCCACTGGCAGCACCTTTGTGAAATATCAGTGATCACTAGATGTCACTGTGATTTTACTCTGTCTCCAGCCCTCCTGAGCCAGTGTGATCCCTGGGCTCTGGAGAGTTTGCTTTAAAATCCTTCTGAAGAATTGTTTAGTGATCAGAAAACTCCCCAGCTGCTATCCCAGTGGAGGCTTTCCTGGGCTGGGAGGGGAGAAACAGCTTTGGCTGGATTTTTTTTGGGCAGTTTTTGGCTCTGGTGTGTAATTATCACAAAACCAGGCAATTTTGGAGACAAACTCTCACACACGTGTGTGTACACGTGTCATGCGTGGCTGCACACCCAGGTTTCTGCTCAACACGTGAAACCCTGTTAATTTTGTGAGTTATTGGATCCCTGTGGTGTGTGTAAATGCTGTAAATGCTGTGTGCAGCCCTGCAGAGCCCTGGCTGTGTCTGGGACACCWGGGCTGGGACATCCAGAAGGATCCTCTGCAGATTTCTCTGTACCTTTAATGACAAAACGCCCTGAAAATTTTGTGCTTGCTGCTTACTAATCACCTCACTACTCTCCCAAACACAGAGCCCAGATTCCTTCACCATCATCTAAACATTCCCATCTCCCTTCTTTCCATCTGGTCATCTCATTCCTGCTGTCACTTCAGTTAATGCCACAGGTTTTAGTAAACTGTAGAAGTATCTCACCTCTTTCCCTTGTCTGAAAAGACTTTACAGAATACATTACTTCAAGGCCAATGCAAATCAACACTCCCTATTTTCCTGAATAGCTGATTCCTCTGTTGTACTTAGCCTTTGGGATATGGCAATTTAAATATTATAGACCACACTCTTGCAAGGGCACACATGGGATTTAGTCTCTCTTTTTTTTAATTTGAAAAAAATTCACCACTGAAATTAGTGGTAATGCCTGCTTAAAAATCCTTTGTCTCCATCTGATGACATTATCCAGATCAKCAGAATAAGACTTCACTCTGCACTCCATTCCCACTGGGGAATATGCCAAAATCAGGTCTTTCAAGAAAAATCATTTCCCTGGTGTGCAGTGCTGGCAGCTGAGCCYGAGGAACCAAAGCTCTTTGCTGGCATCTTTTGGTGAGCAGTGAGAAAGGACCAAGGGCCACAGCTGTCTCCATGGTGGCAGAGCCTGGACACGTCCAGGACAGCTCCAGAGCCAGGAAAATGAATTTTCTGTGAAGCAGTTCCATGGATTCAGGGTGCTATGAGAGCTGGGTAGAAGCCAGGTGAGATTTCTGTAACCACTTCTTGCCCTTTGAGCTCATCCCCATTGACTTTGTCACCTTCTGCACTGGGGACAGCAGGATTTTAAAGGCTCCTGGGTGCTGCTACTTCTACAAGCAAGGGATGGGCTGTCTGGGCAGAGGGTAATTTCACAAATAAAGACACTTTCTGGCTTGCTGCTTCCACCCAAATTGCACAGCCTGTCCACCTCTATTAATCCCAGCACCTTGGCTGCTCTGACACGTCTGGTATCAACACCATCTCGGTTTTGCTCAGCCATTAAATGAGCAGAAATGCTTCTGGACAAGCATTTTATTTTCCTGTGGAGCSACCAGAGGAGATTTGTTGGTCACAACATCAAACTTGTGTCAGCCACAGCCTAAAAAGTCCTAAATTTCCTTTGAATTCTGTGAATGACACAGTTCCCTCTTCAGAAACTCTCCTCCGTGTCTCACTCGACAGCACACCACCACATTTTGTCTGATGAGTACCAGCAATAGACAAATTAGAAGGCAAAGAAACTATTAAAAGTTTTGCCACTAAATTCAGGCAAATGTTAGGATTATGCTCCTTACTTCGCTCTGACTGGCACTTTATACAAGTGGCCTTGAATGAAATTATAGCCCCCATAAACAGATCTCATCAACATGACTTGGCACCTTACCTCATTATAACCTCATCTATGTCATATCAGTGCCCAGCAGACAGAAGTCCTTGTTAATTGGAGACTCATTAGCCCTGGGATAAAGCTGATATAGAGCCAKTGGTGATTTTCCTGGGGCAGGAGTGGGTTTGGGGTGTGTTGGGTGCAGCACCTGGGCTGGGCACACATCCCTTGTCACACTCAGGTGAAATCCTTACAGCCAGGAACAGCACTGYCAGGCCTTTCCTCAAGATAACTTGYAAAAAAGGTGAAGAGGAACAGGAAAAAAAAACAGCCTAAAGCAACTAATTAATGAAAAATAACATCCTGGATCTGCTTTCATGCATATAATGCTCCTCTTAAGGAAAGGCACGCRTTTTCTTACTGGTTTTGAGGAGCTGTAGATCACTGGGACCTGATTGTGCCCACATAAATTGCATTGAAACAGTTCAATTACAGGTGTGACAACTTTAAGCCCCGTTTAAACACGGGCAACTCGCTAAACACAGAATGTCTCTCCAGGTCATTGACTTCCTTCAACATAATTCAACTCAGTCAGGAAACCTTTCAACAAAACCCAGCACAAACCGTTGTCAGCCCAAGGTGAGGGATTGCATATTGAGAGTTAGCACACATTTCATTTCACCAGTTGGAAAACAGATTAATATTTCATGGAAAACAGCTCAAAACAAGACTGAAGTTATGTAGAACACCCTTACATAAACAKTACTGTAAATCATATTTTTGAACAGATTTAATCTTTGTTTATCCAGAAATACCCCAGAAGACTAACTTCAACAATACAGGGCTATGAATTCATAGCACAGATTAGTTAAAGCAGATGGTGAGCCTGTGTGGACGAGCTCTATCAGAGAAAACGTGGCCATAATTGGATTTATTTTAATTCACTTACATTTTGACTGCAGGAGAAATGTGGGCAGAGTTCCTCCTGCAGACAAGCCCCGAGGTCAGGGCTCCCAGGGAGCCTTGCTCTCAACTCCTTTTCAAAAATTGGACTTAAATGCAAAAATAACATTATGTGTTTATTAAAAAAAAAAAGTGAATCCCCAGCTTTAAAACCTTTTCTCATGGTCAGACCTTGCCTCTTTAACTCACTCTGACTGGCACTTTATGTAAATGGCCTTGAGGAAATGAGAATCCCCATAAACAGCTCTCATTTCTCAGAGTATCCTGCTCAGCCCTGGCTGACATGGGCTGCAGGACACTGATTGCTCCCTCCATGGTCAGCTCTCTCTTGTTTTAGGCAGAGGAAGGAGACAATTTCCCATGGGTTGGTGCCACTCATGCCACGTGGAGCCGGGACAAGGCAGGCGAGAGCCTTCTCCAGCCACATCTCTCCTTGGATGGGCTGCACTCCCAATCAGGGATTTCCTTTCTGCCTCTTATTTGTAGGGTTCTTGTATCACCACATAACCTGGATGGCACCCAGCCATCACTTTAACCCGGGTTCTTGTTACAAAGAAGGCTGTTTGCATTTTCCTGCTAGAAGGGTGCTGGTGGCTGAGCCCTGCCCATGCTGAGGGTTCATGCTGTGGTTGGGAGCACCCAGCACGAAAGGGAAAGGGGGTCATTCCCTCTGTCCTGAGCTGTAATGAGTGTAAATACATCCAGTGATTMCAGGCACATTGCTGTGCAAACACACCATAACTGCAGCTCTCATTTCCTGATGAATYACACACGATGGGCCGCTGGACACCTCCACTGGCCATGCTGAACCTGCCAGCTGTGCCATCACAAGCCTCAGTTTCCCTTGTAATTCCCCACTTTCCAGCAACCCCTGAGTGCAGGACATGTCCAAGCTGCTGCCCAGCTGCCAGCAGCTCCATCCAGGCCAGCAGGGTGACCATGGGACCGTGGGACTGCAGGGGAAGGAATGCCCTGCTTGGCCATACCTCTGCTGTCCGTGTATTTCACTGAAAATGGGTCTGGGTTGTGCTTACCCCGTGTTTCCATCTGAAGGGCCCTGGCAGGGCAGTGCCCAGCTCACAGAGAGCCACACATGCCAGCCTTGCCCCTGGCTCAGGCACTCTGAAATTACTGCTGCTTTGTTCCAGCACAACCCAAACATGATTTCACTCATTCATCACGAAACCAAAGCCTGTTTTCTCCATTGGAGGCACAGAGCGATGGGAAAAGACCAARCTGGCATCTGTGCTCAGCCTTAACRAKGGGAACCCTTCCCCCAAGGCTGCCCTGGGRGAAACAGCTGCCACCAGACCTGGTTTTGCTTCCTTTCTGCAGCTTTCCCCATCTCTCCTCAGCCACGCTTACCTGCAGCTGCTGATGCTCACTGGTAGACTCAAATCACATCATTGTTCCTTGTCTAAGTACCAGTTTTGTGTGGTATGAAACCAGCTGATGTTCCAGCCCTGAATCTTCCAGCTTCGCTCAGTGATTCCTTTTGGATTTGCTAATTAACRCATAATGCCACGTTACGTTGCTTGCAAATGGGCTTTTTCAAAATATTTCCGTGATTGGCCCAAGTTTCTCTCGCCAGACATCTGCAAATGAATCTTTTTGTGATGTGTTTGAGAACACAGCCAGGCTGTGGGTGCTGGGGAGTTCTTCACCCACAGAGAACAGTGGGACATCGGGGGCTGTGCTAAAGGAGAGCAGAATTTGGGGTACAAAAGGTCATTTTGGTGACATCACCCATTTTTGGGTGTCTCTAAGGCATCGCAGGTGCTGGCTATGACCAGGAAGGTGGGACAGGACTGCATGGACTGCTGCACAAATCAAAACAATCCCAGCAATATTGTCCTTGAGCAAGATGGGAAGGTCTCAAAATTCAGGTTGTGGGAATCTGTTGGTCTGGAAAGGCTCATTTCCATCTTTTCCATCTCTGTTCTGTGCACAGCCTGCTGAAATGCCCASAGCAGAGACATTCTCACCTCCAATGCCGCAGAGAAGCCCCAGCAGCCACTAGATGTCACCAGGATTTTATTTCCTTGGTAGTCTGTGCCCTGCCTGGACCATAAGAAAATCAGAATAAAACACATAATCATTAATAATAAAAAACTATCCACCTGTTACAGAGAACACAGAGCTCAGAGAAGGGACAAATGACCCACATTCCTGCTTTTGTGCGCCCCATCTCTGGGAGGATTTGGACAGAGCACCTGTACACATGGATATGACAGTCATCTCTTGATGGCTGGAGGATAGTTTGATATCTTAAAAATCGAGTTTCTCCAGAAAGGCCTCAGGCTGAACCTTAATGCACTTATGGGTGCATTTATTAATTATCCAACTTTGTTATCTGCTGAAAGAATCAGCACCCCCTGGGCACTAACGTGGACAATGGAGATTTGGGGATGAGATGCAACAAATGGCTCCACATACAAACAAATCAGCAAAGCCYGATTTGTAATAAATTCTGGGAATTCCTCCATCTCCAAAATGTGTGAAGCCACAGGGAAACAAAGGGCCCCAGTGATCAGTGCAGCTGATATATTCATTTCCATTAACATTCACTGTTAATTATTAACCTGAATCACACCATTCATAATCCAGGAGATAAAGATAAGATATTGTGCTCATAACCACAGGAAGATCTGCTTTTTCTCCCACCTCAGAGGCACAAAATCACATAAAGTTAGGCCCAGGCAGAGGTGGATTTTGGCAGCCCACCACCAGCTCAGTGAGCACTGGAGCCAGATTGCAGTGTCCCAACTTCCACACCTGTGCCAGCGTCAAATGCAGGAAACTTCCCCAGATAYGTGCTCATTTTTTTTCTTAAAAACCCTGATCTTTAACTATTGGCTTTTTTTCACACAGATATTTTCATAATCCTCTCCCCATGGCCAAATACCAKCACAAGCCCTAATGCCTGCCTGGTTTTGGCTGTTCAATTCTCCATCCAGCTCATCCTGGTCCTGTTTTCTGCTCCTTTGGGTCCAAGAAGATGGATATTTGTGCCAGTCCATCCCCCTCACGTACACCCAAGCCCAGCAGCACAAAAACCCTTTAAAAGGAGCTGAGGTGCTGATCTCAGTTCATGCAGCAATTCAGCAGATCCCTGGGAGACTGCCTGGCTTTGGATGAGCCCTGAAAGGCATAAATTACTGTAAATAGGGGTCTCTTTGTGAATATATTCCCTTCAATATTTCCACAGCAGGGTGAAAGTGTTCATAACCCCAACAGACCCAGATCCATCCCGTTTCTCTGCTCAGATCCAGCAAGAATTACTGGAGATCCCCACATCTGCTKAAAGGATTATTCTGGGCCTCCTGCAACACATATTCTTTCAATCTGAAGTCCACTGTCATCCAAGAAAAGTCAAACAAAACAGTCTTTACAGCTCTGTCTGGAGACAGCTTTATAAAATAACTSCGGGGTTATTTTCATTTTTGCCTCATGACACATAACATATTTAATAAAAAGGAAAATATGCCTGGCTTGGAACTCCAGCCAAAGATGTCAAGTCCAAAGTTATCTCAACTTAGAAATATTACTGCCCAGATTATTAGTCTGAGGTTTGGGTTATGATCACTTCTTCCAGCAGTGCTGCTACACTTGGAATTAATTGCAGTTTCTGTACTTTCTGTAAAGAAGAAGGTGAAACAGGATATGTATTCCATGGAGACTTCTTGCACAAATATAAAACAGCGAAAGTTACTTATTTAATTACTTTCATGTGAGAATATCTGTATTACTTTCATGTGAGAATACCTGTATTTCTTTCATGTGAGAATACCTGTAATTTTGCTGCTGGTTCAGTTTTTTCTGACAGTAAAATCTGTGTAATGCCCAGTGGGATTGGCCGAAGCTCACTTCCATGAGGAAGGCAAAAGGACGTGTATTTCTATCTTTCATGCCACATTTGCTGTAATTCTTTTTTCTTGCTTCCCACACCACCCTGCTGAGCATGGGAAGATCCCCCTGACAGTGGGGAAGGTGATCCTGTACCCCCTGCCCACCCACAGTTCCCACCCCTGATAATCCCTCACAGAATCAGTCACAGGGTCTCTGCTCAAAAATCACACTCTACTCAAAATCCCCAGATTTGCCCTTTTTCCTTTGGTTGGGTTTTTTTTTGTTGTTGTTGTTTTTTTGTTTGTTTGTTTGTTTTTTTTGTTTTTTTGTTTTTTTCTTTGTTTGTTTGTTTTTTGTTTGAACCAGGCAGGTGTCTCCATCCAGAGCTGTGGTTTTATCAGAGGTGAACAAACCCTGCCATCTCATTCCTGATGTCCAACAGGACGTGATGGATCCTGTAGGTTGATCCCACCATTGTGGGGGAGTGGCCACCACTGGGGTGACCTCWGTCCCAAGCAATGACACTTCCAGGGTCACCAGGACCCCAGAAGTTTGGTCACCTCAGCATCTGAGAGCTCCGATTCACAACCAGCACTTAAAAAAAAATACAGCTACAAATGGCAGCTACAGATGGGTAAACCTTTCCTGCTAAATCCTCCAGCCAAAACCTTGTGTCCCAGTGCCAGGTGCATGGTGAGAGCATTTGGAGGCCAAATTTTCCAAAATAACCTCATTCCCTTTAACAATTTGTCCCCTAAAGCAGGTCCTGAGTGAGAGGTGGCTGATGTAGAGGACCTGCCACTGCCCTGAATAACTCACTGGAGCAATGCAGCTTGCCATTTGTCAGCCTTGCTAGTTTAATTCCACTTATTTAACTTGTCTATTTGCATTAAGCCCAACACTTTGGATGCCCTGATGTATTTTATGATACTTTCTTGCTGTTGCCTTTGATGGTCCTATTTGTGATTCAGCAAATAGTACCTAAGTAATCTATATTCTGCCTGGGTGGACATTTTATTTATCTACAGAGCCACCACATGAATTCAGTTGGTTTACTAGAGGTCAAACACTTTTCATCTTCTCCATGAGCCAAGGAAAATTGAAAGATTTAAACCCCCTTTGGATTCCTTTGATTAACTCAGTGAAAATATCACACTCTTTTTCTCAAACTCAGAAGCAGAATTATCTTCACTATAAATCTGCCTCATTTTGACACATTGATCTCTGCATAATGGGCAACATCAAGTGTTGAGGCATAAACTGGAGGCAGAGGAAGAGTTATGAATGGTGCCTTTAGCAATTATCTCCCATACGTACACGCTTCCTTTGGGTTGGTTTAAAAAAACCCAACAAACCATAAAATTGGTAATTGGCTGTGGGGGAGCAAGGTGTGGGATCCATTCATTTGGGAATTGCACCCTCGTGGCACAAAGCACCCACCTTGGATCAGCAAAATGTCCATCAGTGTTCCACACCTACCTCAGCCTCATCCCCCAGCAAATCCAGGTGCCTGTAACGCCGCTGCTTTCATCTGTTTCACTCTGTAAAAAGCAAGAGAAATTCATTGTGTTTCAAAATGTGGAGGGAAGGAGAAGCTGAAGAGCAGATTTCAGTTCTTTCACATCCACCTCGTGCAGCTCCACAGTGCCACAGCTTGCAGGGCCCACAGGGACAGGGAAATCCAGTGACTAAACCAACTGAWCAATGAAATTATTCATTATCACCTGCATCTCATATGCTTTTCCTGCTGACTTCTCTCATTATTTTATTAATTTCTAACTTTTAGAGTTTTAAATTTTTAAAGTTGCTTAACTGATCCAACCTTTTCACATGAAAACTGCATCATTTTAAATAAAAGCATGACTTAACCCCCATCTAATCAAACAGGGAAATCCCTATACAGACACACTGGTATCAGTTTTAGTGACTTCTTCCTAGTTAYTGCATTTGAACTGGAACTGGTTTAAGATTAATTAAAATAAGCCACGGTCTCAATACGCTGTGACTTGCATTCATTTAGCTAAATTAATGTGAAAAGTGGAATCAGATTAAACAAGAGCAAATTCTTCAAGTTGGCAGGACTTAATAGCAATTCTTGGTGTGATTTAGACACTGCTGCCCATGACCACAGAAACTTCAAATACAYTTAATCATCTTATCCTTAGTTTAATCATCTTATCCTTTATGTGACTGAGAGCTGACTTCTTCCAGTGCAATCGGACTGAGCACCTGGACAAAGCACCCACAAGTTTTCCCTGGATGTTTTTTGGGGATGCAGAGCTGAGATCATGGGAGTTCCATGGATGCAGGATATGGGATGGCAAGAGCAGATGGGATCCTACCCCTTAAACTTTAAATCACTGCAGAGCTCAGACCCTTTCTTGCTTCTCTTTGTGAACAGMYTTCCCTTCCTTCCCATTTTAATACATACACTTTTCTGTAAATTTTTTAGCCTTTATTTCCTCTACTGGTTTAGAGGAATGTCACAGGCACGACATCAGAAGTCCTGGTGAGGATAAAGACAGATCAATGCACATTGCAGCTCCATCTCAGAAATAAATTAGATTGGCTTGAGATTATTTGCTCGCAGAAATCTCCTTAGCGATGTATTTTCCTGTAGACATTTATATATTATTGAATAAGGCTTCCCAGGAACATGCTTGGTGCCAATGAAAATAGGAATACATGGGAATAAAAGTCATGATGCAGAAGAGCCAGGAGTTGAAGGGTGAGGAAATCCTCGGCCTAGGTGGTCTCAATGGAATTTTGCAGTTCTTGCTGCATTTGAAAACGAGCAATGCCTTTGTGCAATTTGGATTGATTTTTCTCAAGCACTGACATGTGTTTTAACCCTTGGCTCTCACCAGGAGGGGGATGTGTGCACATCCTCAAAACACCATCCCATGGCCCTTTTGGATCATTTCTACTCTCCCATTCAAATTCTATGGATTTTCAGGAGGCAGCAGTGCTGTTGTCCGTGGTTCCAGGAGTTTTTTGTGCCCAGGATCTGCCGAGATGTTTGCTTTTGTTGTAGATATGAAATGCCTTTGTCAACACCACAGCAGCAAGAGGAGCTTGACACAAGGTCCAGGGAGAAGTGTCCAAAATAAGGGTGACAAGCTGGCAGCCAGCAGCAAAGGAGGTCASAGTTATGCAGGATGCAGCCTCTGGCTCTCTGAGGATGAGCTTTTTCATGTCCTTAAAATCCTTGAGTGAATGTGTTTCTCTTCCCAGCCAACTGCCAGGTAATAACAATTTGTTTGCTACAAACCATCTGACGCAGAGGCAGCACTGTGCGAGAGCACCAGGGCTTTTCCTTCTGTCAGACCCTGAGCTATAAAGAGTCAATTTGGCCATAAAAATGCTGGTGAGGTATTCACAGCAGCCCTGGCCTGAGAGCAATTTGGCTCTGAAGATGTTCAACCRTGTTTCTGGCCACCTGATTTCCTGCAACTGGGACAAGAGGACTGGCTGGCAGTCAAAGAGGGGGAAAGGCAAGAGGATTGAAGAACTTGTGGGTGGTGATAAGTCTCATCTCAGYGAGCAGAACAAGGTGACCTTCATCCCAGTAGCCTTAATCATGTTTTGACAATGTCTGGGGGTTGATTTTTTTAAAGGGATGATCCTTTACCGTGTTGAAATCCTTTTCCACTGAACCTTTGAAAACCCTTCCTGGTGACCTGACTCAAGGCTCCATGAATCATCAGATGTTCAATCAATCAATCACGGGCTTTTGTTTTTTGTAAAGTAGCTATTGATGTTGCATGTTATTACTTTCTTGGCACCTTACACTAGAATTTCATCAAAGCAAAATGCTGATGCAATTAGCAAAGGATATCAATTTATGCAGCAATTCACATTATCCCTTAAAGGTTCATTAGCCTCAGAAGCTCAGGCGCTGCAGGGAAAATTTGGGGAAGTGCTCTGCTACCTCGTGCAGCTCAGCCCATCTGCAATGCTCCCACATTAGGCTGCCTTTTGCAGCTTGGGAAAAGGGAGATTCGGGAAAAGGGAGACTTGGGAAAAGGGAGAATTGGGAAAAGGGAGATGCAGCTCCTCAGCACAGGGACATCAGCTGCCTCCATGGCCCTGTTCAGGACCGACTCACCCATTTTGCACAAGCCAAAGCCTTTGTGTGGCACTGAACATGTTTCAACAGCCAGAGTCAAAGCAGCCTGGGCAATTATTTGCAAGGACACAAAAAACAAACAACTAAAATTCATCTTTCCTGTCCCAGAGACTGTCTGGAGCTGCTGCTGMTGGGTGATGCTCTGTTGCTGTGCCCCGATCAACTCTCTGCTCCCTACAAACTCTCCTGAGGTCAACAAGGCATAATTGCCCCCTAATTTCACAGAAAAGCCACGACATCAGCAGGAAGCAGCTGCTGGTGGGATGGAAGCCTCAYTTAGCAGCCCTTTTGCTGGGAAGGTAATTTGGTCTTTAAAACTCCGAACACGACCACCTCTTTATACCTGTTTCACTGCACTTACCAGTAAATATTTATTCTCAGGGGTTTTGGTGTAGTTTTTTTTTTTTTCTCTTTCAGCTGAATAACTTTTATTATGTTGATCCACGTTGTTGTCTGTCTCTCTGCAATTCTGAATACAAGCCTTGCCCTTGACTGCAGAGCACAATGGAAGCATCCAGGTCACAGCTTTCAAAACACTTGATATTGTTTTTTATTTTCTTTCTGGAAAGAATAAATAATATTAACCTCTCTTTTAGTGTAGAGGAAAGCATGAAAAGGAACAGGCTTTCAGAGGCATGTCAAAAAGACTGGTATTGGGCTGCGAGGATTCGAAACCCATTGACTCATTTGCACAGCTTGACACGAAAATTAACTCATCTCCCAATTAGCTGGATAATTGAAGTGCATCATCAGCTTTCCAGTCACATTGAGGAGACAGATTTACTGGAGAAGTCAGGTGAAACAAAATTTTCCTTTTCCCTGCACATCCCAGCTGGAGCTGGCTTGTACAAAACACAGGTGAAAGCTCAGGGAGACAGGACAGGCTCAGGCTGATCCTAGACAGGCAAAAAGGAAATTATCTGTCTGTTCCTACATACAGATATTTGATTGATCCCTAATATATCTCACAGTAAAACTGTTCYGATGCAAATCCTGCTGATATATCTTACAGTAAAACTGTTCTGATGCAAATCCTACATCTTAATTATTCTCTTTCACATCCTGGTTTTCAACCTTCTCGCAAATTTGTGAGACAAAAGAGGTTAAAGAAATTAACATGCAATTAATTGTGCTATTTTACTTGTCTGCAATGACACACATTATTTTCTTCTTAAATTTTTTAGCAGCTTGGAAAACAGCAGGAACTAGCAGAGGATTTTCTAAGTGAACTAGTCCRTTTAAATTAACAGCATTATCCAGCTTCCTTCTGGCTTCATGCTTGAAAATGGCAATGCTGACTGCTAAAAACCCAGATTACTGCTTTGCTGGAGGTGAGAAGAGTCTGGTGGCAGGGGCATCACAGTCCCAATTTCTGTGTATTGTGTGAGACCAAGGTGTCTCACACAAAAATTTTTAGAGGAGCCACTTGCCTGGTGACACAGATGAGCACCCACAGGACTCACGGGCAGGAACTCATGGAGGGCACTGACTGTGCTGCAGTGCTGAGCTGCRGGCTCCAAAGCCACCATGGACATATATCAAAGTTCTGGCAGGCATAGGCCTTTAAATTAATTGGATCTTAGATTTAATTAAGAGGAGCAATTCAGAAGATCAGGCGCAAAGAGCCCGGGGTGCAAACAGGGCACTCACCGGTGTCTCAGTGTCTGTGGCAGTGCCCAGAAATCCCAGAAAGGAAACAAATCCCACACCAGACACCTTGCAAGGGACACACTGGAGCTGATATTGGCTTTTCTGGATCTCACATCCAGAACAGGAGACAAAGCAGCACTTCTAGGAGCTTTCCCGTGTCTGGTTTTTCCAAGCAGGTGTTTCAGGAGTGTCTGTTGACACCCAAAATCTGCACCCCTGAGCCAGCTGAGGGTGATGAGAAAAAGCAAAGATGACTTTGAATTCCAAGAAGTTCTCACACCAATGGCTAAGCAGGAATGACTATGACAGGATTGTCCTGGTGCCCTCTTCAGCTTTCCCTTCACCCCCTGCTCCATGGCAGGGTCGTGCACAGCTGCCCACAGCAAGAACTCCAGGAGGAGCCCACGGGATCCCTTGGCACACAGATGGWCAGCTTTAGATGAATTTTTATTCCTCACTGACCACCCCATGGCCATTGGCACGGACACCCACCACTGCTGGACAGCCACAGCCTCCCCTCACTGCAGCCAAGGGGTATTTCTGCAGGATAAAAAGGACAGATGCTGCAGGGGGTGAAATCACGTTTTAAATTCCTCCCTTTCTGCCTTTTCAGCTGTATTTTCATGACAGATGGCAGATTGTGACACAACTACAGCATCTCCTGTTTAACTGCAGAACAACTTTCCCTCCTGGCTTCATAAACTCCATCATCACACAAGCCCTTGGTGGCAGCTGCTGGGRAATCATGGAATATTAAGAGACTGTCATTCATATTTCTCTGAACCTCTGCAGAATTGATAAAATTGCCTTTCTGGATAAGATTTTTAAAGAATAAAACTTCTCTAATTAAGAAGGATGGCCAGGCAGTCACATAGATTGGGAAGAAGGAGTTTCAAGGTGAAAAACTGAATCTGTCTGGATGGACCCAAGAGAAGGGTGTCAGGGCTCTGGAGGGAGAAGCACACTTTAATTAATTCTGGTGGGGACCTCTACCAGACACAGCCTGAGGGGCTTCATGGGCACAGGGAAAGAATAGATCCCACTGTCAGCAAAGGATTAGGGGAAAAGGAGAGAGCTCTCTCCATTTTAACCTTAGTGCAGTGAGCTGAGACAGTTTCTCATTTCTTCATGCTTTGTTTTGTTTTTGTTTAATTCCTGCCTGTTTTACTCGAACCATTCATGCTTTTCAGTTCAACCTAGATGGCCACAAGAAAAGACTGCTGGTGTTGGGGCTTGGCTTCCTCCCYTTGAAATGCTTTTTCCTCGGGATAAACAAGTGGGGAGCCCTGGCAAGGCCCTGGACAGCCAGCTGCATCTTCATCGAACTGTGGTGCTTCCCATGCCTGCAAAGATTTCACAATTTCTTCCTAATTATGCATGGAATATGATTTCATTTGTAAATTCAAGCCCTGTATTTTTTTCCCCCTCGGCTTTTGCTGTTTACAAAGATCTAGGTTTTAATGAGAACACCCTGTGAATCCCACTGCACACATTCCTGGCAGCCRGCATTACTCAGGATGAGAATATCAGATACCTCACTTCGGTATTTAGCTAAAGAAGGGGACACTGTGTGTAAATGGCTGGCACTTCTCTTTCCTYAACCTGGGAAGAAAAGTTGCACTTAGTTGCTGTTCAAAATAATTAAGGCTCTAGGCTGGGACAGGGTGTTCTGTGCTCCTCCTTGCAAACCTCCTCCTCAGCACATTCGGATTGGCTCCCACCGTTTTTATCACCAGGCTTATGCTGSTGGAGTGCACAAACATCATTTTTTTAATAAGAAAAAGTAGCCCAGACTTGTTCATTGCAAGCAGTGAGGATTACCTGCTGCAGGTCCACCCTAAAAATGTGCATGAGGGCAACCATGCTTTTATAAAAACAACAAAAACTTTGTACAAAACACACGACCTCAAAGCTGCCAAATCCAGGGTCCTTCCTCTGTTTTGCAGAGCTCTCAGGTCACTACACCAGCAAAAACCAGTGTGGGCTGGGTACAGTGCAAAGGAGAAGCTTTTGGTGCTTCTGCTGCCTCCGTGGGCTGTGCTGGGCACACCAAGGCCACCTCCTGCCACTGTGGGAAGGCAGCGTTGGGTTTGATGGCGAATGTCCTGCAGCCAACGCTGCATTTGCTGCTCCAGGGCCTCGGGATGCCTCGTTCCCTGCTCCTGATGGCACCTCACAACACACCATTGCTTCTCGTWGATCATTTTCAGCTCTGTCATCCAGGGAGCCGTTCCACCCGTCCCTCTCAGCAGCACTCATCAAACTGACCCATCTTCCAACTGACCCCATTTCCTCAGCCCTGGAAATCCCTGCTTTTCCTCAAATTCTGCAGGTGTTGCCTCCACTCCACTCCAGCCTGATCTTCCTCTTCATCTACCGCAGAAAAACATCTAAATCATCTATTGCCTCCCTGTTAAATCTTCCCTCAGTTACAAGTTTGGAGCTAAGGGGAACACAGCTCTCAGAGGAGGTGTGTTTGTTGGGTAAGACTGGCACGACTTTTAGGGATCCTCAGGATTATTTCTTCTCAAATATTGCATCATTCCTCACAGCCCRAAGATCTCTGTGGGTGAGAGGACTTGTTGCTCAAATTCAGGTGTGAATATGCTGTAAATATTTAGCAAATTGCAATAAATTGTCTTGTTAATATGCTGGCAGGGAGGTGCAGGCTCTGAGCAGGTTTTGGAGGGGTTGCAGCAGAGCAGGCAGCAGCACATTCTGCTGTCTATTTTAGGGAAAGGGGGATTTTACCCACAAATCCTACCCCCAGGTCCCTGTGAGCAGCATTCCTCCAAATTTGGGCCCCAGCAACACCTTCTTTCCACTTCTGTCGCCGGTCCTGAGTCACACTGAAGCTGCTGAATAAATCAGAACAAGGAGAAAGAGAAKCTTCAGCTGGCTGAGGTTGGAAGTGGGTAGAAAACTGTTCCTGGGGAAGATCAGTGAGCAGGGAATTGGAATTGTCAAAGTCACCCTTGACCCATGCAGAGCAGCCAGGTCAATGGCAGAGAGGTCACAGAAATTCCAGCTTCCCAAAAGATACCAGTGATAACTGGCACGGAGAATTTCTGTCATGCTGGAACAGCTTGTGTGACAACCTGTGGGGAATCCCAGCTCATTAGTGTGAAAATTAAGACACTTTAATGCTTCAGTACTGAAAAACTTAATTACTGCACCAGGAATTTTGTTGGATGTAGGAACGTCCATTAAGAACCAGGAACAACCCGAGCTCCAACAGGACTTCAAAAGGTGAAGGAAACTGAGCCTGAAGAGTTTCCATTTCTCTTTGGAAGGATTTTCTTTATCTCCAGGCCCTCCTGCTGTACCATGGGATGCCTTCCTGCCAAGCTCTGTGTGTGCCAGGGGAACATTAACCCTTTCAGAGGAGCTGGGTTCTTCTAAACCAATTCTCCCAAAATGGTTGGGACTGACTTTTCTGCAGGCACTGGATGGTTTTTTGGAGTATGCAAAAGGTCTCAAGCTGTCTCTCAGCTCACACAGTCAGGAAAACCCAAAGCTCTTCCTTACAGCCACAAAGATTCACATCTTCAGTCATTATTCCCCWAAAAGTCAGGCAGTGGGGTGCAAAGATCACATCCTATAGTTAAAAGTTTCAGATAACGTTAGGGTGAAAGCCCATCATTCCTTCCTTCCTCACAGAGGAAACTTGTGACGCTTAGGGAAGTTTTCAAGAGACTTTCAGCCAACAAATAGCACAAAAAAAAAGAAACCCCAAAAATCCACTTCAATCAGCCCCTGCACCTCTGCAGCAGCAAGGACACAGCCTCTCCCAGACCAGCAGCTCCCTGTATCTCCTTTGCAACAAACCACCGTGGCAAGTTCCAGTTTTAAGCTCCCACTGGTGTGTGGCACATCCATCACGCTGCCCTCGCCCGAGCTGAGCCATTCCACCCCTTCCTCCCTGGTGCCCAAATTCAGCTGAGTCCAGCGGAGCTGCCCTCGAACACAGCCATCCATTACGGAGCACGTGGCTCTGTCACCACGTCCCCTCTGCTTCTCCACACCATATGTTAACCCAGTGGGCTGAGCAGAACCATTTATCTTCTTGTTTTTAACATCAGCCCTTTTTTAATATTACTGTTAGCMTTTCCCTGTCCTTAAGGACACCTGCAAAATGCAGAGGGAGCAATGGCATGGCCCAAACTCRTGGGTTTGGGTCACTGCTGAGTGGATCTCATTTTGGGGATGTTTTTGTGGGGTTTTTGGTTGGTTGGGGGTTTTTTAACCTTTCAGAGCAGTGCTTCCTGCTCTATCTAATGCAATACATTGGAACCACAATGGCAACATTTGAGGAAAAGGGATATAAACCACACCATTCTATTGCAGGAACATGCAATTCAAATCACAGTGTGAGACAGCCAGCTCCCAACATGAACTTTTAACACGTTTCTACATGATAAAACGTTTTCAAAAAAGCTAAATTTTTAAAGACTATCATTCCCTGAATTCATCTGTACCAAGCATGATTACACTGCTGTACATACATTAGAACACTGTTAATTAAGACTGCTTGCTCTCCTTTCCCCAATTCATCTTTTTAATTAAATCAGTCCTTTAGGATTTTGCTCTTCAAGCAMATGGAACAGGTTATCCAGTGAAGTTGAGGATTCCC